>NC_142255.1:13812173-14122608 GCF_052056855.1 Sturnus vulgaris
CCATGCCCACTTTCACTGTACACTGCATGGGGTTTGCCTGATGCAGTATTTATGGCAGAAAAGTGACCACTAGACTAGATGGCTCTGGGGGTCCTTCTCCCAAGCTGCCTGCATCCCAGCTGGCCCTCAGCCCATGAGGGCAACTGGGTAATTTTTTGAGACCAGAAAGAAGCCTGTGATTTCAGTGCTGTCTGGGTCACAGTCTGGATGAATCAGGGGAAGAGATACTGCATTTTTCACCTCCAGGTCAATGTTTTCAATCAGACTCAGAGCAGGGGAATGTATTGCTTTGGGGGACTGGGAAAGGAATAATAATATTCCACCTCTGGGCTAGAGTTTCCAATTTGTCCCGAGCTGGGAAGAATGAATGGCTTGGCAGATGGAGCATACACAGCTTTAATGTGTGATCTGCTCACTTACATGTCAGGAACCAGAATAATCTTCCAGCTTTCAGCTGTTTCACAGTAGTGCCAGCAAGTGAGGTTTCAGAACATACTAAACGTGTGAAGCATTGCTTTTACAAGCAGTGATCCCTCCCCTCTTCAGCACTCCAAGAAAGGTGTAAGATTTTCCTAGGTCTGAGAACTCCAGATCTTAACTGCATACTATTCTGCAGCAGAAACAAGCAATGTCAACCCACATCTTCTCAGGCTGATCTCTGGCTTACTTTACTTCAAAGGCTGGGTAGAAAGGATTTTCTGAAAGCTTAATAGAGCTGTACAGCTTAAAAATAAATAAAAGAATAATTATGCACTTTTACAGTTTCTGGCTCTACTTCAGTCTGCTCAGAAATCTGGGTCAGGAAGAACTCATACTGAAAATGAGGATGTGACACGAAACAAAACAAAACAAAACAAACAAACCAGGACAATCCTCCCAGCACAAACAGCAACAGCAATGGTCCCAGCTGTGTCTGACCAGTGGGCTTCATTTCTTCTTTTGCTTTCATATGCAGGCATGGCATGAATTACCATGATACTGAGTACCTATGACAATGTTCAAAGCTGACTAAACCCAGGGGAACCAGAATTTTTCGTTTATAAGCCCTGCTCTTGCAGATTTGCAATCAAAAAGAACCAAAGCATACCCACTTTCAATATTGTATCTTTTGAAGGAGCTGCTAATGCCATTAGGACAGAACATAGCTGTTGCCCAGCTCAGTGATATTTCACAGATGGAACAGCTTGCAGCCTAGGAACTGAAGGTCAAACATTTGCATTAACAGGATAATTGGGGGAAAAAAGGTCCTTATTATTCCTTAAATCTGGGAAGCCAAATAACAGGATCTTCCGAATTTTTCAATAATTTAAGTGGTTTTAGGACTGTATTTCTGACAAAAAAGGGAAAATGCCTCCTCCCACAAAACCATTTTGCTAATGAAGGGAAGTATGGAAGACAACAAACAGAGAATGAAAAACAAAAAAAAATACAAAAACTGCCATTTCTTTACATTGGAGACTGAAGAGATATTCTTTAGGAAGCAAGCACTTATTCATTAAACATTTGTAATGGACTTCCAAAGCTCCCCCATGTTGCCTGCCTGCACAGCACACAAAACACCAAGACCACGAGAGCTCAATTTAGGAGGGCAGTTGTGCTGCAGAAAGAGGTTCCCACGAGTGAGGATGTGCTTAGAACCTGTTTGGAGGTCAGGAAAGAAGATTTCCTTCCTCATTACTCCTGCCCTTTGCTCCTTTGCTGTGGCAGTGATGAGCAAGGCAGTTAGCACTGATCTTAGAGGTGGCTCCTCCAGCCTGGACTGACAGCCCTGGATCAGAGCCACCACCACAAATCTCACAGTGAGCTACAAACAGCAAATGGATGGCACCAACCTCCTCCTGCTGCTGTCACACTGCTGGCTTGAGAGGATCTTTATCACACCAACACACTCCACAAACCAGTTACATCTCTGCACTATATGGAACTTTACATCCCAATAATTTTCTTTATGCTGCAGGAGATTTAAAACACATTACAAAGCAGCACAAATGGGCTGGTTCCAAGCAGCAGGTTCTTCTGAAAGAGGAGAGGTGGCAGCATGTGGCACGTGGAGGAGCCAGCCAGTTCCACCAGTCCTTGCATGTGCTTCCCCACACCACAGAGACCATCTCCTTCCATGCAAATGGTGAAACATGGTAAGGAATAGAATTGACAACATCTACTGACTATTGCATTATTTCCCAACAGAGTTTTGGGGGTTTCTTTGTTTATTTTTAACCTGATCTTTAAAAGCTGAAAAATAATTCACCTGACAAAAAAATGAAACAAAAACAAAAGCAAAACAACAACAAAAAAACCTACCCAGGAGACATGAAACATATTTATCCAAGAATAATGATGTTGTCTTACAGAAGGTAAACAAAGAGGAAAACCAATGACACTACATTATAGAAATCCAAGACAAATATAGACTATGAATACCACTGAACATGAACACAGTGCAGAACAGAGGGAGAAAGGCTGGTGATATATTCTACAGCCAGCAGTCCCCCAGTTTCACAATAAAGCATGTATACATGTGGTTGATCTTTAAAACCTACACCCTTGTAGCCCCCATCTATTCCAGCTGATGGGAGCCACAGCAGTAATTTGCAACTTCCTGATGTGATAAATAGAATTTCTTTGTTTTGATTTTTAATTTGCATGTTTACTCAGATATGACTTAATCTTAATTAGTTCTCCTTTTCTATGTGGGTGTGTTTTTTTGTTTGCTTTTTGGAAAGCAAGCAAGATTTGGTTCCCTGTAAAATAATTCTGAGGTTTTTGCTGGCTTAATGGGAGGAGAAAGAGAAGGGAGCCCAGTGCCTCCTTACATGTCAGCATTACTGGAACTCTGTGGTATGACTGGAAAACATTTCTTTCAGGTGCCTACTGTCAACCCCTATTCTGAGTCACCCTGCTGGGTCACAGCTGGACAGAAACCTCTCATTTCAGCTGTCCTGCTGAGCCACACCTCAGATAAACTATAGCTACACATTGCAGATGGGGATGAGTGGCAATCTCTCTTCCATACTTCATTTTCATCTACTTGTACATGCACTTCCAGGAAATGGAGAAAACTAGAGAACCCCTACGTAATTTCTGGAGATTTTTCACTCACATTTTGCTTTTGTGGCAGGTCACTCACTCTCTCTGTATTCTGCTGGCTGGCTCAAAATAGAACATTTCATTTTTTTCTGCAGGAAAGAACGGGAACTGACAACTGTCCCTCATAGGGAATATGTGACTACTGCTCAGGGTTTCTGTTTGACCTTCACTTGACAGGCCTCACGGTTGCAATGCATTACAGAGAGAAGTGGAGCATTTACTTTTTTTTATATTTTTCCTCTCACTGGTGAAATTTGTTGCAGCCTTGTCAGAGAGAAACTGGGAGGGTTTAAATACATCACATAAAAAGGAGGAAAAAGCTGAGGCTGGAGACCACTGGTGGTCATGGACATACCAATAATTCTCTCTGAAAGGTGTATCAACAAACAAAGAAACAAAGAAACAAACAAACAAACAAACATGTCCTCAACCTCTCGCTGCAGTGGAAAATAACCTCCCAGCATAATCATCCTGCCTGTAACCCTATTTTCTCCTTGTCACAAACTTTCTCTCCATCATGGTATGTCCCAATTCTTTGGAAGCTGCCCAAAGCAGGGATGTGGCTGTGTATAATGAGCCAAGCACATCTCTGATATAGTTCATAGACTAAATAAGGCAGGAAATAGCTTTACTGAAATTTTTCAAGAGATGAGACATTCTTGTGTGTGAACAGAAAACAGAAGAAAAGATTTTTATGCGATTAAACAGGCCAAGTTCTCTGCAGTTACAGCATTCACCTGAAAGAAGAGTGTGGTTTTTCCCCACTCAGGCAGGGACTGGAGACCCCAGAAAGTTCCCTGACCACAGTTATCACCTATGCAGAAGGGGAACCACCCGTTCTTTTCCAAAGAAGTCTTACCTATTGTATGAACAGTTGCCAGTGCTGGTAAATAAAGTATCCTAAAGCTTTAAAGATATGCTTCCCTCTCCATAGTGAACTGGAATTGCCTTGCCCTTCTGGCTTTTTGACATTAAGATTCCATCTACATAACCAAATCCAAAAAGGATGTGTGGTCTTGCACAGGTTTGCTTTTGAGGAAACCATATGTTTTATTAAAAGCAGGAACACTGCTTCTGAAGGCTTGTAATGAATCTAAAATGAACCTTAAGCAGACATATTTGCAGTAATCCCAGAGTACAATTCTGCCTTTAATTGCTTCATGAAGTAGTATTTTAGGTCATAAATGAAACAACTATGATGCTTGCAGGTAATTACACCTGTAAGAAATACACTACAGCAACAAGACGCCGGCAAAGAAGGGCTTTAATCTGCCCTTTGTGCCTGGATTCAGTTGCTACAAAGATGCCTTGCACACCTTGTAATGACTTTCTAATTTCTTCTCCGCTGTTCAGCAGCTCCCCAGACAGCAGCCTGGCACCCTCCTGCCTGAGGAATGCCAGACAAGGATCTATTTAGTCCCTCACCAAGGGAGGGGATCAGCTCTGTTCTGATGTAAGATGATTCCAGCTTTAGGAGCTATTGCTTTCCCCTGCGTTGTTGTTGCTACACAGCAAACACTAATGATGTTAACTTTATAGACTCCCAAGGGATTTCCCTTCCCAAAGACTCTTTGACAAGGACTTTTGCATCACACAACTTCTCCTGAGAAAATGTGTGCTCAGCCCAAGGCAGTGCCAGGTGCCCTGGCTCTCAGCCCACCACAGCCCAACCCTTCACCAGCAGCATGAACGTAATTAAATGTGGCCTTGAATTCTGTTTGCTGTGGTTGAGAGATGTTTGGTCTTGTTTCGAGTGTAGGTTGGGTTTTTTTTTTCCCTTTTTTTCCTTCCTGCTGCAAATAGCCAAGAGAAAGGTACAATTCATTGCTAAGGCTCGAAATAATTAGTTTTTCAGAAGTTCCCAGGCTAATTGTAGACTACAATATTTATAATTGATTTGGCCAGATTAGAAATGGGTGTCTGGTGCACCAGTTAGATAAGTAGAGGACAAATGGGTTTTATTTAGAAGAGAAGGGAAGACAGCTTGTAAATATAAAAGGAAAGTATGAAGAGGAAGAAACAGGCTGACTCCTGGCCAATACTGTCCCCTAATGTTCATTCAGGCTTGCAACAATTTAGGCCTGGGTCAGCTTTTTACTTGCCTCTACCATAAACTGCTCTTGTCCCCAGGAATGGCTGCCTCCAGCCGTGGTGAGAAGGTGGCTGGTGCTGCTGTAGGGGCAGGGGAGGTGCTGGGCTCACACCTCTCATCACACGTGGTAGGAAATGGAAAAGCCTTGTATGAACACAGAGAACTGCATTGAATTGAAACCCACCATGCCACTGGGACAGCTTTGATCTTTCTGTGAAAGAGAAGTTAGCAGAGAGGACAAGAAGTAATTTTTCTCCCATTTGAAGGGCAGCTGACATTGCATGACATTGCTGGATTCCAGGTATCTCAGTTCAGAGCCAGGCGTGCTAACCAATAAAACTCACACAAGCTGGTCTTCAGACTGGCAGGATGGAAAAGCTGTTGAGAAGCCAGAGGCTGTGGATTCAGTCTTATGAACAATCATTAATTTCCTCCTAATGGAGGACCAATCTATATATCAGAGCAGGGCAAACACTGCATCTTTAGCATTCTTATAGCTGTAGGCTTGTAAGCATTAATAAAACCCACTGACTTGAACAGATACAAGTCAGCCACGAAATGAAGCTCTGGCAGCTGCTGCCGACCCCAGACATAATGAGTTTTTCTTCTCTCACCCTTAGACTGTTCTTAGGTCTTGTACATTTTTTTTCTTTAAATACATTCACATTTCAGCACAAGAAAGCACCATCCTGTAGGTACTTATGAAAGATTTGTGAACTGGCATATTCATTTTGGTTTGTGATGATGTTTTCTTTCACATGGTACAATACCTAGCTTGGACAAAACATTAATAATTCCATTAATCTGCTGCTTACAAGGGCAGATACAAACAGAACAGCTGCATCCCCATCACCACTGACAAGCTAAACCAGGGTACTGAGTAAAATTTCCACTTATTGAGGTGTGAAGTTAATTATAAAAGAGCCTAAGCATGGAAAACTCTGACTTTACCTCCACAGACATACCAGTAAAACTTCAGTCACACCAAACAAGTTCAGCCACTCCACCCAGGCTGTGGGAACAGCTCATTCACCCAAAACTGGCATCCAGCATCTGTGTTAATTCCTTGGTAACATGAGATACGCCTGAAGAAATCTTGAGACCTGACTGCCCATATCTGTACAGCACTGTGTTCTTGACATTTGGGCCAAAATCCCAAGCACCAGGGCTCAAGCCCTGGGACACAAATTTTAGGAAAGTTGAAGACTTTTATAAGAAGCATATGTGATATATTTGTGTGATATATTCAGGCACTGTTGGGAAACAGAAGTTTAGAGTGTCTTGGGAAAGCATAGGCCACATCCTGCTTTTTAGATCCATATTCCATTACAACTTAGTGTTTATTTAAGGGATGGTTTAATATCAGGTCCACTGTGATCTTGCTAAATTCATTAAAAATGAGATATAAGCACAGGAAATAGAAGAGGGCTGATGCAAAAGAAATGGAATAATATCCATCCATCAAGCAGCAAAATAAGTGGCTTGGATTTAGAGTTTAAGGATCAGAGGAAATGTTTCCAAAACAGGTAAATTTTGGCTTTCTAGAGCTTAAGCTTCCTATGGAAATATGAGCAGTCAAGTCCCCTTGTATGGGAAGATATTTAGCGGGACTACCAGAACTCATTAGGATACTAAATAATGAAAGAGTTGCTGAAAATATGATTTTGAAAGTGTTAGGGAGCTTTTCTCACAGTGTCTCTATCTCAAGCAATTTCTTCTCAAAAAGATAATCATGTTATTGATGATACTTAGCAGTCCAGCCAAAGTAATACAGGAAGATTATTGGAATCCTTGTAATTGCTTTTAGATGCTTCCAGTAGTTGAGATATTGGCACTGTGTGGGGGAAAGCAATGTGGAAAGATTTTGGCTTAGATTCAAAAAAATTGTACTTCTGAGAATAAAGAATGTAAAGACAGGCAGGTTCTCCTGAGTTCTTGTTTCCCTTGGTGCTCTTTCACATAATGCCACTGACTCTATCCAAGCTGTATAATTGGTTCTATATATTTAATTTCAAAAGTCCAAGTTTCATACGTATATATCCCTTAGTTCTCTCTGAGCGACTTAAAGGATTTGGGATTTTGAAAGGAAAATGTTTTAAGATGGCCAAGACATGTCTAGACTGTGCCTTAGTTACATATCTGTCCTATGTACAAGGTATTTTTGGGTCAGATAAATACACAGCAAGTATTTCTTTGCACAGCAGATGACAGATAGCTATCTACTTACCTGACTGAGCTAATAACTGCTGTAAATTACTAATTTCCGACCACTACACCCCGTGAAGGAGAAAGAAACCTTTTGGTTGCTCATTTTTCTTAATGAAAATGTATTTTTAGCTGAGAATCTATGGCAGAGGTGTATATATGTATCCGTGTATTTAAGTAACTTTAAACAAGCCCATAAATACATCATCAGCCCTTATCAACCTTTCCTTAAAGACAGATAAATAACAGATATATACACATTATATACACACAGCCAGACAACACATGCACACAGTTACGTGGTTTGCTCTGTATTCAGAGCACAATTTTCATTACAAGTCATAGGAAGTCTCAGGACGTGCCCCTACAGCTCCCTGAGAAATAACAATAGGTGATCACTGAACCTTGATGTTGTTGCATTCGAGTGGAAGCAACCTGAGGGAAAGAGCTGGTTGTGACCAGAGCAAAGCAATTCTTTGACTCCAGTCCCCAGGTGAGTGTTGACAAAGCAGGAGTTCACCTGAAAGGGAAATTAGACCATCTGGGTAGGACTGGCAGCAACTGACAGAACGAGAGGACAGTCTTAAGCTGCAGCAAGGGAAATGTAGGTTGGATACTCAAGAAAAGTTTTACAGAAAGAATGATCAAGTGCTGGAATGGTTTGCCCAGGGAGGTGGTGGAGTCACCATCCCTGGACGTGTTTTAGAATAGACTGGATGTGGCACACATTGCCATGGTTTAGTTGGAGGTGTTAGGGCCTGGGTTGGACTTGATGAAGGTCTCTTCCAGTCTAGTGATTCTGTGACTTGAGATATGTTAGGATGGTCAAGAGGCAGGCAGAAATGGTTGTCTGAAACATCCAGTGTTGTCATCAGCTATTTGACAGCTTAAAGCAAGACTGTGGCTAAAGTTAAGATCTTGGATTCTCAGTAAGGAAATCAGGATATTTTCCCATTCCACATGAACCTGACTCGTTCTTGTACCTCTTACAGTAAGGAATACCCATTTTAGAAACCCGACACAGATCTTTTTCTTTCACAATCTTGTGCTTCAAATGGGTAAAGAACAGGTGGGACTATAAATACTCAACTCTAGTAAAGAGGATGATTCTTGTTCTGAAGCATCCAGAGAGGGGACAGGGCATGGCAACACATGGAGGTTCAACAGCTGTTTTTCCACTGGATTCTGCTTTTAAGGAAAGGCTTCAGACAAATCTTAGCTTAAGAGCCACAGAAAACAATTGCTGGAGTACACTGAAGGCAGTTAAGCCAACATGATGGCAAAGCCCTGAAGCCTAAGAGGTTCCAGGTGATGAATATCAGTCAGCACAGCCACCTCTCAAAGTAACTTCACCTCTGCAAGGAAATGTTATCACAGATTTCTTGGAATGGACCCAACACAAATCTGCAAAGTCACAATCCTCCTAATAGCTATGCATCTCATTCAGGGATGCTCATCATAACTGATCTGAGAAACCTCCTGTATTGTAAAAAAGTTCTGAGACTAATACGGAACTTTTGTTCTCTCATCCTTTCCTGAGGAGAACAAATATATTTAATCAATATTATAGGTAGGGGGGAAGAGAGATAGAGACTCTGTGTGTACCCATAAGAATGAAAGACAACAAGGGCAAGGTCAAAGAAATCTATTGTGCCTTTAAAGCAGATTGAAGTGAGGTTTATAGCAGAAACATCTGATGAAGTGTGTGTGATAATAAATAATCAATAATAGATCCAGCTTAAAACTTCAGCCTCTGCCCTCATCCTAAATCTCTCCTCAGACATAATGAGATTCAGATAAAACAAATCTGAATACTCATGTTCAATATATTTCAAAACATTCTGATCAATTATGTTTTTAACACCATATGGAACCAAATCCAAAACCTTGCTTAACCTCGCTCATTACACAGCTGATTTGCATATGCTTTGGACTCCATTAAGGACAACAAAAAATGTCATTTACTGCATATAAAAGTGGCAACACTTGCTAATTCCCTGATCTTGCCAAAGCCCTGCCAGATGTTTCATGAAGAATAGCAAATATTTCATTATGTTCTCCCTGCTTCCTAAAATTTATCTGTCAGGAACTGCAAGGATGAACAAGAAAAACAACAGGCATGGAGAGCTGACAAAAATGAAGCATCAGTTTCAACCTATTTCAGAGCTCAGACAGGGTTTTAAAGGGATTCTTGGTGCCAGAAGGACCTTCCAGCCAGGAACATATGACTCCCAGAAAACAGGGGAAAGAGGAAAAACAAGGACCATTTGCTCTGATCTAAGGAGACAGCATCGCCTTGGAAAAACAGCAGAGTAAAGCATTTATAAAAGTTGCCATGGCTGTTTGTTGTACAAGAGATCTCCAGATTCTCTTCTGTGTTCCTGTTGTAGGTATTTAATAATGTTTCACCTGTATAACAGGCAGATACAGTTTTCAAATGCATCCATTTGTAGCTTGTAGCATCTATCAACTCCCAGCAGGGAGCAATTTTTAAAATCGCTGTTAGCATGAGTATTTTCTGAATATTTTATAAAAATCAATTTTCAAATGCCTGCCAAAATATTCTATGTGTTTCACCTGAAAGTTGCAATTACATTTTCTTTCTTTTTTTTCTGTATGTGAATATATATGTCTATATTTATATATGCTTACATAAATTCTTTAAAAATACTAGCCCACCATGGAAGCAAGCATATTCTGAGTGAAAGCTGAAGCAACATAAACTGACAAAAGTATTCATTTAATTATAGCAAGACATGTATTTGGATGGATGGGGCAAATTATAGCACAGCTTGCAGAGCAGTGAAACAATCACTTTATAGAGAACCACCCCAAGCATTTAACGTCACTCTCTGATTTACAACTAAAAATGATAAAAGGTCAGTTCTTGTGTGCAGAGTAAGTGACTGAAAAAATATGTCAGGCTGTACATCAAAGTGAAATTAAATCATGAGGTTAAACCACTTGGTTTTCAAAGATACAGGTTCTGTACTCGGTGGGCTTGCAGCCATTGTGACCAAATTGCTTTTCTCTCTTTGCCCCAGTTCCCTGTACCACGGACACAGAAGGCTCCATCCCTCCACCTGCCTGCATGGCAGAGCCAAGGTGTCTCTGAAGCTTTCCACCACCTGCCTAATTTAAATGAGGGTGCAGAGCTCTTTAATTGCCTCTTCTATGTATGTGCCCTTCTCTCCCCTAAAAGCAGTGACAAAAAGCGTGCTTAACCACGCTGAGGTCCAAAAAGCTGCTAAGCCTTACTGAGATTGGTCCAAAAACTCCTCTCAGCAAACCATGACCTCAGTAACATAGCAGGTTTCCAGATCCATTAGGGCTAGAAGTCAGGGTTCTTGGTTCTGCCCGACAGGAATGAAGAGTTTAGAAGGAGGAATGATGAGGATGCAGGACTCCTGCTGACATCAGGAGAGGGGAGAGATGCTCAGTGACACCAAGATCATATTTTGAAAGAGAAATGCTGTAATTCTTGCAGTCCTGAAAACATGTCATAAAAGTGCAAGGGAGATTATTTAGAAGGGAAAGAAACAGCCAAAATCTGCCAGATTTTCTGTACCCAGTGTGGCCTCTGATTTTAAACTGCCCAGCAATCCTGGCTGCCAGATCCAGCTCAAGCAAACAAAGGCTGTGCACACTGATTCCACTGGACCTGAAAAGCTCATTAGTCACGAAATCTTGTATTTCCTGGCATTTGCCTTTGTAGTTATCTTTTCCTAGCTCCTAATTTTGTCTCTGCTTCAGAAAGCTGCTTACTGCACCAAAATTAAGTGACATCTGCTCTTCTCATGGTGGATTATGTCTTCCAGGAACTGAAACACCAGTTAAAGACCAGGTCTTGAGTTGTTCTGGCTCATGAATTGTCACCAAGGCATGGAAAGAGCTCACAGAAATTATATTTTCCAGTGCAAACAGAACAGATCCAAGTGCTAGAATAAACAAACACACTTCACAGAGGGGATGCATTTAGGAAAGTTATATTCATGGATACGTACAGGGTTCTTGATTGATGTGTTCTGTGACAGAATCTCTTCCTTCCCCACCAAATCATGATGGCCTCATTTTCTCCACAGTCATTTCTGCTGCACCAGCAATAAGTAGGTACCCCCACAGTAACATTTCAAGTGCCAGTAACACAGAACCCCTTAAAAAACCTCTGTATGCTGCTGAGGGACCCAGGCTCTTGGAATGATGGAGATAACAGAACAGTGGAGTAGCTGCAGCCAGGTCAGGCTGCTGACTTCACCCTGAGTTTCCCAGGCTTACGCTGGACTTTCTCCTTTTCTGCACAGCCAACCCGGAGATAAACTGTGTCAGATTTAATGGTGCATGATACAGGCAATTCAGTATCAAGGAGAGGGGGAGAAAAAAGCATTTCTGAGGCAAGATGGGTTATCAGCTCAGCTCAAAAAGCAACCTATCAAGAAACACTGCCAAGGCGACTTCAGAAATCTATAATTTAGGTGTTACCTTATGCCTGAAACTTTGTTTGAAAACTTCATACTTCTCACAAGCAGACTGGCAAAGCCCAGGAGGATCAGACCAGCTATCAGTCCAGATGACAAAGTAATACACTTAGTGTATATCAAGTGCTGTGCACATGAAAGGTACAGGAAAGATGGCAACATTATGCAGTTTTATCCTGCAAGGAATCAAAGCTGTTATTACACAGCAGTTTTCCAAGGGCTATTACACTCCATTGCTTACCCACCAATCAGCTCACCTTACTGGGCTTCCCAACAGTATGAATCACTTTTAAATAACAATGCATTTACTTTACATACAAACTTTGCAGCCTGAAACACCCCATACTGCTTTCTGAAAAGGGAAGATTTATCAGGAACAGGGCTGCTGATGTGCTGGAAGCTGCACCAGCATGTCCCAGCTGAGCAGCTGAGCTCCTGAACAGCATCATTCACCACTAATTTTGCAGCCATTTCTGAGGCAGGGAATTACACTTTAAATCTTGTCATTTTTAGAACAGAAGGCAAAGAATTCTAAAGTCAGTCAACAACAGGTGCAAAAATTTTAAGGAATTGAAGATAAGAGAAATATGCCCTGTGTCGAAACTTGGCAAAGATGCAAGCCTTAGGTCCCTAATTCTTAATACTCAGAGTATTTCTTGGTTTACAAGTGAATAAGGATTTCTGTGCAATGACAATCACTTCACGGAATCACATAATGATTTGAGTTGGAAGGGACCTTAAAGATAATCTCCTTCCAACACTCCTTTCATGGCCAGGAACACTTTCCACCAGACTGGGTTGCTCAAAGCCCCGTCTAACCTGATCTTGAACACTTCCAGGGATGGGGATCATTAGCTGATAATTACAAGAGCAGTGAGAGCCTGTGGAACTTTTCATGCCAGCCTCACACACTTACTCCACAGATGGGCACCGTGGCAAGGCAGGGTGCAAACTGCAGTCACTCCTGGGAGAGCTGTGCCTGCTTGTGCAGTTCTGGGGAAAAAAAAAACTACTTCCCTTGGGGCTTGGGAAGTGGCACAGCCAGGTCAGGAAGGCTGTGTACACTGATCCAGGGCACTCTTCGGCAGAATTTTTCAGCCGTTCTCCCAGGTATCACTGGAAGACAGCACAAATTCTGCCAGCTGCCTTTCTCTGACACATACACATCTTTGCTGGAACTGTCTCCTGTGAGTCTAGGAGGAAAAGGCTCAGAATTAAATACACTTACACAATTAGGGTCGTATTAACCTAAGCTGCTACGGGTGAATTTGATAATCAAAATGTATAAATTATGTGTCCAAAGATCTGTGACTATGGAGGAGCCCAGCCAAGCACCCCAAATCAATAGTTTTAGTTTCTGAAGATGCTTTCTCCCACTACTTCTGCTGTTGTAGACATTCCCAATGCAAAAGAGGTCCATGGGAAATAATTAAGAGAAAATTTCCTGAGCTGTCTACTCCCTTGCTGCTTTCAAGGGCTACCCAGAGAGATCCCAGAAGTTTCATATATCCTTGCCTCTCACTACTCCCTAAGTCAGGAAATGCCTAATATTTTACTTCTTACAGAGGATCTCCTTTGAGATGTATTAAACTGAAACTCCTTAAACTCAGACCTGTCAATTTCCTCTGTTGGAGACTTTGGATTTAGATATCTTTGCACTACTGGAAAATATCTACTGATAACAAGCAATTATTATTATGAGATACATCCTTAGAGATGGAAAGTGGCTGCTAGGAAGGACTGAAATGAAGGGATTCAGAGAAAAATAGAAATACTATTCCCACTTACCCTGACAGGAATTTAATCACCTTCCCAGCATGTCATACTAAGAGTCCTTGGTCAACCTCCTGAACAAGACTCAATTGACAACTATAATGTAAAGCACTTGATTTTCTCACGATAACATTAAGCATCATTACTAGAAATTGATGATACAGTTCAAAGCTAATTTCAAATTTAATTTGAAACCATTAAATATATATGTAATTGCCTCTTCCCACAAACCAGCATTTGGGCCCTGAAGGCAGCATCCATAGTAAGCTAAAAGACAGTATGTGGAGTTCTTTTTGTGAGAATTTACAAGTGTGCATGAGAGAAAATTATTTATAAAATACATACATTAGGCCTCTAATAGGAATAACTGAAATCAAACATTATGTGATGAGGGCTATTTTAAAGCAATAACTGTAGTGGGGAGGAGGTGCTGTAGGAGAGGAACAGAGTTAATGTGCTCGTCTTGCCAACGCTGTGGACCTGAATGTTCAAGTCATGGTATAAAAAACAAACCAACTGTGGCGTATTCCAGAAGGATTTGGGGGTACATCACGAATCCTCAGAGAGTTCAGAGCACAAGAAAACTGTGCTGGACAAGCAGCAGTGGCCTGCTACCCCTGAGAATGGACCTGTCTGCTTTAAGGGCAGTGCTGAGACTGACAGCCTCAACATGAGCATCCCTGGCACAGAGCTGAGCAACCAACAAAAGGAGAGATCCTGCCAAAGCACAGATTAGAAAATTAGTTATGGAGGTGAACAAAACAATATTTCAGTGAGAATACTAAAAATCTCAGTCGAGAACACAGCAAGGAAATGAGGTCCTTGTAAAGCCCAGGAGAAGTGTGATGTGAGGCAGGAGACACAGGGAGGGTGGAAGCACATAAAGTATTAAAGTACCTGCTCAGCTCAGATGACCTGGGCTCCAGAAGTGCCCAGGACTGCTGACCACAGGGATCTGCCCTCAATCTGTTCAGCATCTGCCAGGCGTAGCAGTAAGCTGAAGCCTGGCAGGAACAGGGCTCTGGGTAGATGACAACCCTTGCCCAAAGCCTGTTGCAGGAGAACAGGATGTTCCATGCTCCTGCCAGGACACTCAGTAGCAGGACTTTTGAGTGCTCACCAAGGTCAATAGGGCAGCTGAGGACAGCTGGGAATGGGACAACCTACAGGAGCTTGTGGGGCTGCAGCAGCAGCATGGGACAGACACACCCCTAAGGTCAGGCTTTGGCCAGTGCAACACAGTGGTGGAAATCATTCTGAAATGTGTTATCCCTTGGTAAGCTTGGATACAAAATGGGGAGCTCATATGCAGATTGTGGCCTATTTCCAGTTCTGAAATCCAAACATTATATATCCCTATTTCCTTATCCAGTGTTGCTTCAGCACTTAATTACCTACCTGCTGGCCTGGTCTTTTCTGCCATGCTGGTGCCAGACCATCACTGATGTGTCTATCAGGGTGAAACAAGCTCTGAACTGGGTGATAAATTGTTGTTTTTGCTGCAGCTGCTCACATCTCTTAAATGTTTAAACAGTATAATCACACACATATCTAGTAGCTGCTTGGTTATGTTTATTTTGGATGAGGTGCTATGAAGTTTCTTAGATGTGTGTGTCAAATATTCATAGATGGCAGGCTACTGAAATATTTTTCTTTAGTATTTATTTATAGACTTTATTTATCAACAGAATCAATCTTCACGTTCCCAGCTGCAGCATTACTTCTTGCCTTACCCATTTTTCCCAGACAGTGCCTGTCTCTCTAACAATATCCCTCTTCCTGCAACATCTATTCACAGAATATCTGTGCAAGGTATCTTCCCATGGGTACTCACAGCATCCATCTCTTTAATTCCAACCATATATCCACTCCACCTAATGCTCGTCATCTCTCTGAAGCACTTGCTCTCTCTCTCCTCACCATCTCTTTATCTAGGCAATGGTATCTGTCTCTCTGTTGTGATTCTCTATCCCTTTCTCTCAGTCAATCACAGCACTAGGATATAATTATGGATTTTGGACCACAACAGCTTTCTTTTTTTTTCTTTTTTTCTTCTTTTTTTTTTTTTTTCCCAAATTGGGCTCACAAATCACTGGTAAATTATTTGTTTTTATGCAAAGGCTGGATGCGATAAATGAACTCCAGAAGGGTACAAGTGCCTTTGGGTCAAAGACTCTTTCCCAGGTTTTTTGCTTCCCTGCTGTGTGTGAACTGTTCACTGCTGTGAGAGCTGCTGTTATCTGAGAAACTCATCTTCAAATGAAGATGCTGCAGCGACTACTGCCTCCCTGTTCTCTTCCTCTTTTCCCTTTCCAATTCCCTTTTTCTCCTCCCATATTTCCTCTCTTCTCTTTCCCCAGTACTTTGCATCCACTATTCCAAGTTTTTCCCTTCCCTTCTTTTGCCTGCTTGGCATTCTGAGGATGATGAGTGAAAATCCCTCCCTATTAAAAATTCACTGTCAAATAAATATTAAAGCAGGTGGGAAAATCCAGTTGGCTCTGTGTAACTTATTGTGATCTGCAACACAAGACCCCAGGTTTCATGGCCTATTTACCCACTTCAGAGGGGTATGAAGGACTTGGTGACCCTCAGCTCTTAGAAACCCCATAATGGGGAGAGATTCCCTCCTCACCATCAGCCTGAATGAGACGGGTAGGGCAGGAGAGGAAGGATGTAAAAACTAAAACCTCTCCTTGCTTTTTTTCTTCCTGCTACCTTTCTCTTACAGAAAAATTGACACAAGAACAGTACAAAAAATTACCAGGTCACATAGAAATTATTGGAGAGGAGAGGAAAGGAAAAAAAAGGAAAGAAAAAGAAAGAAAGGGGAGCAAACTCTGACAGCAAAGGAGGGAGGGAGAAGCTTCCATGTCTCTAGTTTTGGTTCTCTGTGCAAAGACCCCAGCAGTTCATAATTTTTCTCCAGGCAGGGCCAGTATGGTTCAACAGCAGAATAAAACATGCAGTAATTAATGAATAGCTTCACAGTTTTATGGATAGGTTTAACTCTTTCCTTTATTTAGAGCTGCTGGAAAAGGCTGAGTTGGATGCAAAGCACAACAGCATGAATTAACTGGTATTGACATGGAAGGAGAAAATAATATTTTCACTGAAGTGAGCATATTTGCTGATAGCTTATGGACTTCAGGGGGGACCCAGATTGAATTTGAACAGTAAAGATATTTCCCCTCCCACCAGTCTCCATGTCTGTGTGAGCTACCAGCTAGGATTACCAGCCTGTGTCTTAGCTCCTTCATGGCAAAGAATGGGAATAACTGTGCTCCCAGGAGTGGCAGTCTGCCAAATTATGACTAACCCTTAGGGAAGAGGAGCTTTCAGAGCTTTCCAGCTTTCAGAGAAGAAGGAAGGAGAATAACCCATCATTCCTCTTCCCTATATTGGCTGGGACTGCTTAATTGTGTTTTAAACATGTAACATCCATGAAGGAGACAGGAGCTGTGAGTGGGGGAAGCTCCCACACGGAGCAATCCATGAACATAACAGGTCCACAAGAGAGGTCTGCTGTGAGTGCTTGTCTCATAAAGCCAGACCCATGGCAAGGAGCAGAGCAAGAGGCAGCAGTGGAACAGGGAAAATGGAGAATGATGAGGTCCAGGGTCAGCTGCTCAAGAGGTTTTGTGTCTCTCCTCATGCTCACCCTTATCATGGTGTGAAGACACAGTATGAACCACTGGAGCAGGATGTGGAGGCACTCCAAAGGTAGATCAGAAAGAACAATCCATCTTGTCTGACTTGTCTAATTTACTTATTGTGAGCAGATGGGTTATGAGGTCTGCCATCAGTGATGAATTATATTCATGATAAGTCATTCTCAGCTAATGAGGATCCATTATCATTATCTGCTAAGGAAGAGTAACGGCTTGCCAAGACAGAGTGGAGGTTTCACAGTTTCCAGGGAGAACATTCTGGGCTGGTAGCCACCTGGCTATTGAATTTTCAGGAAACTGAAAACTTTCCAAGATGGATACCTTCTGCTTGTTTCAAGTCTTGGCTTTCAATTTATTTGGGCAAATTCAGGAGAGGGAATGTAAAAGAAGGTGGAGGAGGAGGAGGAGGAAGTGAGGGAAAATAGTAGTAACTGTGTCTGATAAGACTGTGATTAAATCAAGGTCTCACTCTAATTACACTGCATTTAAATAAATTTTGCCTAGTAAGTAATTGTAATTAAACTGCAATTAAACATGTATTTATATCACCATTTCCTCCCCTGCACAGCTGTCTGTTTCCACCTCCTGTTGTTGCTGTCTACCTGCCAAAACCTCTGAATTATCACAGGGACTTTATATTTCCTTGGACTTACTTTCCCCACAAGAAGCTAAAAGGAACTTCTGTTTCCAAGCTGTGCTGCAAGAATGGTGCAGCTGATGCTGTGATAAACTAGACCTGAGGAAAAAGGTTCAGAGGGGCAAAGGTATGAATGAAAGGAAGTAAATGTCTCTTTTCCTCTCAGAGGAACTTGAAAAAGGACACATTTTCATCTCTTTGAAACTTCTTCACATTTGGGCTACAAATGAAGGTATCCTCTTGCCTTCTTCAGAGCACCTTTGTTATGAGGGGCTTTCCTAAAGCCCCAAATCTCTGTTTACAGCATCGAGTTTGTGCATTCTTTTACATGACCTGGAGGAAAAGAGCTCACTTACCTACACAGTAGCACCTGCAGGTGAGAGTCCAGACCTCAGAACACAACTCTTGAGCCCTGTTCTTAGCTTTTTAGGAGTATTCACTTACTCTAACTGTGTCTCAGTTTCCTTTATTTGCTGCTCTGAGCTCCCTATACATAACAACCCTACAGATGGTCTTTAAAGTTTACTGCAGTTCTCAACAACTGGGTTAGGAAAGTCCTGTTATGGAAAAACAGGAGGTTCTAGCTATTTAAAATGAAAGCTAGTTCCTGTTAGGAACCTGAAGGCAGTAAGGAAAGGAGAAACAAAAGAAGAAATAAACAGCTAAAGGGAGAGCGATAAAAATGAGAAGGTGAATGTGTATCATAGCAGGAAGGATGCCCAGGGCTAACAAAAGCAAACTGGTTTCTCTGCCTTACCTCCCTCCTCATCAGAGATGATGGAAAACATCTCCATTTGTGCCTCTGCTCTCACAAAGCTCTAATTAAGGGACTGGAGAAATACCACCGTCACCCTCATCTGTTTGTGCTCGGCTGCTGAAAGGACACCATGCATCTCCCTGACAGGTAGTCATTACAGCTGGGTATGGGCACCCCTCCTCCCAGCAGAGCATGAGCCCTCAGCTAAACACCTCCAACGAGACCCTCTGTGTGCTTCTGGTGCTCAGGGAGGTGAGCCATGAAGCCCTGACCATGGAAATCACTGCTGGCAGGGAAAGGGCAGCTGATGGAGCAGAGATTGTATTCTGGACATGTTGCTTCAAAAGACACATGGCAAATGGGAGAACCCATATGTACAAATGTGTGCTGTCCAGAAGTGCATACGGGTGCAATGGATACAATAATTTAAAAATTCATTATAATCCAAAATTAGTTAAACAAATCTATTTAGTTACTGACAATTTCCATGTGACTGCTGTGTTACAAGCTGTGTTCATTCCCTCTCTTCCTTCAGACATTTCTCCTTTCTCTCTGATTAATTGGTCTCAGGAAGGTCCTTATGGCAGTGTTTGGTGAAAAAAACGGAACAAGCATCTCAAGCTTGATTTTCTGATGTGACCAATAGCCAGCCTGATCTGGAGTAATCTGTCACGTCAAAGAATATAGATCCCAACTCTGTGACTCTCAATTTCTTTTCAAACCTTTCTTTAACCTATAAACCTCAGTTCTACTCTCATAAATAGGAGACAAAAACAATACTACTGGAGTGACATTTATCAGAGGAATGATTGGACATTACTTTCCCTACAGACAGACTCTAGAACCATTTTTTATTTACTGGTTAGTCAACAATATCTTTCACTCATAAACAAGTCTGATCTGAATGGTATCTTTTGCACTTTCTAAATTAAAATGGGCTGTCATCACCCACAGTTTCCCCACACAGCATCCTTTTTAATCAAGAGGCAGGGAAAGAAATGGCACCATTTTAGGGTACATGAACTGCTGTCCTTTCCCTTTGGCAAAGTGCTGAGCACAGACACAAACCATCGAGTACACGACTACTTTCAGTTTGATTCAGCTCAACTTAGAGGTGCAGTCAAAGGAGGGAAATGACTGTCACAGGTCAAAGCCCAAACCTTCTTTTCTCTTTATGGCTCTGTGACTGCCTCAGGCTTTTTGTTTTCACTTACAGTGAACTCCGTTCTGCCAGCAATTTTGTTCCGCTATTAGACAGATGGAATAATGTGAACAATTATCACCTCTGTGTGCATTCTCTGTCTTTCTTTTTTGATGTAAATACATTTATTTGCAATCATGGATGGCCTTCTACCCCTTTACTAGAGACCTAGGACAGACCTTTTAGAAACGAGGCTTAGACAAGAGTCTCCTGAACATTTGGGACTCAGCAGAGATATTCAAGAACCATCTGGATGCAATCCTTTGCAATGTGCTCTAGCATGACCCTGTTTGAGCAGGGAGGTGGACCAGATTGCCCACTGTTGTCTCTTCCAATCTCACCCATCCTGTGTCCAGCAGCACGGACAGAATATTCCCATTCCTGCCTGCTCCTGCCTGTCACATCCATCAGCCATTGGATCCAGGCTGTGCTGCCCGTGCTGTGTGCACTACTGCAGACTCTGACACTTCCACACCGAACATTCACCATCAATCCTCACTTTGGATGACTTACTGGAATCAAAACAGGCCATGGGCAGATTAAAAATGAGATCAGTATCCCTTCCCTTGTGGATTAGCGGCTCTGGAGGGGTAGGCAGCACTAACAAAAATGTTTCAATAGCAGGGGCTATTTTCTTCTCAGTGGCCCACTAGGACTGGTCATTTTTGCACACTAGAGCATGATCAACATTCCTAGTCCTAGGAAAAAGTGTTTTGCTGATTTAGCCTTGGTAGGAAGAAGGATCTAGTTTTGAGCAAAATTCAGATACTCAGTCTGAAATCTCAGAGAGAAAAGCTGTGAAAGGAGGGGGAAAAGCAGAAGAGAAATCCTCAAAAGGTAGAGGCAGAATGCTGTGAGACATTATCCTTCATTCAGCATGTAGATGAGTTTGCCAGGCAGGAAGCAAAATGGAGAAAAGGTGTTTGAGGCATCACATGCCATCCCTGCCGTCACTCACACACTCTAATTACCCCTAAATCAATGCAATAGCTTCCCCAGCCCTGAAATGCACGCTGCCTGTCTCCTTATACACATAATAAGGCCTGCAGGGATTTCAGACACTTTAGCCTTGTGTGTCTCGTTGCTCTGATCCTGAGGTTTCTTTTAGCATAAAATCAGCAGAAAAGCATTGAGAGGCACAACCTTATTTTAACAAATCCCTATCCTGCTTGCCAAACCTGTCTGAGTCAATGTATGCCCAGGACTGTAATTTGGATTCTCCTGCACAGGATATATTTGTGTACTGCTGTTTCCATATGTCATCCTATACTTGTTATGCTGTTTGTACCTCCACTGGTACCTACACAATGAAGGAGCCCCAGCAGAAAATCTGCAACATTTCTAATTTACATGAGATTTCTAGGAATAGGAAAGACCTTTTGGAAGGGAGAAGAAAAAAAAATAAAAAAAAAAAAAAAAAAAAAATCTCCAAACACCTGTCCCTTTCCCAGATACCAATCAAAATTAGTTCCTCCTAGGGAAATTTCCTCCATGAAAATTTTGCTGGGTGCTCTTTTTTTTTTTTTTTTCCCTATTTCTGTCTCTGGTTCTTGCTCTTCAATCTGTTAATTACCATGGGTGACATCCAAGGAGATACAAAATGAAGTATTAAACCACTGTAAGAGGGGAATTAGTCTCAGGTAGTTCAGCCACCACAATGGCATCTGGTCCTAAAATCTATGAAGGGAGACAAAAGACACATTGCAACCACAGGTAAATAAAGTTAATAATTTGATCATCTTTCAGCAGCCTCTTCCTCTCTTCATGAACTACAGAGGAAGGTAGGTAACCAGCTCTGTTTAGACATCCAAATTTTACAGCCAGAGGCTATATTTTGCAAAGGTTTGTGCTGCTGAGGAAACAAGCCCCAAGGAGAAGTTTGAGCAGAGATAGATGAAGGATATTAAAATGGTCAATGAAGAAAAGAGATGAGCCAAAACTATTAAATCCATATATTCCTGCAAAGTTCAGCACCAGGGCTGTCTGAATATCCTGTGTCCTGAATTTTGGATATATATCACTGAAATAGAGAAGGTCTAGGACAGGCAAAAGATAAGCAGAAAAAGACTGTGTTTGGCTTAGGTATTTATTGGCTTTTTTCTACAAAAACAATGAATGCATCACACTCAATGCAGAGTGAGAGCAATCCTTCCCCCAAAAACTTGCACGGGAGTGGGCTGGAATATAAAAGCAGTATGATAATATATTAAGTGGCAATATAGTGTTATCCTGAAAATTTCATACTGTTATCAAATTATGATCTTACTAAGAACCATGATGTGTGGTTTGCTGGCTCAGCCTTGCAGGATATTTGTTGTCCCATTTGAATAAAAGGAGATGATCCAGAGTCCAGGTTGAGCAGTCCTTGAGGAGGAACCTGGGATAAACACAGTTCCAGTGGAAGGTGTGGGCTGAAGTTTTGAGTTTGTTTTGTGAATAAATGAAACCAGAAGGCTGCCACCTGCTTGGGATGCATTTGAAAGCAGGGAGAAAGATAAACATTGCAGGAGCTTAAGATATTATAAAACCCTTATTCTTTAACTTGATTCCCTTCTTGGAGACACCCACAGGAAACTCATCTACAGGAGGGATCTGAGAAGGGAAAGGGCAAGGAATTAGGGAATTTTTACAACCACTAGAAAAGAAAGTGCATTGTAATGCGGGGGTGTGCAAAAAGATTTTGAAATCTGCTTTTTAAAAATTAAGATTGTAGCAGGTCTATTGGTACCTGGCTTTTCTCTATTGAACAAAAACTCCTGCCCCTTCCCATTATAAATTTAAAGCTCTCCAGCCAGCTTGTTGACCAAGACCCTCTTGCACACTCTGTCATTTTGTGCTCACGCCTGAAACCTGAAGAGGAAGAGGCGTGTTGGGGGAGGATGACAGCTCTCTCACAGTAGTGTGGACAAAGCTACCCCATTCACAGGCCACATACTCATTACATCTACCTGGTGCTACCACCTACGTCCCTTCTGACCCCATTCTATCCCCATTAAAATAAATGCTATTGTAATGATGAACAGCTGTTGAGTGTGACATGTGACTGCTGACCTCACACATGCACCCACGACAGGGAGCAGAAGAAATTTCTATGAAACACAGGAAGGAAATGGATAGCTCATTTATGACGTGGAAAGCAGTCTGGTGTGGCTTGCAAGAACTCCCTGAACTTACACGTAAAATCCATCACCTGCAGTTGGGTGTTCAGTTCTGGTTCTGAGCACCAGCACTGCCCATGCCCCCTGTGTGTTTCAGATCCACTGGCACATGACTCCAATATTTCCCTTCTCGTTTGTCTCCCTTCTCAGAAATGCTGAGCACAGTGTGAAAATCAGCAAGAGCAAGGAAATCTCAGCAAATTTGAAAACAATGCCACAGGTAGGTAAGTATCTGAGGCAGGAATGAGCTGCCAAACATCAGCTCCTTGACTCCTCTGAATATTTTGTTTCCTATTTTTACATATGCACGTGCTGTAAAGCCTGTTTATCTGTTTGCTCTTTGCCCAATGAATCTCCAAAGCCTCCTGTGCCTCAGCTATGATTCATTTCTGAACAAATTCATGAAAGGCAAAAAGCATGTTTCCAGATCCACACACTTGTCTGATATTACTGGGCACTTCATCATTTGGAGGAAATTTTTTCCCACTTGTCTCAATCTTCCCTTTCCCCCCATACATGTAAAACCATTGCCCTGTATTCTGACCGCTCAGAGATTACAAATCATTTTAAGTGGAGGAGAGGTTGAGCCCCAGCTTTGTGCTTGATGCATTTTGTTTAAGTTGCTCGTGCTGTTCCAACATCTGTCATATCCTCCACAGCAGTGCAATCAAACTGTCAGGGCTGAGTGAAGTTTTGCTGATCCAATCTGCTCCTTCTGTGATTCCTGTCAAAAGCATCAGGAGGTGGCAGATACAGTTGTGTGCTCTTTAAACAACAGATCTTTATTTTTGCACATTAAAGGAACTGTTATTGTTTGTTTCTCTTAAGCTCACAAAGCGTGTTCAGATGTGGCTGCAGTCACAAGCCAGGCTGCACTTCCCAGATTCTTCTGCATTCCTATGGCTCCCCAGTTTTACCTCCCACCTTCTCTCATGATCACAGAACACAGAAATATTTCTCACTCTTGCTGGTCTCTGTAATTCCACAACACATCTTGGGAGCACCCAGGAGGAAGTTACCTTGTGGATCCTGAATTATTATTAATGAAGTAATTAAACCAAAGGGTTGTATGGAAAGGGGAAGAGTCATATTTTAATAAGCTCCCTTCTGGATACTGCACTATGAGTTGCCAGATAAATGTTATTCCCTGTTAACTATACCAAAAGGATCTGATACTAATTGATATTATTGATAGCAATATCACTAATCACCTTGACTAAAAGGACAGGATGTTCTTTCATCATTTAAAAAGTATGTACCTTTGATGTACTTTAATAACCAAAAGAATTTGGAAAAAAAAAAAATTATTCCATTTGGGCTCTGTTAATATGCAGCATGTATTTTTAATCATCTTTCCAGCATGATGCACCTTTTCATACTTCTGACTGAAGCCTTAAAATCGTGCTGTGAAATGGAAACTTACAGTTTTATCATTTAATAAAAGGAACCTGAATCTGAGGTGAATTGTATGGTCCTGCCCCATTTCTGTGCTGGCCTCATAGCCTATGGCTTTCCCATCAGGGCAGAAAGTCTTCTAATTACAGCAAAGCACCAATGGAAAATGAAACCTAGGATGCCACTGTGCCCTCTTCTCTAATACTTATATTGGCTGGTGGCTCCTGCTGTGATGAAAAACCAGGTTCAGAAATGCTTTGATTCATTAAAGAAAAAAATGTTTAAAAAAAGAGAGAGAGAGAGAAAAAAACTCTAAGATAACAGACTTTTGTTCCCTAATACATTTGCTTCTTTAAAAATCACAGTTTCCAAAACTGACAGGAAAACATATTCCACTTTCCATGATCCGTTTTTACCCCCTTCCAAAGCATCCCAGCCAGGGATTGGATTCTTCTGCCTTGAACAAAAAGGAAATCTGAAATTCTTGGCAGAGAGGGATCCTGTGCTGCCTATAGGCTTGTAAAAGGATTGGCTCCAACTTTCAGCCTGGACAGAGAATTTCAAAATACACAGCAAGTAAACCCATAGATTAATGATAAATTAAACTCATGAGTCCAAATGCACAAGGTTCAGGGCACTGAAAATCCCACAGGCTATGTGGTTGTCATCACTAGGAGCTGTTCTTTTTTACCCTCCTCAGTGGCAGTTCTGTAACTCACCCTTTCCAGTTCAAGTTTACAACAGATCCAAAAAAGTGTCCCAAGGAAATGCAATAAAAGGAATGGACACTCAGAGCATGCTTCTGACAATCTATTTTACCTAAACAAATACTGTATGATAATATTTCCAAAGAAACAGAAAAGTGAGTGGCAGCACTCCCCCGAGCTTGAAGCTTAGCAGGTTGGTTCTGCCTGGGAGGGCTTTTGCAGCTACTGACTGCACATCTCCTCACACTGTGTTAACAACTCAGCCTGACTCCAGTTGTTGATGAAATTTTCTTTTGGATCACATCTGTGTTGTATGATGGAGTCCAATTGTGAGCTTTTTGGCAGCTGTATAGACTACTAAGTCTCCACTAATTTGATTTCTTGTCTGAGAGTATACATCTTTAGGGAATTTACTGCTTGCTCATCTCTGAGTTCCAGTAATATGGCACAAACAAAAACAAAATCCAAGGATGACTTATAACAAGAATTTTGCCAGTCACAGGACTTCTCCTTATAAACAGGATCCATTAGACCAGATGAAATGAAAAAAGTAGTCAGGGAGAAAAAATTGCAGTCTCTGAGAAGTAGCCACTCTCTTGAGGAAGAGAAAACTGCATTAACAATTTTAACTAAAAAGATGGATTCTCAATGGTTATCTCAAGCAGAACTTTTAGCAGTGCACCCATCTTGCACTGTAAAGAAAATGGAGTTTGGAAAATGAAATAGAAAACGGGAATCTGTGGTTGACAAGGAAAGGGAAGTAAAAACATCCTCACACCTTTGTTTTGTTTTTTTTTTTCCATATTGGAAAAAGAGGAAATTAAATCTGAGTTGGCCAATTAGCCCCCACAGTCCCCAAAGGCAAGACAAGATCTTTTTGCAGGAAAGCCTTGAGGTGAAGCCAATTCAATTAATTTCCTCAGCAAAACTGTCAAGATCCAAAAAACTAGGTGGAATAATGAACTGATTAAAACTTGTAATTGCAATTCAATGGACGAAACCATTAATCACAGAGATGGCAACATTCTCTCATTTCAACACTGTGCTCAGATGAGTTGCCAACAAAAGGGATTGTAGGCATAAAGGGCTAATGTGAACTGGAAAAGGAGCATCCTGGACAGAAAATTGTGTGGTTCCATCACTGATCTGAGCAAAAGAACAACCTTCCCTAGACAATAAAAGACTATTTAAGAGAAGATTAGGTGTATTTTATTATTATTCTCAATTCCTCAGCTCTCAGTGGTTTACACCACTCACAGCTTGAGTGTCAATGATGTACTGAACAACACTCAAATCATACTCGAAGTCATTTCTTCCATTTTTAATTTCACGTGTTTCTAAGATATTTCTCCTCCTATGTTTTTCTCTTGCCTAGCCCTCTCCTGCAGGTGTCTTGGTCTCCTCTCCATTGTGCTGACAAGCTGCTCGTGCTGTTCCCACAGCAGGATCTCAAGGCGAGGGGAGGCCAGGCTGCCAGCTCCTCCAGAGGTGTTCAGACACCTCTCCATCCACACCCCCTGGGCTTTCCCTGCAGATGCTGCCACGACACAAACTGCAGAGCAGAGGGAACCAGGAAAACAAACCCCACCTCTACTCAAACAAAACCTGATTTTAATCAAAGGCATTATTTTTATCTAAGCTTTTGGAGATAAACTCTACAGCTCAGACAAGCCATGTCATGACTTTTCATCACCTAAACTTTAACCCCACTTCTTTCTCTCCAGCTACTCTTTCAAGATTAAGCCACCATGATTAAGCTCAAGAGATCAGCCAAGTCCCTCACCCTGACTTTTGTCAGCCTAGATTTTTGCTTTGGCTGACTCCTCTATAGCCTCTGTCTGAAGGGAAGGGTTAGACTGGGGTGACCACTAAGCTGCTCAAAGTGTCAGCCAGGCTGGAGTGAGAGCTGACAGGAGGATAAAGGGAAGTGGGTGGTGACAGAGGGTGAGAAGAGGTCTAAAAATTCCTGCATTGTACCAAGTGTACATTGCACATAAAACTGATCAGGAAGTTAAATAAAAAGCATGATAAGAAGGCACTACTGTATTAATGCCAAACCAGAATGGAAATTAGCAGAAGAGGAAAAAAATTGGATGTTACTTCATTTTGGTAATTGATTTGTCAGTGTGTAATATTTCCTTATGGTTGGATACCATTTAAATTAAAATTCCAATGAAGTCTACAGGTTTTGTAATTATCAATGGTACCACTAAGTGGCTATTTTACAAGCAAGGAACGTTCAAACCAGGGACATGAAAATATTTCTGCTGGGAAGAAGAAATGTGAAGAATTAGGGTGAGAATGAGTGAAAGCTCCTCTTAGCTGAGCTGATTCTTCCCCTGGAGAGCCCTGGAGGAGCGAAGCTTAATTAATTGTAGCACCATTGAAGCTCTGCAAAGAAAAAAAGCCTATGAAGTCATGAGCTCCATCCTCCAGCCCAATTCCCACTGAGCTCTCCAGAACAGTGCTCAGTGTCTCTGGGGATGAGCCTTCTGGAAATCCTAACTCACTGAAGCTCTTGTGCACTCAAAAGCAAAATAATTCCAATAACTTTGGGAAGGAAAAGGTAAAACTGCAGATCTCATGATCTGCAAGATCCTTCTCAAGGACTGGGTCTGTGCTTAAGGAATAAAGCAGAAGACATGAGAAAAGTAGAAGGCGAAAGAAGGAAAGTGCATTTTCACCTTCTCTTTGGCTCTAACCAAATTCATTCTTCCCTCCAAAAATGTTTCCAACCAGAAGACAGCTCTCCACTTCAGATGTGAGAGCTGGAAGGAGTGGTTACAGGTAGATTTTCTGTCTCTCACAAATTTTTGCAGCCAACAGCAATGCAGCTTGCTACAAACAAGCAAGATCTGAGCTGTTTGCAAAGCTTTTTCAACTCATTGGAGACATATCAAGCAACAGCCCCACACCACTCCAAGAGCAAATAAAGGCAGCCTTGAACTAAGGGATGCCTTAATGGACTGGCTTACTCCCTCTGCCTTTTAAATTTTTTTAAAATTTATTTTGGAAGCAGCTGCAACTTCCAAATCTTGCTATTAATATGTAAAAATCCATTATTAATTTATTATTAGCTTATTTTGCCACTAATGATCTGTCAACTAACCCACGTCAAGAGAAACAAAAAATAATTCCTCAACTTGATTTAAAGGCTACAGTTTCTAAGTTGTGGGAGCAATGTGGGAGTTCAGAAGTTGTAGAAGCTCCAGGGACAGTTTAGAGGAATGGATGCTTTTAGCATGAAGGGAGGGTGAATGTATTCCTTTGCCACAGGGAAATGAAGAGCTGCAGTGAACAATTCACATTCTGGACACAACAATGCTTCCTGGAACACCAGATGGGACAAAAAAGAAAATGAAATAAAAAGAGGAAGAAAAAGGTTTCCTTATTTCCATCTGGAAATAACCTTCTTGGCACTTAACAGAGTGGAAAGTTCCCTGCCTCCAGCCTGCCTTGAGATGCCACGTTTTCAAGGTCTTCTCTGAATTCTTAGTCCTGTTGTACTGAATAACATCAACAGGATTTTGAAACCAAGCTCCCTCCCAACAGCCTTCTACCCCACAAAATTCACCTGATCTCAGTTCTGCACAGGAACTTATTTCAAGCCTTTATTTTTTCTGATAGTACAGGAGTAGATGGGAACAAGCTACCTTGAGTTCATCAAGGATATGGGGATGCACACAGGCAATACTTTGACAGTGAAAATCCAGTGTCCTGTTCACTTGCCAAAAACTTGTCACAAATCCAGATCACAAGGGGTACAATTCAAGGGACTGGTGATACTGGACAGGCACTGGGATGATTCCAAGACAGCTGGGGAGTACATACTGAGCACTAAATATGAAATTATAGTGCTGAGGTAGGGCTCTGAGGCTTCCACACTATTTACACACCCTGGACTCTCCCTGACTTCACTATTTAGGATCCTGGAAAATCAACCAATTTAGAAGACAGCCAACACTAAGATCTCTTTTTAGAGACTCCAAACTCTGCTGTTCCCTTCCAGGTGACCTCACCAGTCTTTCTGAAATCTCCAACACTCCTGTAGGTCCCCCAGAGATCATGCTGGGATATGTTTACACTGCCTTTCACTTTTCTTTTCAAGACCTTGGCCATGTTTATTGATTTATGCTTTGTTTCCCAGCACTGTGTTCTGTTGAAGGTGACCCGTGCCTTCCCAGACTGGAGTGTTACTCTTTTGAGGTCATGCTCTAATGCCTGCCCAGCTCCTGTAAAACATCACCCTCTGAACAGCTCCTGATGGATGTTTTGGTCAAGAGTTCTGCTTATTGCATGTCAAACATGGCTCTAAAATGAGCACAGACTGAGTGCCTTGATGAGGTGAAGCCAGGATCACATCCAAAGTTCTCTTTCTTCTAAAGGTCAACACATCAACTTCTCCAACAGGCTTTCCTATGGCTGTAATTCCAAATCTTTTGCTCAATATAGTCAAACAAATATTTTTTAAAAAAATCATGATCTGGTGGAAAAAGATCTACTAAATTAGCATGGGGGAAATAAAACTTTCTGCCGTCAGATCATAAGAGGTAATCAACTTTTGTCTTTAGAAACCAATTGATCTTGCCATTTCTCAGTTTTCCACCTGCCCATTGGCCACTGATAGAGCCCCATCAGAGCCAAGCATTCAGAAAAAGAGTTCCTACAGATAGGCCCAGCAACTCATATTTGAACTCTTTATTAAGGTGTTAATTTTATAATGTATTAAGCATGACAGTCATGTCACCTTTATGTTTATCTAAAATTGAGAGAGTAACCAGAGTTTTTTCATCTGAGATCAAGATTGTCAGCTGTCCCTCCCAGCAGACACCACACCGTGTTACAACCTGCTGTACATACACCCACTTCCCAGGGTTAACATCCCAATTCTCATTCCTGAAAAGCTTCTCAAACTAACTCAAACTTTTCCTTCACTCATCCAAACCATTGCTGCTTGTGCTACTACATTTAAAGAGAAAATAATTCCATTCCCTGAATAACTTGTATTGTTTTCTGAAGGTGTTTGTAGACACCAATGAAATCTCCCCCAAGCTCTTTCTTTACTACACTACAGAGCTTTGGTTCCTCCCTCTGTTTTTCCTATCCCTCCAAGGCATGGAATTGTATATGGAGGTAGTATTACACACTACCACAAACTGCTACAAAGGAGAGTAAAGTAGCAGTGCTAACAGTGCCTGTGTTTGGGATAGTCTGAATAACGAAACACAAGGTATTCCTGAGATATAAAACAGCACAGCCTACAAGCATGATACAAATTGTCTTGATATGTATCAGCAGAAAATCTCATCATAAATACGTCTTTACATCCTCACAAATTGACGTCCTATGCTTTGCTAAGGACTGGGAGGAGAAAATTTATGAAGAATGACACTGTCTATTTATAAATTAAGGTAGAGAGGACAGACAGAAGAATGGGAAAATCCAATCTAGATTTTTCTCCCAGGGAAAAAGAAATGCTCTGAATTATAATGGAGTCATGTGTGCTTAAGTCTGCATTTTCACAGAGTAAAGTAACGCTGAAAAATGGGATTAGTGCTCACAGCAACACGATTTCTACCACAAAGCAGAGCCACCCCTGGCAATGCTGAGTCACACAGGCCATCATGAACTTTGCTGGCTCATCCATGAAAGGCCCCCCTTGGCTGCCTACAGGGGAGGAGGCCAGGCAGACACTCAGGTGGGATGGAACTGGCCTGGATCACCAATTCCCAATTATTGGCCATTCCAGTCCTCAGCTGTGTATGCTTTTCCTCATAAAAGAAAACAACAAACTTCATCCCCTCCCTTCATCAGAAATGCTTTCAAGTTTTACTTCTACAGGATAAAGAGCTGTCTAATCACCAAAGAAGATAAAGCTTAATTCCTTCCTATATTTAATAATATCCTTAAACTTAGAGCATATTTTTGGAGTTTTGCATTATTTGCATAAGCTGACCAGATTCTGACCCTGCTCCGAAAGCATTTCATTCTGCCACAAACACCACCAATGAGCTCCACTGTTTTTGTAGTCACTTGAAAGTCTACCACAAGTGTTTCCTGAAGGCCCATGACACCTGATGACCCAGACATCACTTTTCCAGCTTCCCTGAGACTGTGTCTACACCACTTTCCTTTCCTGAGAAAACACTCCTGGGTTTTCAACATCTCCTGAAGTTTGAAACACCAAACAACCCCCAAACAGAAGAATATCAAAACGAGACAAGTCAGTAGTGCAGATAAAATTCTGCTGTTCTGTGTAAAAGCAGGTTTCATCCTCTGCTGGAATAATGTGCTCAGGCTTAGTCACTAAAAAGGCCAAGCAGAAAGAGACAGCGGAGGCAGCAAAAGTAGGTTGGATTATTATGCATTATTATAGAGGGGGAAGAAAGTAATCCATTAGAAGGAAAATGAAAAGCTTTGGGATGATGAGGGGTAAAAAGTAAAAGCGGGAGAGTAGGCATATGAGAGAGCACTGCAGATAATGTCTAGAAGGGCAATTACTGGTTCCCTTTCTCTCTACTCTTTCCCATAACACAAGACCTGGAGGGCAACATGCAATTAAGGGCCACCCATTGAAAACATACCAAAATGAAACACTATTTAGTGTGTAATTAACCTGTGGAACTCAGTCCCACATGGCATTCTGGGGACAAAGAACTCAGGCAGAGCCCAGGAAGGATTAGACACTGCTAAGAAGTGGTAAGATAGCATTTCCCATTCCACCAGCTGGATAAAAATAAAGTACAAAGAATATCAATCCTCCAGCTTCAGGGCCTAAGTTGTTCACTGTGATCAGCAGCAAGTAAAGCTCAGCAGGATGTGAAAGATGCAGTTCTGCCAGTGAAAGCTTTAGTGCACGGCCCTTTCCTGTGTGCTGCTTGTCACTTATCTCAGATGCTTATATGGCTCCTACAGCTCCAGTATGAGTTCATTACAATCAGTAACATATTCATCATCACAATAGTCTGAGAAGGTACAGAATAACTTTTTTTCCTTATTGTACAGACTGTGAACAAAAAGGTTAGGGACATGCTGGAGGTCACACAGGAGAGGGGAGCAGAGCACTGTGCTGCTCCCTGCTTCCATCCTGATCACTGGACCCTACAGCAAGGCACACCAGGGAGCCAGCTGGGAAAGGAGACAGCAGCCAATTTAATTAAACAGAATCCCTAGCACAACCAACACAACATCTGCATCAGCCAAACAATGACCACAGTTCCAGGAACCCAGCCCTCAGGTGGGACCTCCCAGCAGGTTTCTCTGACCTTGCTGATACACAGCACAAGCTCAGTAGCTGGTTTGTTCTTTGGGATGAATTCCAGCTGGCTGTGCAGGATGGCACCACGGCACTCTTAGAATGCAATATTTCCCTCCTGCTGTGAGTCCTCTATGCATGCATGCAGCCCACTCAGGGTCAGGCCAGGAAGCTGCTGCATGTTTTATTTACCTGAGCAGTGCCAGCCAGTCCAATGCAACCACTCCCATGGGTTGCACAATCTACTAACCTTTTAAAGGGACAGATGTACAGAAACTAGGGCTTTCCTCCATGTGGAAACATGGCACTTTTTTTTTTATGATTATGTATATGCACTCTGTATAATTTCTGATATTATCATATATTTTTAATATACTTAACTGAGTGATTTATCAGTCATTCTCTGATGATAACAACAGCATTCCTTTGACATTCATATTTCTTTTATTTTCTCTCTTCTTTAACCTTTCCTTTTCCTGGAGCAGCTTTGCCCTGAGGTGGAAATGTAAAGGTCCACCACAATCTTTACTGGAGAAAAGAGTCTCATTTGAAGCTGATTCAGTGATACAATGAATGCACAGGTCATTTTGAGAATAAAACATAAAGACACACTAACCATAAAAGTTTTATTTCCTTCACAAGTGATAAGCATGTATGAAGGAAAGACTTTTCTTTTCACTACCTTTGGCCTGCAGTGGAACACTTGTTAAAAAATGTTCCTTGATACTAATCTCCAACTGGTGTTTGACTTATCTTGAACTCTCAAATGTCACCAACTTTCAGCTGGTGCTGTGAAGAGACCTAACTTACATATCCATAAAAGAGCTCTATTTTAACCAAGTCTCATTCTTTCTTCCTTCCTCCCTGGCTTTTTTCTTTCCCTCCTTTCTTTCTATCTTTATTCTGCCACCGCATTTCTGCTTTGATTTTGAGTTTTAATACAAAAAAAAGGGCAAGAGGAGAAGCTATAAATTTTGCAGAATGAAACTAACCTTAATTCGTCTAAGCCCCCTTTAAATTAATACATTTTTCCTTACTCTGACCTAGCACAAAAATTTTAACGAAATTTTCCTTTTAAGAGGCTGTTCCACTGCACCAGAGCAACAGCCAGCCTTTCTGAGCTGGATAGTGGATCCTGAAGAGATGACAAGAGCACCCTGCAAAGGTGAGGAAGCTTCTTCAGAAATACAAAGACATGGGATGGGAAGGGAAAAGTGGATGCTCACAAAGATTAGCAATTAACATATTTAATGTCCCCTGTTCCAACCTGCAGCTCTATACTGAAGTGTTACTATAAACCAAAAATCTCTGTCACCTTAATTGTACGTCCATGAAAATGCTAAATCTTCATTGCACAGTAGATTTCCATGGGGCCCCCTTCCAAAGCCAAGTAATGCAGGCAATTGGGACACTCTTCAATAAGGGAAGCATCAAACAATCAAGGATGCAGCTCAGGATGTTACTGACAAAGATCAGTAGAAAATTGCTTCCTTAATGAGATCTTGTTATGAATCAGTAGATCAAAAATCTAATCAAGCACATTCCACCACACACATCACAGAGAGATCACAGGCAAGTGCAAGTCACAGATTCCTTGATCATTGGCCTGATGGGTGCAAGAGATGCAAAGCTGAGTCATGCAGCAGGACAGAGGGATACAAGAATTATGATGGCCTTGCCCCTTTGAGGAGAGGAAGGACTCAAATTCCATATTCAAAAAGACTGCCAGAAACTGTCAGTGCCCCACATTATTCCTTAATCTGAAGCATCATTAGATTATTGGCTCTGAAGTTCACACTCTGAAAAGTAATTTGATTCTCTAATAAGGCATCAGCACCAGTGAGTCAACAAACCATAAGAGCATAATGATATGGGTAGTTCTGTCCTTTCTGCTGGTGTCTTATCCCTCAGATCTGAACACTGGACACACTTTCCATAGTACTGCTCATCTGACTATATCAAAATGCTTTATAGATGTTCATTCTAAGTAATTACCAGGCAGCACGTGTGAATATTTTAAAGGATGGTAGAAGTGAAATTTCTACCGCTCTCACACTTTTTCTCTCTTTGCAGTTTCAACACTTAAAATTTGGTCTCCCTCTTTTTCTGTCCAGTGTAAATTAAGAGTACCAGTAATTTTAATATCTTCCTAAATCACATCTCTAGGTGCCTATAGTTGCAAATACCTAGTCCTAAATTTGGAAGCAGATCTGAAGCAGCAGCCTAAGACAGAGATCCCTTCTAGAACCAGCTGTGCCAATGGAAGGGTTTCTGCCTCCAGCTGTTTTTTTTTTTTAGCTAACATGAGCTGCTCCATCAGCACTAACTTAGCTTTTCATCCAGGTAAAACATAACAGTAATCAGGAAGGAGGTGTGAGCTACAAGGCAGTAAGTGGGAGAGAATCTGATTCTAAAGTACACCCCACTAATATCTTGAGAAAGTCTGAGACCTTAACAGACCTGAACTCATTAAATTCAGTCAGTCACTTCTCAATGTGTCCCATTAAGACAAATACAGTTTAAGCATGTGAAGAACCTTTATTGATCAACAGGGGAAAAGAAACCTTTTCTTTTCAGATTTGCTGGGGTTTTCTCCTCCATTTTCTGTAGAGATTTCACACAATTCTGTTAACTCAGTCTCTGCGTTTCATTTTTCCCAGTCAGCTTTGGGATTCCATCTCCCAGGGCAGTCTACATTTAGCAGTCACGAGCATTTAAAACATAACTGTGAATTGTCATAATTGTCACTTAGAGCAGAGGCTGGGATTTCTGAGGTTTGTTTCTCTTTTTTCTTTTTTTTTTCCCTACAGGATCTTAATTGCCTTTTTCATCAGAGATTTTCAACTAGAGTTGATGCTTGGGAGAGTTTAATACTGAAAAAAAGAAGAATGGTGCCCACCTCAGACACTCAGAAGGGAAAGTGATTCAAAGAAGCAGAACTAGAAAGGTGTGTCAAATGGCTAAAGGTGTGACACAAAGCCCAGCAAAGTACAAAGCTGAACACAATGGAGGAAGGAAAAATATAGCAGCTGTCTACCAAGCCAACATGAAAATGCTGGAAGTTCAATAACCAGAAAGGAAAAAAGGGGAGAGCTTTCATGGCAGGAAAAAGAAAGGGCAAAAGAGAAAGAAGCAGCACAAAGACAACATAGTCTTCTACACACAGAAGAAAAAAGACATGTCCAATGACAGAACATATGGACAAAGAAAAATAACCTCAACCACAGATGGATTTCCAAGGCAACACATAGAAACCAAACAAAAATTAGAGGCAAGAAATTAATTTAAAATCTCCACAAAATAATTAAAACCCAATAATATTTTTTGAAAAGAAAAAGCAAATAACCTTTTCCAGCTTAATAAAAATGTTCATTTTCTAAAAAGGGCATTTTCCAACACAAGTTTTTCCATTCAGCTAATATCACCCAGCCCCAGTTATGTATTCCAGGCCCCCAGGGCTAAACATAATCTATCTGTGTTTGAAATGAGAACATCTTTGTTCAAACTTCAGGCCAATAGCAACCAATTGGTGAAAAGAAACAGGAACAGTAGGTGTAGATTTGAGCATGCTTTGAACATCAGACACTGTCCAAGCAGTCAAGGATACCTGAGCCAAACTTTCACTTTTAATACCTGTAACTCATTATGACATCCTGAACGTATTTCAGAACAACTCCTTCCATAGAACAGTTTCTCCAATGTGTAACCCTGTTGGAACTGCAGGGTGATGTTTGTAGAGCCCTTCCAGGATTTTCAGGTGTCTGGGAAGCTGTTCTTTAGTGGATCAGTCAGCTCACTGCAGTGAGGAGCATAAACACAGGGCAGTAAAGGTTTGTGGTGTCAGGGCAGCTCATGGAAGGCTTCACCCACTGACATCTCCACTATTGCTGTGGAAACAGTCTCTAGTGTACTACATACTTCATTCCAGACCTTTGAGGCCAGCCAGGGCTCTTTTTTCCAGGTGGCACAGCTGTGATTAGATGGAGGAATGGCTCTGTAATCAGAGCTGCCAGACGGATCAATAGAGCCATCAGTGATTAGCACCGCTGGAACTGCCCACATCTGTTTGTGTGGCAGTGGGCAAGTCAAGGTGCCTGGGGAATAAGCAGCCTCTGGCATGGGAAGAACTATGGACAAAGGGAGAAAAGACTGTTCATGTTGGAACATGAACCCCTTTTCCCTCCCATTGCTGCTGTCACAGCCTGGAGGCACATGAGCATCACACGTGTGCATCACATTGCACTGCAGAAACATCTGATTCATAGCAGAGCCTGGGTGGCACAGCAGGGTAGTGCATCTCTCCTTCATCTCCAGAGTTATAGGTGGAAAAAACTGGACAGTCCCAAGGTATTCCTATGTGGATTTCCATCTGCTTTAGACCTCTATGCTCACTTTCTTCACCCAAAGCAGATTTCATGACCAAAAGTCATGGCAATGTCACAGGCCAGGATTTCGTAGGAATGAAAATTTGCTCAAGGGGCAAAACTGGAGAAAACAGATATAAATCAAAGACTCGGATGCATTAGCAGAGCTACATGAAAAGGCTGTGATGAGAATGGCTGGAAATATCCAAGTTCAGGAGAAGAGCTGAGGAGAGCTCTGTGGAGACTTGGGACTAGCACAAGTTGCCATTCAGAATGGCAGAGGTACAAAATTGCTGTGGCCTCTGACCAGCAACAATAGAATTTCTGTACACCTTCATAAAAATCAGGAAACACACCCAATGCTGCAATAATGAAACAAAACACCTCACAGCAAATTCAGGTTTTTAAAAGAGGGTTCTAGCTGTATGTTCTATCCCAGTTGGTTTTGGTCCACTAGTTTTAGCTGCTTCCTGAGGCATAATTGCTTCCAGTTTTGGAATGTATTACTGTTCAGCTCAGCTCCAGGCATCATTCTAAAGGAGAAAGGCAGGGTGAATTTTTAAAAGAGCCAGATAGCAGTATTATTTTTACTCGAGCCGTTACTGTTCTTTCTCACTGGAACACCTCCCTGCTGGTACTGCTGATCCGAGCCAGCCCTCACCCTGAAGGGCACTTTGCTTTCAGTCCTCACTTCACTCTGGCTGTAAGAGCTCAGCCATGAAAGGAAGCAGTAGGCACATCCTAGATCCCAGCTGCAGCTCTCCGCCTCTCCACTCCTTCACCCAGCTGGAGAAGTTTGGCTCCACTGTGCCCTGACTGAACTAACCCAAGTCCAGGCAAGCTCAGCACGAGCCATCTCAGTCCCAATAATGAGGCCACTGGGGATCATTTAGGAGGATGTCATTAGTGCAAACCTTTGAGTTCTTGGAGGTAATTTCATCTCTGTTTCCATAGCTGATAGAGTCTGTTGTGTACAGACTTGAGGAAACTGGAGCAGGGTGTTTCAAGTCAATCTCAACTAAGCCTGATAACTCCCCCCACTTCCACCTCCCTTATTTATAGCCAACAACTGGACATTGCAAGTCAATGACCATCGACAATATGACACATGGATCTACAGACCCAGCAAGTCTAATATCAACTGAGCTGACAGTGCTGGATCCTGGCTATCATCAGAGGAGAGACAAATATTCCAGCTGCCAATAGATGTGCCCTTGCATGGACCTTACATGAAGCACTCTTGGCCTGAGGGGGCACTAGAAATCAATTAAAATTCTTTGTTGTGCCAAATTCTGCATACCTTTTAGCATCTCCCTCTCCTCCTTCCTCTGCTACAGGTGGACGACTAATCAGAAACAGCAAACAGCTAAAGCTTTAAAGAATTAACAAGATGGCAGGGTTTTGGTTTTTGTCTGCTGATACAATCAGGGATTTCACCTCCTTTTCAAACCCCACAGGAGCAAATGTGTGAAATCTTTCATTGATTCTGCAGCTTCCCTTTCCAATCTTGTTTGCAAAAAGCTCTTGGAATTTATCCTGCACTTGAAGAGGGCATTTACAGTTGTCACTTTTGCCTACTCTCAGCATCCATCCTCCACACAAACAGCTTCTCCCTGGAGTCAAAGAGGACATCTGATAATTTCCAAGAGGCAGGTTTGCAGTAAGGATCTGCTCATAGGGGAGGAGGAGAGACTCTGAAAGTGTCCAGCTGCTCTGCTTAAATGTCCCTTCAGGGACACTTCAGCTGACTGAGAGGAGCTCTGGCCAGACCCTGGCTAACCCCAGGATCCAGTGCTACCATAGACAGTGGTTCAGCACAGCTGAGAATCAAGCCTGAGGCCCAAAACTGCTCAGCCCTGCTACTTTTTAAACCCACATGTCAATTAGAAGTGAATGAAGATGCTCAAAGTGATCAGAAAACAACCACAGCCCACCCAAGAGCTGTACAACAGCCACGGTTCTGCATTAATGAGGGCTTGGGCTGCAGCTGGGACAGCTGTCCTGAAGCACAAGGATCCCAGCTTTGGCTCTAATGCTTCAAACCATGAAACCTCCCATAATTCTCTGTGCAGACTTACAAATTCCTTGTTCAGCCATTGGAAAGCACTAACTGTCTTCCTGAGTTTCCAAAAGTCAGATTCAAAGTAAGGAGCAGAACATGGGAAAACTAAGAGTGTGGACAGGACAATGGGACAAGAGGCAAAGTGAGAAGAAATCTCTTCAAAATAACAGTAATAAATCAGGAAAGCACTGATTCTCTGTCTACACAGTTGGTGGTATTGACAAACCATATCTCCTTTGCTTTTCCCACAATTACACTATCAACCAGGCTTCTGGAAGCAATAAAAACTCTTTATCTACTATTGGTGTACACTGAGATTTGAAATTACTTTCAATGACAAAATGCAGGCTTAAGTGCTCTTGCTGGCATATAGTAGGTCTGAGACATTAGCATCAATAGATGCTGTGAATGAGTCCTGCTCCTTCATTGCTCTCAAAATAGCAGATGATCTCTGCTGAAAAGTCACTGTGATTTGCTGGGCAGAACCTCAGCTTAATAGGGACAAAGTACCCCCGAGTTTGAGAATAGCTTCTGTCTTCATTACAAGCTCTTCACCCACCTTCACAGACACAGTCCTGTAAATAATGACTGCAAGAGGCTCACCACAGGCTCTGCAGAGCAGTGCTTTAGCATAACAGCAACTGCTCATCGCTGAGTGGTGATTATCTTGTCACACCAGCGCTTCCTTCTCCTAGGCAGACATGGTGAAGTTATCTGGAGAATGCCTAAAACACACATTTCTGAGAGGGAACTGTGGGGTGATGGATTATGGGAGGCTGCCAACACAGACACTGGAGCCATTAAGACTGACTGAGGTCTGATTACAGTTTTGCATAGTGTAAGGGCACATCTGAAGATGTGTAATTTAATGGCTCATTGCTCACTTCCTACCCAGAATTGTGCAAGAAGGAAAAACTGGCAGGGTCTGGTCGATTTGAAATCACCTGTTTGTGTTCTACTATGGAATAGTCTATGAAATCTCATGAAATACTAAGCAAGGAAAATGCTTGGCTCCCTCTGAATTGCTTCAAAGTGATCAGCCAGCAATTGAAAAGTGGAGCTGGAATTGCTGGAACATTCCCTGATATTTGCTATTTGTAACTCCCTTAAAGTAGGAAGACTCCATTTCATTACTCTCACTTTTCTGAAGAGAACTAGCTATTTTCTTACACATTTCCTTATGCCATTTATTTTTTTTGCCCCATAAAGCTACTGCTGGTGCACGCATGTTTTGCAATACAGGACCTCTATAAACCAAGAGCTGCTGCAGGAAAATGAGTGTCACCTTCTGCCACTGAGAGGGGCAAGGAAGAAGCAGGTTTTCTTTCCATAAAGAACTTTGTTTCTGGCTCTGCTCTCTTGCTCCCATCCAGCCACAGCAGTCAGGGCTGGCAGAATGTTTGTCCTGTTAACTCAGATGTGCTTCTGCTCTGACCCAGGTAAAGAGCTGAACACTGATTTAGACTTTCTCAGTTTTCACATGTGTCAGCCAGCAGGGCCTTTACTTCAGCAATATATCATGAAGCAAGGAAAGATTTGGCTTCTGCCTTGAAAATGCAATTCTTCACCAGGTTTTGATGAGGCCTTGGGGTGGCTTTGAGGTGTCTACTTTATGTTTTTACTGGTGAAGCTCTTGTTTAAGAGAGACAATTTTTATTCTGGCTTGTTTCCACATTCCAGTGCCAAACAACACCCACTCTGACAGCATCACTTTCTTTTTTTTCCTGCCAGCCTCTGTCATGTTGCTGTTCATATTCTTGTTTTTCTAATCCCTGAGTCCCTTCTTTCATTCACTACTGTCAGACACCTTGATCAGGCAGCAACAGACCTCCTAAAAAGACCTCAAGGCTTAAACATATCCACAGTCAGGCCATCAGGAAACAACTGCACCAAATAAAAGAAAATTGTCTTTGGGCATGAGGAGCAGGCTGAGATGTACAGCCATCAATTAAAAAGGTGAACTAATTACCCCAAGCCAGAGAATTTCACATGCAGACACACAGTATCAGACATTTGCTAGAGAAAATCTGTTTTTGCATGAGCAGAGCAGGAAAAACCCCAAATTTTGTGATTGTTTGTAAATTCAGTGAGCACTTTAAATCCTCTTTGGGGTGATGAGAGGTGATCAGGAGCTGGCAGCTGCCTGGCCCTCAGCAGAGGTGCTGCAAAGCTGATCCTGCAGCAGCAGCCTTGGGAATGCACCAAGTCTCTGTTCCTGGTGAGCACCTTCCAGCAGGCAGGACATTCTCCAGCAGTCACAAAAGGGGGCAAAAGGGGTTATTGGATTTAGAGTAAAAGCTTAGGTTTAGGCTTTGGGGGCTTTTGGCTGTTTTTTTGTTTGTTTGTTTTTATTTTTTAAATTTTGTTTGGTTGGTTGGTTGGTTGGTTAGTGGTTGGTTGGGTTTTGTGTATGTGTATGGCTTGTTTGTTTTTTTTCCATGAAAATTTATTCTATAAAAGCTCTAGACTTCCTGTCTGCTGGAGGTGGCTGACTAAGGTGATTAGAAAGATGAAGTGAGCAGGTATTTTAAGGGTGTCATTAAAAAAAACCCAAACTTTTAAAAATACACAGTGATTGGAATCATGCAAGTCCTGCTGAGATCAAGTGAAACATGCATCTAAAGAAATTCCAAGAAGGGGATCAAGGTATAATAAAATAAAAATTATTTCATATAGGGGAACATATTCCTTATGGAAAAAAATAAAAACGCCCCAAAACCCCAAAAGCCAAACAGAAAGTCTAAAAGGCACAGAGGAAACACCAAGCAATTTCACAGCAATTCCCTTGGGAGTTGGTTGCTTTCCTGAGACTCCTAATTAATTATACATGCTAGTGAAGAAATATAATGTGCCTTTGAATAAAATAAAACTCAAAATTTAAAATGAAAGAGATAGAGAGAGGGAAGACAAAATGATTTTGTTAATTCAAGTTTGAACTAATTTAACTTTAATCAGAAGCTGACAGGAGAATGGTAAGCTCAGCTGCTTGTCACATTCAGCAGAGATGTCCCCAATGTCTTTAACAGATAAAACATTTCACTACTGACCTCCAGTGGGAGCAGAACATTGCCTTTAATGCTGTTGAGAGCAGTTTCAGCAGATCTCAGTACTTATTATAATCTGCTCCATGGTCATCTCTCCATCAGCCCGTACAAATGGGATTTTTTTGAGTCTAAAAACGTTGGAGTTTTTTTAGGGCAGCAGAAGTATCTGGCTTCTATAAGCTGCAATGACCTCCATGACAAGGCAAGTCAGGGTAAATATTGGTTAAAAGAAAAGACTTTGGACTCACCAAAACCAAGGTGAAAAATCTTGTCAGTAACAGTAATTTCAAGTGTTATCAGATTTAGGCTTTACAAATCTCAAATGTTCTGATCCCTCGCCCTGAGTCATGTAGAGAGTTCCCAGAAACCATGTTCATCCTCTCTGTGGCCTCTTCCCCTTCTTTAGACTTTTTAGAATGTAGCCCACATCTGGGGTTCATTTATTGAGTTTTATTTGGATTTCTCCAATTAAAAAAAAAAAAAAAAAAAAAAAAACCAGCAACAAAAAAAAAGAACAAAAAACCAGACCCTGGTTGCCCTTGACTCCAGTTACCAAAACAAAAATAGAACAGCAGCACATCCCAAGAGCCAAAAGAGTCCTCCAAGAAAAACACGAGAGTTGTTGTGTGAGCAAACTCTGCCCATGTACACAGGCAGATGTGCTCTGTGCCTTTCCTTGTGACATGATCCCAGCTACTCTGGGCCAGGCTGGGAATTCCTGCCACTGCCAAGCACCCTGAGCAGACAAGGCTTCTCACAGAAGCAAAATGCCTCCACTGGGCAGAGCTCAAGCAATAAAGTGCCTCTCTCTTTTCCCGAGTAGGACATTTCAAACAACTCAAGGCTTCAAGTGAGAATCAATTGCATGTAAATATTAGCAGGCAGGGAGCCTGGGTCTGCAGCACACACAGTGCAGGCTGCCATGGAAAGGGACAACCTCTGCACAGTGTTGGTCATGCTCCTTGACCACACATTGATGGGTAGGGAGTGCCCTCAGCAAGGTCTCACTGCAGGGAAAAAAACCCAAATAAATACCAACTCAACAGAATAATCATCTTTAAGCAAAAGCAACAACAACAACATCAAAAAACCCAACCAAAAAAAAACCAACCAAACAAACAAAAAATACAGCACCTCTCAACATGTTGCTATAGGTTCATATGCCAACAACACAGGACCCAACATCCTTCCAGACTGATAAATTGTGTTTTAGGTGTCAAAGGCACCATCTCTTCATGGCTTCCAGTCCTTCCCATTTATACCAGGGCATTCTATTATCTGCCTTTATACTATGAGACATTTCTTTTTTAGGGGTAATAGGTCAGTTGGTTTCTCACACAACACCAGCTCCATCACAGGCTTCCTGGATTTTCAAGCAAACCTCTTTGGATGCCCCCACCCCCATCTGTGCTCCCGTGCTGTACCCAGAAGTTGTGAGTTCCTTGGGGAAGAAACAGCCCTTCTGTTTCAAGTTTGCACATTGCCTAACACAGCAGGACCCCAGTTCACAGCTCCAAGATGCTGCAGATACAACTGCAAACAACAGCAACAGCAACCACCACCCATTTCTGCTCCTGCCCACTTGGAGCTGCACTGAGCACGTAGCTGGCATATTTGTCTAAATCTCATTTCACAGGAATCCTAGGGGCAAGAGTCACATCTCATCTGCAGAGATGGGATCTCTCTGCTCCCTGCCCATTTCCCCACGGCAGCAGACCCCAGCTGCTCTTCACCAGTTGAAGACCAGATGTGCCCCTGGTCTGATGCCAGTTGGCAACTATGATGTCTCTGTAAAATAAGGGCACTAAAAAAAGCCAGGTTAAAACAACAGTGATTCTCTGGGACCAGTTAGAAATAGGGCAGTTGGATATGAACAATCACATAAAGAGGGATGGATTGAAACCACCAATTAACCTCAAGTAGGTCAAAGAGCCACTGCAGGCGAACACAACCCAGTCACAGATGACAGGGGCTGAATTTAAAGTGATGGCCTAAAAGAAGAAATCATTACATCCCATGCCTAAACTCCTGTACCAATCTGCCTTCAGAATTAGACCCTCTGTTTTCATCCAGACCTATTTCCGTGCACAGCACTATGGCTCTTGCTGTGGTAGCACAGATCTGACACCAGTTAAATTTCATTTTCCAACACATACAGGTGTTGCAGAGTAGAAACCTCACTTCACTTTCACCAATTATTAAGAGTGTTGCTGCAAGCTTTAATTTTCTTCTGGCCCTCCAAATAAGCCTATTGTCTGGAGTATTGCTACTTAGAAAAGTTTTGTAATATTGAATGTTCTGTCTTAATTAATATCTCTTAATTTCGATTTTTGCAGGTACACCTCCAGTTCTCCTGACTAGATTTGGGTTGGCAAAGTCATTTCTTCTGACAAAAACACTTCAATCTTCCTGTTTTAGAATGACTTTTCACTCTCCTGTTTATGATTTTCTCATTTATGTGCTATAGCCTGGAGCTCTCTAAGTCTTTGTTATCACCAGCTTTTTAATCAATTATATACCAATGCTTTCCCCCTTTGTATTTTGCTCAATGGAGCAACATTTAAATTCTCACCATGGTGTTTTTCTGCCTGTCGTTTGTGATCTGTAAATTATAACAGAAGAATTTTGCTCCATCACCCCACATACCTGTCATGACCAGCTCTGCAAACAATGTCAAACTAGAGATACTTTCATTCTCCTGTTATCTCTGCACAGATTCCATTGCTACTTTAATTTTATAAACACCAACTCTTCTGTTTTTTTCATCATTTCCCATTCACCCAGCACAATTTCAAGATCATGTCTACCAAGGTATAATTTCAGCCAAAGAAACAAAATCCTATAAAATGGGGCAGTTGTACTATACTCAAAAATAATGTCACATCCCATTCTTCCAACACACAAATGAACCTCATGTTCACAGTGTTGGTGAGAACACATTAAGGGCTGGAGCAGAGAAAAGAACCAATAGAACAATGTAGAGTAACTGTAGAGTGCACAGCCTCACACAGATTTTCTCAAGGCTCTTTCTGCCTCTGCTTCTCATTCTGGCATCCTTCTCCCTAGTTGTCCTCAGGAATTTGAAACCTTACTCTAAACAATAAGCATTTTTGCTCTTCCTTGCATCACATGGCCCTGTCAGAAAAAAGAGGTAGAGGTTTAAAAGTCTCATACAGATTCTGATGCACAAGATCTGTGCTCTTCTTCCTACAGCTCAAGATAGGTAAAAAAAATTAGGGCAAATCTCGAGGTAGACTGGTCTGTTGGAGAACCAAAAGTGCAGCAGGGATTTACAGCCACTTTTAGTCCAGAATCCCCCATTTCCAGCACAAGACCAAGATGTGGATAATTGGGCAAGAGGCTCCTGAGGACAGAAGCACTCTTGCAACAGCTGATAAAAGTCAGGTGTAGGCTGTCATTACTTTCTCTTGCTCAAAGAACTCTTTTGAGTTCACCAAAGCAAAATAGCACCAAGACTAACACAGAGACACATTTTTATCATTCTCTTCTGTATTTCTTTCTGACAAACGAGATGTGACTTCAAGTGTATTCTCTACTTATCAGCCTGGGCTCTTGTTTCACATTGGGTTTTGCAGACACTGTACCTAAGGAGTCAGAGTATGATAGAGTGCCAGCTAATGCTTGAATAAAACAGTTTCTGAATTCTAAAGATGAAATGGAGATAAAGAAAAGATATGTCTTGTAGAGATATGTCAAACTTTATTCTCAAAGTGGCACACTTCCTTCTGGGAAGCAGCTAGAATCTATTTGAAAAAAATCTTCAATCCATGCTGCTCACAAGAGGAAGGAGTTGCTGCTCCATCTTTTCTCTACAGGCATTAGGTCACATACAGGGAAGCAAGGGAAATTTATGTCACTCGGTACTTTGAGCCAACTCTCCACATTTTCACTGCCTTCTCCCTATAGAGGCTCCCTTAAACCATCTCCTGTTGATATGTCCAGATTAGGATGGGAAAGTGGCAAAGAAAACTCACAAAGATGTATGAAAAGAAGCTGCACCCACTCTTCCTGTCAAATGTGGACTGGACCCATTATCCAGCAGTTTGAACTAATGATGCTTCCAGTTTTTCAGAAGCACAGAGCAGGGATTAAGCTGGTCCCTCTACATGGGATCAGGGTGCCCAAGGACATTTCCAGTGAAACACAGAGCTGTGGAGCTGCTGTCTTTCAAGAACGTGTGATTTTATCTTCAGCTTAACCTGTTATTTCACAGAAACCCACATTGCTTCCACCTTGATCAGTGCACAGCTCACAACTTTACAGACACTTTTTCCCCCTGCTACAGTTTTCTGTGGGAAATCCCATGCCAGAAGCAGTCATGCTGACCACCAGTTAATGTGATTAACTGTACAGGCAGCAAGTGACAGATGTTGTGTCTAAAAAGCAACAGGAGTTTGGCATGGGAACATCTCTTACAAGCTGCAAATACACATGTGAGCAGCTCCTGTGAGTACAAAAGAAATAAAAAATACCCCACTGACCTATAACTTGTTCTACAGTTACCCCAGAAGTTACATAAAAATAATAAAACCCAAAATTAATTAAAAAGAGTCTACATATAATTCTGGGAAATGCACTGGAACTCATTTTTAAAGTTTGTTCTTGCTTTTCAAGCCATAGCAACTGTGGGAATCTGTGCAGAAGTTTGGATTCCACAGAGCTTCTGCAGACTGGTGGGCAAGGACAAGTGATGAGGTGAGAAATGCTGGGAGGTTCATCAGAGCTTTGCAAGTTATCACACGGCCAGCACACATCCACAGAGCTACCCTGGCTGTGAGTCTGTGCAGGAGACTGCCACACCAATACATCAGTTAATGCAAAGGGAGGTTAAAGATACTGCACTGGCAACCCAGAGCAGAAACTGTGGCACCACTGCAGTCTCAGGGAAAAAAAAAATAAAATCACACTGACTCCTTAGGGTGAGGTTTTCCTCTCACTCGAGGCTGTGAGTGAGTTTCTTTCAGACCAAATAAAGGACAGGCAGTGGAAGATGAAGCTCTGCCTTAGCCTTTGCCAGTGAGACACACACTGAGTTATGGGACCCTTATGAGCCATGCTATGCTGGCTGAGCAGCACTAGTTTTGTTTGGCCTGAATTTTTAGCAAATAAAAGTGACCCAATGTTTTTTTTTTTTCTTAAGTGCCACTTAAGTGAAAAACCTAATCTCTGATCAGTTTTGCAGAAATTGGATCACAATGGTAGATTGTGTGAAAGGCCATGAAATCGACAAAACCATAAATGAGAACATACAGGAAATCTAATAAAAAAATCTTATTCTTGTCCATGTTACTGCTAAATCTTCTTCCTCTTTTTATTTGGTGGAGGGGACAGAAGCCTTCCAAGCTAGAGGTCACTTGTCATTTACCTTGGTACATTTCTAACTGAGAGGAAAAAAGAGTACAGGCATGAAAAAAAGAAAGGAGAAAAAAAAAGAAAACAAAGAGAGGCGCATCCTTCAGCCTTTTGTTTTCATAGCATCCACTGATATTTCACCATTTCTGTGGGTTTTCACTGCATTTAGAAAGTCACTGAAAAATGTTAATGTCCTGGTGGCAAAGCAGCCATTGGGAATGAAGAATGAGCCAGAGATGGAATGAGTGTGTGCAGCTAATGATTTCCTACATGAGCTGATTAAACATTGCACTTCCATCTCTTGCCACCTAATTCCCTCCACCGCTGATTTATGGAAAAAGCCCCTCCATCTATGGCTCCTGCAGTTTTATTAGCCAGTAACAATTTAGCACCACAAGAGGCTTTCCCAAGCTTCTAATTTTCTTATAATGAAGAAGGAAACGGGATGAATAGCAAGAAAAAAAATAATAACATCGCAGTGTCTTTGCTTAAAGGTGAGGAGAAAGGAGAAAGGAAGTGAGGAAATTTAGTCCAAAAAACCTAATAGAAATATCAAGGAGGGCACCAGGTTCAGCACTTGGGATCCTGTTATGATGAGAGGATCATTACTTCACAGAAATCATTATCCTTTTCAAGGCACAGAAGAAGACAAGTACAAGTTCCTATAAATGGAATTTGTCTGATACTATTTCAGTGCGTTTAAAAATAGCTCTTCACCTCATTTTCCTTAATACAGCCCTGCCTGCTGTTAGGTCCTTTCCAGTAAAAGATTCACGACATTTCTTGAAAAACTAAGCAGATAAGATAGGGGAATTTGCCTTATTTCCTTATATGATTTTGACAAACATTCTTATTTTTCACCAGTAGGCTCAATTCTAGAAAAAGAAGTGCAAGGGCAGGACACTCCACCTAGCTGGCTGTGCTCCTTGGAGGAGGAGGAGGTGAAGAGGTGTAGGATATCCTTTGTACAAGAGGCTATCATTGTTCATGAGTGACTGAGGGAGAAGCTGCAGTCAAGCAACACTGATCACCCTGAATTCCAGGCTGGGAGACAGGAATTTTTAGCAGTGGGACTCAGAAAAGAAGTTACAAGTTTCAGTCCTGTGGGAGGAATTATCTATACATTAGCAAGGAGTGTACAGCAGTTCAGATGCTGTTTGCTCCATTTGGCACTTTAAAGCCAGATGCTTAATCTAAGCTAGTCAGTTTGGCATCCTGTATTTTAAACAGGAAGCCTGATCCCATCCCAGACTGGGTCCTTCTGCTGATCTCAGTGAGTCCAGCACTTGGACATGTCAGTGCACTCAGCTGGTAGATGACTCTTCTCCTTCATTTGTCTGGGTGGCTTTTCTGCTGGCCTGACAAGCTAAAGTGGTTGTGACAGCAAGACAAAATCCAGAGCCACTAAAGGAGCAGAGTCAGAGATGTGCAGCCAGGAGTGGGCAGCAGTTTAGATTGGAGAGTACCTAGGTAGGAGTTATAATGTCTCAGGAATGCAGGAAATGACATACTAGATCAAACTCTTACATATCCTATCTCTGACATCAATCAGACAGGCATTTCAGAGGGAAATACAAGATACTGCCTTTAGTAAAAGATTATTTAACCTGCCTTACTGATTTTTTCCCCTCTAACTCCGTCACTGGCAGGCTTGGTTTGCACTAAAAATAAATTACAAAAAGGAATTATTTAAACTCCTCCTTAAATCAATGCAATTTTCATACAAATTATCAAGTTATATGTACAGCCTTAGAATTTTTATGCAAATCTTTCTGTTCACTATGTGAAAATTTTAAAGGTGCTGCCGCAAAACTGATAGTGAAAAATCATTCCCCGAAAGTGAAAGATGCATTTTGCTGAGGTCCCTCTATTGCTACTGCAATGGAACAGACTTCAATCAAGTTGGTTTGGACTCAAGCTCTGTATTATATTACTGGTATGATGGATTTCTGACAAGAGCTGATGGCAGGGCTCTCAGGAATGGGTGTAAAATTCAACTGAGGAGGGGTCAGAGGCAGAGCTGGTGAGAGCATGGACTGCAAAGCCGTGCTGGCTGCACTCACTGGTGCCAAGAAGACATAAGGGACAGGCTTTTCCTGGTTTCTGTGAGGGCAAAGAACATCCCAAATCCTTCCTTGGCTGCCAAAATCTTAGCTTCCCTCAGCACTGCAAGAAGCACAGAGGCCAAGCCAGCTTTTCCCAGTAACCTCCTGGCCCAAGAAACTGCTGTGCCTAAAGCTGGTCTCTGATTTCCTGACACTCATTTAAAGAGATGGATTTTTGACACTGTAGCATCTGAAAACATAAAGTCTGCAGAAATCAATCAACCTTTTTGTTACATTCCAGTATAACAAAACACAATCAGCACTCACACACAAGCAAATATCCAGGATCAAACTGAGTCTCTGTTAGATTTGACCAGAAGCCCAACAACAGCAATGACTGTGCCAGCTGAGGATCTTTTTCCTAAGCCTCCTGGTTCCTTGGAGAAAGCCTTTGTATCTGGATTACAGCCAGTACAATGACTTCATCTTGGACAGGGCTCTAGCTACCACAGCTACAACAATGAACCAGATCATCAACAGGAAGAAATCAGGGAATTCCATGAAAACCCATGGAGCTGCATCTATTTAAAACAGACCTGAGACCAATAATTTAATAAATCAATATAGAGCTGTAATTGAAAACCAAGATTCAAGGAGACAAGAGTTCAACTTTTCTTCTGATTTCCCTCTTGAGATTATCTATTGGATTTTCAAAATCAAGAGAAACAAAGTTGGCTGAGCTGTCTCCTTAATTATGGATGCCAAAGAGTAGTCATCTATACCTACGTACATGTTTTAATTCTTCTAACTCTCCACACACACATTTTTTATTTCCTTGGAACAGACACTGACACCAGAGTCCATCATTCTGCAGAAATATTTCCCAGTCTGCTTCCTCTTCCCCAGACAGATATAGGGATGATGTAATTTCCCCTGCCGTCATTTTGGAATGAAAATATTTTGATAAATCAAAGATCTCAAAGGCATTTGTCCATCTCATTCTCCCTGACTTGTGCACTGAGAACATGCTACAGCAGATTGAAATCCAAGAGAGAAAAGAGTGGGTACGTGTGGAGGAGGGAGAATGATTTAAACTAAAGAAATGACACAGAGAGATTTCCCTGGAGATCAAAAATTCACATTGACCAAAAGGTCATCTTGGCATTGAAGGAGAGCTGAAAACTTCTAGAAGGAAGGCAACAAAGAAACTGTTTTGCATGAAGATACTAATTCCATTAGTAATTATGCATTGAAATAAAAGGTGCAAAACTGTTCTTCAACAAAAGGCTCGTGCTTCCTGCAGAGCATGCACACAGCTTCAGGGAATCGTGAGTTCAGAGAAACACGTTTCCCTTTGTAATTATACAATGTCAAGCTATGATGTCCCTGAGTCTTAATTGGGGTCTGCAGGCCCTATCATCATCGTCATAATAAAAGCAGCTATTTAAGTCGCTGCAAATAACATACATCAGTGTAAGTCAATCAAAAGTCTCCTCAGCTCTCTATCACCAGGCTGTGTGCAAAGGTAAAATGGGGAAATACATGATCTGCTTGCCTGGATCCAGACTTACTCCCACCGAGGCCAGCAGCAGAGCTCTTGTTGACTTCACTTATGGCATAATAGTGTTTATAAGAAAGAAGTATTATTTCCCTGTTGACAGTTCAGTCTTTGGGCAATGCCATAAATATAGGCTTTGAATTCTCTTATGTGCTTTTTACCCTGTTGCCTAGAAAATGCAATTTTTGGATTTACAGTCTGTACAAGACAGGTGAAACAGTTCTGACACAGAATGACACAGGCCCACAATTCAGATTATTTACAAGTGACAGGCCAAATGTCAGGAGAATGATTTGCACCAGCAAAATTTCACAGGGAAAGCAAGTAAGGGAACTGTACTTTGGCATCTATAATTATGGGAAGGCTTAAGAGAGCCAGTGAAAACTCCAAATTTATAGAATTGCACCAAACTAGAACATACAACTACCATGATTTTTTTTCCCCTTAAAGAATGTATTTTATAACAAATTACATATTTTGCATTAGTAATACTAAAATAGTATGAAAAATTGAGACAAATACTGGAAGTAATAGAAAATTAAATTAGCTTTTTTTTTTTTAAAAGAGGCAATTTCAAAAAGGATTTGTGTCAAGAAAATATGCTACAGGCAGATTCTTGGAAACTTTGATTTCTGAAAAAGATCCATTTTGTTATAGCTGTGTTTTCTCATGGAAAATGGTTTCAATTAAGTTTTCCTGAACAGCAATATGTCACATCCCATATGCAAGTTACAGCTGAGCAGTAGTGATTCCCATGTTTGCCTAGATATTTATGGCATCATTTATAGCTACTCCATTATGGTGAGAAATATTTTGATTTCATTCTCTGGATACAGAGTGATGGGGCCTAGACAGCTGACAAATGACAAATGAGAGCTAGTCTGTGCTCACACCCAGCATCTTTCTAGGATGCATTTCAATCACCTGGCTGCATTGCTTCCTCTGACCTGCTGCACAGGGTTGCCAGTAATCACTAAAACCACAGGGATAATTTGTAAACCAGGAAATCTCTCCTGACAAAGATGACAAATATAAATTGTATTAAAAAAAAAAAGTAACAGGCTTGATGTAAATTCTGGTCGAGATTTCCAACATGTCCTTGGAAAGTATTTTATCATCATATATCCTTCATATTGTAGAAAAAGAAAGATTGTGCCATTTTTCTCATAAATTGTTAATGGATGTCAGTTTACAGAATATGCAGAGCTGCTTTCCTGTGTACCAGGTGTTCTTGCATCCTAAGGTTATACAGATAAAAGCCTGCAAGACATCCAGATTGCAGATTCTTCCTCGAGTAAGATTTCCACAAAGCACTGTGATAATGCCAACTGCCAAGGTTTCAGTAAACACCATATTCAGAAGTGGCTGCTGTCCTTCAATCTGTGTGTGCCTTCCAAGGGTATGAAAAGTCTTTGTAGCAGCCAGCAGGGTCCTGCTGGCCTGGTGAGTGATGCTCTGACACTCAGGCTCCCCAGCACAGTCACCCTCTATGGCCTATTTCTCTTTCAACCATTACCTGTGGAACAGATCTCTCTTCTCCCCTTTCTCCTCCTTTCTCTCAGCACAGCAGTCCTTAATCACTTGGCTCCTGGGAATGTTTCAGACCAAGCCTGTGCAGCGTGGAGCAAAGCCAGGTGTGGCTGGAGCCGAGCAGATGCAAACTGTGCACTGTGCTGTTATCTCTTTGGAGGGAAGTTTTAAAAGACTTCACTCCAGGACACCAGGATTTATTGTTCCCATTTCTACAGACAACAAAACCAAAGCACAGAGTGTAAGAGACAGTACTTTAGGCACTTTATGAAAAATGCAGGAGTTGCTGGCTCCCAGCCACTGGATGTGGGGGACATTTCAGCCTAGAACAGCCCATTAGTTTCACAAATGGTCGCTGTTGAGTGGTTTCAGCAGCATTTTCAGAATGGATAAGATTAAAAAAAAAAAAGTTTCCAAAGAAGCCCAAGTTCCTATTGATTCAACTAAACCACTTCCCCACTCTGCAGCATCCCAAGTTCCCCAGCAAAGTCCTCTATGAATGCCAAAGCACTGGAACAAGTCCACATCAATTTACAGGATGACTAATACTGGATATGTCAACTAGCCAGGCAGCCTTCTGCACACAGGAGGACACCTACCAGCCAAGTTCTGCCTGCCCTCACCAGCAGGGCTGCAATCAGGGCTTTCTCTGCTCTATTTTAACATCCATTTTCAATTTGCTTTTATACCCTTACTAAGATCTTTATTCCCTCTTCCACACTTGTTTGCAATTGGGTAACACATTCAAATGTTATCAGAGAAGGCAAACAGCACTGTAACTAAGATATCTTTAAGTAAACCATCAGCAAGAGTGGCATTTGCTCACCAGTAGCCTGCTGGCTACTGGGGAGTCAGTGTATACCAAAGGTCCAGCTGCATTCTGATTTCTGAAGCTGGTTAATAGGAATCTGATCTAAAGAGAAAAAGATGGTGCTGTCCTGATATGCCTCTTTTATGTGCCAGGAATTTAGGCTATGGTGTCTTCAGCTTCTACTTTTGCTAACACTTATTCAACCATTAACAATAAATTAATCAACATTTCCCTTAAGTTTACAGAAATACACCACTCCAAAACACTGCTTCATTTTATGCACAATAAAAAACACAATAAGAAACAAGGAATGAAGTGAAATGAAGATGACAACCTGATGCTTACAGCTATCTTCTTAACACCACCACACAGCCAGCCCAAGGCCTTACTGCTTTTAGATTTGGCACTTGGGTTTTCTTGTCTCTATCCAGCCTGCATCTACAGTTTGAGATATTAAAACCCAAGAAGAATGATTGATGTTCTTGTGTTCTACCATAATTTATGGCTTAGTTTTTTCTCAAATGGTCCCCTCATTTATTTGTTCTGTGGTTGTGACCCTCAACTGCTCATTAGTCAGGAAGGTCACTTAGAAAGGAAATTTTTCTACTGGCTTTCACTATGCATCAACTCTCAGTTCTCCTACTGCTCAAAGGGAAAGCCAGCCTAAACCTCAGTTACTTGTTTCTGATAACTACTGAGTGGAGACATGCATAGACAGACAGATAAATAATAGCATTTTTCTTCATGTTATTTTGCAGTAGATCTTAGCAGCCTGAGAAAGCAATGAAGACCACTAAGGTAAATCATGTGCAAACATGCAGAGCTTGACTCGAGAGCAACATTCTGTAGGGAAACACTCCTGTGTTCTGTGTACCTGCACATGATTTCCACTCGATGGTACCAACAAGACACTGCCCCTCTCACCCTCCAGCAGGTGATCTTACCTGCACTAACACAGCACTGAGGTCATCATGGAGCAGCAGGTGTGCTGCAACCACCTGTGCTGTGCTCTTGTCAAGTAGTAACACACAGGATCTCTCCTCATGCTCCCAGACATCTTCTGAGCTCCATACACCCAGCTCAGTTTTTGGCAAGGGGAAAAAAATGGCAAAGGTAATCCAGTTTCCATTATGAATAGCAAATTAATACCTGCAACTCCTTAAGAGTATGATCTCATGATTTCTTACTAATCAGGCAGGTCTGAACCTGGATGATGGAATGGCCTCAAAGGAAAATCCAGATGCTGTAAAGATCTAGTAATTAATACAAGATGGTCTTGCTTGTTATTCTGTACTGAACTAGTGCCCAACACATAGCTGTCTTTTGGATAAGACAGAAAATCAAGGTCCTGATAACCCATACTTTTTTATTTTTTTTTTTTCAAGCACACAACTTTTAAAATCCAAGATTCTGGACAAATTCCAGTTAAGAAGATTACATTCTGTCTACAAAAAATACTACTGTTATTTCTCCCTTTACCTGTTAACAAATTTTATGTAGTTCTTGATGGAGTAGAGCAGTTGCTGTGTTCCACCCCAGAAGTGTTGCATTTCAGCAGGGAGTGAGCAATCTCTTTGTATGCTGTGAGAAAAGCCCTCCGGGATTCTTTCAAATGAAAGGAGTTAAATAAATCTCAGTTATTGCTATTATGACTTTCTCCGGCATTTATCCACAGAATAAATGGTTAGGTAAGTTGATTTCAGGCTGCTCTTCATTATTTCCTGAGCAGAACTACCTGAAAGTGGTTCACTATTACTTATACAAAATTTAATTTGGTGACTAATAGACCCAGGAAACTAAAGCAGGCAGAACTCTATAATAAACATAAGGAGACTTGTATTTATTAGGTGGTGACTGGTGAATCCCAGGGACACAAAGGTTCTGTGAACTTTCCAAATTGCATACTGGGCTTTTGTAAGGTTCCCAGGACTTATTTGAATTCTGGGAACTTTTCTTCTTCTGTAACACAGTCACAGAACTAGATCCTAGTCCTTACTTGGCTGCTTTGAAATACAGGAAGGAATCCACTGCTGGCTTCTTTCCTACCTGCCTGCCCACTCTCACAGGTTTCCCATAGGGAAAAAAGCCTGAAGATATAGCTCATGTGGCCTGGATGTCTTTATGGCCTCTGTTGCTTAGCTACCAGAAAGGTCCTACATGGCTACTGAGCTGGCACAAATATGAGCAGCTTGACACTGCTTTTCTTTACACAGGTAACTTGCTGGATCCATTATTCATCCTGCTGGTGTTTTATTTATGTTTTACTGGGCTTACTCCTCTCCCTGGCTCTATTACTCAAATGAAAGCCAGTATAAAATGAAAGCACAAATAGCCCAGGTCTAGCTGCAGAAGCTTCGATCTTTGAGATCATCCAGAGGCAAATGAACACAATTCTCCTGCTTAATACTTCAGGAGAGGATTTCAGAGCAGAACAACTCAGGGAAGAGTCATGTTCACACTATTTTTCACACCTCATCCTAGAAAAGTCTACAGTAGGAACATTCTAAAACCAGAACAATAAGGATTTTATGTAGCAGGATCAGATTATTGGAGATTCAACGCTGGCATACAGCCAGACCATGAGTAGTCACCTTCCCAAACTCTTTCATGTCCCCACTACATTCCTTTCACTGATGCAGCAGGATGCAGCTGACTACAATAACAGGGAAATTGAACTCTTCAGGCAGAAAGAAGTATATTCTAACCCAATGGGAAAGGGTGGTAAGAGCAGCTGCTCAGGAGAGATGCTCTCACATCAGGTACCTGCAGCACAGTCACAAGGTGAACCTCTGAGGAAAACAATGTTTCTAGTAAATGATAATTCATTAAGTAAGTTCCTAATACCTGAAGAAAAATCCTTGCTGACTGATCCTGGGACTGCAGATCCTCATTCTATCATATTTTGGTAATCCAGAGGTCCCGAGCAAGTGCATATTAATAATCCATGGACACCCTGCCCTTCTGTATTTGATGTTCAGGTTACCTGGCATGGGGATGGATGAAGATACACAGATGCCTAAAGGGCAGCCCTTGTGTATTCATATTATTCAATATTCAAAATTCATCACTTTGGACCATTGAAATGCCAGAAAAGCCTGGTAGTCCACTTTAGGCTTATACTGTCTCATAAATCCTTGCCACAGAACCAGTGCACTCTTACTGCAACTCTTATTCTGCAGAGTCTGCCTGCAGCTCAGTTACTGACTCAGCTCAGGTAGTTACCTATATTGATTAAAGAGTCTGTACAAGTTCACTAATTAATTTTCATAATTAGCAGCTACCTTTTTAAAAATTAACTTTATGGCTATGCATCTCCCTAAACAGATAATGGGAGGTGGAGTTATCAAGCTTCTATGGAATAGGGGATCTTTTAAAACCTTATCTGGACTAACCAGGTGGAAACAGGCTGTAAAAGATCCATGTAAAACTTCCCCTTAAGTGCAGTGATAAATTATTTGCTGCTTAAAGTTCTTTTGTCATAGAGTCAACCATAATTCTTTGTATAACTAAACTTTTGAAGCTATCTTCCCCTAGGACTGGGAGGCTAGAAGTGCCCAATGCACCCCTCTTCCCTGTAGGATTTGATGTCAAGCTGCTCAGGAGAAATCAGGACTTGTGCCACCAGGATTAGCTAGAGATCTAGATCCAGACACAACAGTGAGAGAACGTGGGCCAAAAGAGAAAGGAGGGAGCCCTGGCACAGGGATCCACCATGGCTCTGTGGTGGGTGGGCAACTGGCCCCAGAGGGGTGATATACACAGAGGGGAGCTTCTTCTGCATATACTGAGCCAGACAGAGGGGAAAAAAATCACACAATATGAACTATTAATGTACTGCTCAAAACTGAAATGGAGAAGTTGGCGCATTTAATGACTAGACACCGGCTTCTATCACAGGTACTAAAATGACAGCCAGTAGATGGAAGAGGTCATAGTTTAATCAATTCTCCCTCTTTTTGTTTTACATAACTGAGGGTGATAGGCAGCTAATACATTTCACAGCCATGTGATAAATTGCACTGTCACCTGCACTTTGCCTGGTGCTCCTTCTTTGTCAAGGCTATTTCCACCATCCCTACTCCCACTCCAACACAACTGCACTAAAGTCACAAGTGTGTCAACTTTCCCCCTGACAAGCAGACTTTGTGCATCAGTCTTCCTAGTGCACAAGATCTAGGATGGGGAACCTGAAGGGTTAAACCAGTGAGAACTTTCATGGCCCCAGTCAGAAGCTCTATGTTACTGCATAAAGAAATGTCTCAACTTTGCCATGTGGCTGACTCTGTTTCTTGCTGCAGTAGGGACAATGAAGCAGAGTTTACAGTCATGACATTTTCAAGTGGAAATAAAAATATTTGTGTCTTTTCAGTGGTTATTTTCTCATTTCCAAAATCTTGTCTAAGCCAGATTCTTAGTGGTCAAATCATTCATTTTTACAGGCTGTGTGACAAAAGGGCTCCCTGGCACTTGGAAGGATGACTTTACACACTCATTCATGTATTTTCCCTGCACAATAAAGCAGCTATCCCAACAGCAGAACTAAAATCATTTCAGATTATTGAGACTCTCCTTCAAGCCCTAACAGCATAAGTTGTAGGGAGCTGCATGGCTGGTGCATTGCCTGTAGTCCATCCATCACTTTTCAGGGACATGGCTCCTTTCTGGCCATTACTCATGGATTTATGGAAACAAAGGAGTGTGGTACATACAAGCACTGAACTGGTACATTGCCAGGGTCCTGAAATTTAGAGATATTCTTATAGAATGGGATGCAAAGAGGACCAAATTCTCATTCCACATAAGGCAATATTCTACTTATGTACTTGGCCAAATCATTACCTTTGACACTGAAGTAATAAATCTCAACTGCCTCCATAAAATAAAGTTCCCAGGCACTGAATTGAGCTTGGTTCAAATTGTGGATGAGTGCTGCACTATTTTTCTGCTCTCCAGATTCAGCCATCCTGAGTAAATACAGCAGCAGCATGATTGGAAAATTGCCCTCAAAGGTGATAAAATACAGGAATCATCAGATTTTGATATGTCCTTGAAAATGGATAGTTGTCCTTTCTCACTTGACAGCCTAGAAGAATCAGAACTTGGAAAACCACTGCAGGAAGGAGAACAGTATTCCTGGAAGGGCCAGACTTCACCCTACTTTTCCACAGCCATCCTCTGACTCCCTATCTATCTCTTTCCTTCTCTGAAGTGATGCTTTCCTTTTTTGCTTCTCTTAAGAGAACTCCAAAGGAGGTGTTTTGCATGGCAGCTTTGATCTAGTTAGAGGCCAAGGTACCATGACCTCATCTCACATCAATATGCTCAGAGTGAGAGCAAAATGCAGAGCCAGAGAAAGCCTCCATCAGTGTAGGGCAATGCAGTGCAGGATGAAGGCAAGCAGCTCCCTTGTCTTTGTTTCTGTTTTCACAGTTTTATTATCTCAGAGCAGCAAATCCCTTCCCCCTCCACCTTCAGTGGAAAAGAATGGCAGTAAGGGGGGAAAAAAATAGGGCTTTTTACTGTATTTGGATTTTACTTTAGTGAAGTTCCACGTGCTGGAAACAAGAAAGCTCTAGGATGGGTGAGTAGGAGATGTCAAGTGCTTGCCTCTTCAGAGAGGTATTCAGACTATGTTTAACAAATTGTTTCCCTTCACAGTTTTTTCCTAGAAAAATACACATTTTTTAATGCTTCTGGATCTAACTCTGTGCTGAAAGAAAAGACATTAAATATGATGACAGATGGATGTAGGGAAGTTCCATTCTCATTAGTTTGCTTCTCCCAATTGCACATATCTTTCACCTGTGAAGATCAGGCTAGAAACATTCCTGATCTTCACTCTTCCCAGCCCATCAGCACACTGGAGGATGTCCCTCCCTGGCATTCTCCAAGAGAGATGTTGAGCCCAGCTATGAACACATAACTGAATCTGTTGCCTGAGATTTTCTGAGTTATTTCAGTGCACTTGCATGTGCAAACACTCTATTGGACTAAAATCTGATTCAGCTAAATTGGAGAATCAATAAATTTTAGCTAATTTAATTTGCATCACTGCTATTGTAGAACCCAAATTGTGCCAAAATCCTCAAATGGGCTATAAACCAAGGGGCTATTTTTTTGTTTGCCTTTTTTTTTTTTTTTCAAACTTCTGACTTAGGGCATGGACATACTTCCATAAAGATGTAAATAAACTTTATGACAGGCTAAGATAAAGAAAATAATTTTAGGTCATTAAATAGCACTTACAGAACCTCAGGAAAGGAAGAACATCATTGTTTCATTTGCAACTCAGAAATGGGGACAATGCATTAATACACCACTTCTCAGGATATTGAACACAGGCTGTTATCAAGTCTCATCACCATTTGACACTTAAATCATTCCTTCTGAAACAATTATTTCTATACTTGGAAAAATCACAATGAGTAAGTTTATTTTGCAACCTTTGCCTCTCTTCCATTTGTGAAAATCTGGACACAAGACTATGATTTTTCTCCAGTGTTTTGCCATATGCACTGAAGTCATGGACTATGTTTCTGTTGTGTTGCTGGAAAAGCTCAGCTTTCAAATGAACAATGCACACCACTGCAAACTCTGCATGTCCTTTCCACAACTGTTTTATAATCTGTTCTTCCACCTCCCCCTGTTCCAGATCACCCCTAGCCCCAGGATGTTGGCAGAAAGCAACACAGAAGGAATGCAACTGTGATCAAAACAAGCACAAAACCTTGCATTTGTTGGAGACATTTTGTGTTATTTAGCTGTCTTTTTTGTCATGACACAAAGCCCTGGACAGACAAAGCCCTAGGCAGATAAATACTAGGTATGATGGCATTAACAGCATCAAAATAGTGGAAAAATATTCTTTGGTTGTAGTTCTTTACACCAAAAGCTCCAAGGCATATTCTGTTTGCTCTGTGTCATGCAGTACAGAAGAAGGAAAAAGCTAATTAGACACTGAATTTTGTTGGAGCTACCACAATAATGTTATATAAGTAAAACAGTTACTTCCCAAAGAAACCAGACAATTCTGCTTGGAGGTTTTTGTTTCCATGTTCTCTGTCAGTGCAGTTAAGAAAGCAGCCAATTTGTCTGAGAGATCTAAGGCAGTACATCTGTGACAAAGGTGGGGAGAAAATATCCTTTGACTGGACTTGGACATCATTGATAAAGATTAGGTATGACACCCCACAAGCTACACTTTGCTGCCACTTTTCTGAACCATAATTGCATTTCAATACTGGAGTAAAAGGGAAGCAGAAGTCAATGGAATAACCAGGGATCCAAAGAGTTCAGCACTGTTCTGGCTTTGTCTCAGCCTTATCTGAGAGAGCCAGGTACTATTTTCTAGTCTCATTTTGAAACTAATCTCCTCTTGGATATGTGTTACAAATGCAGATTAGAAAGCCTTGGCTTCCTATAATGTGTCTGGAACAGAGAGAAAAGCAAAGGCCAAAACCATAAATGAAGAAACCATTACAAATAGGAAGTTGTTGACAAGGGATAAAGAAAGCAAGAGAAAACAGAAACAAATGGTCTAGGAATTTCCAAGTCACATTCTCCAAGGTTTTTAAAAAAATTTGTTTCAGAGTTTTTCAAAGTTGTCATTCTCCAAAAATACATGTGCTGAGCAAAGGCAGGCTCTCACGTACACATGAGAATTACACATGTAATTCAGCACAACAAACCTTGTTTCTCAGCACTGTTGGATTTATTCTTTCCTTTATAACACTGAACTCACAAATGTGTCTACTCCTTCCCTGAAGGTGTAAAGAATAAGAACACAAGGAAATGTTTTGTCTTTTTTTTCTCTGTTATCTTTTTCTCCTCTTAACATTCAGCTCAAAGACTGTGTATCAGGAATAATTATTATTCTCCAGATTGCAGGCAGGACATCAGAGTACCTTTTGCTCAAAACAAAACAAAAAACAAAACCCAAAACATAATTAGAAACAAATGGGCTGAATAAAGAAATGAAAGTATTGAAATTTTCTTGCTCATGACTGCATTCTCTCATACACTGTGCACCCGAATTCAAAAGAACTCATACTATATTCATGGAGCTCTGATTCAGCCTCTTTTACCTCATGTCGACCTCAGAACAGGGCCATATTCAGAGAATAGTTCTCATCTCTTCAGAAGCATAATGGTATTTAGAAATGATGGAAGCTCATGTTTTTATTCTTTCCACCACTGCAGGTGAGGTGCAGTTCCATTGAACACAGGTAAACCCACCTGGAATGAACAATTCCCTGAGTGACAACACTCCACACCCTCTAAATGAAGGTTATTGAGCAAGCAGTTTGTCCTTTAAACCCTTCTTTAGAAAACCTCTGGTCTAGAAGACCAAAATACCTCAGAGTAAAGAGAAAGAGGTATGGTCAACATATATTGTCACATTTACTTTCCTTTTCAATTTCTCCCTTTGGTTCCTTTGTATCTTTTCCAGCTCAGGTAAAGTTGGTCTTCATTTTTCATTGGTATCTGTCCTGCCATATAAAACTGCACATCATGCTTTCTATCCTATGGGATACATGCTTTTTAGCAAGCTATAAATCAGGATGAGCTAGAAGACACTGCAATTAGGGGAGACACAAACCCAACAGAGTGCAGCTACAGATTTCAATCTTCAGATAATAAGCACTGGGGAAAATTGATAATAAACTCCAAAACACTGAGGGAAGCACATTCCAGCACTAAACCCATCCACCCTGTATGTACACTCAGAAATGCTGTCTGTTCTATCCCAGTAAGCCTACGGCCTTTGCTAAAGAAGCTGTAAAAGTTTAATATTCTGGAGTGTTCTGTGAAACAGAAAATTATCACAGGGAGCCAAGAAGCCTCTACTGGAGAGAACAAGCCTACTTCATGAAGACTCTCCTATCAAAACAGGCTGGGATAGCTGGGGCTGCTCAGCCTGGACCAGGAAAGGCTTCAGGGTAATTCGCTGTGACCTTCCAGAAACCTCACTCCAGCACAAGGTAGGGGATGGCCAGTAACAAATGAAATAGAGAATTACATACACTTAAGCCAGAAGGGAAAAAAAAAAAATATTGCTGACCCTGACCAGTGTCAAGGCTATTAAATTTACTGGATTTCCCCTCATTTCACAAGGCAGACCAAGGGTACCCAGCAAGAGAGCTGAAAGCAAATCTCCCTGGGTTTGCATTCATCAGGCACCCAGCCAATATAATCAGATTATTTGTAGGCCAGTTCTGGGCTATTACAGAGCATCACCCAGACTAAAGGAGTAGCAATACACTGGAGTCTAACTCCAATCTACTTTTAACACCTTCAATCGATCAAAAACTCCTGACAATCCCTTCAAAGAATGAAGAGACTTTGGGAAACAGGACTTGCAGAGTAAGAGATAAAGCCAAGGTCTTTAGATAAAACGAGCAAAGGTTTTCAGTGCCGTTTTGCAACAACAAGCATGTGATGAAATTTGCAATCTTTGTTTGAGCTGCACTTTAACAGAACAATGTGGGTTTATTCATCTTGTAACTTTGTCTGAGTGTGAATATGATTTCCAGGCAAAGGTGACTCTGAACACAGTTTCCTTCACAAGCAATGAACCCTGATATTGAGCAGATTTTCTCACTTTTAAAGGCCTTGTCAACCCAGCATAAAACATGAAGTTCTCTAGCATTAAAGCACAAACTCACATTTTCTTTGCAAGCAGTGCCGTAAGAGAAAGACAACAAAAGCCCCAGAACCATGAAAGGTGTTTCCATGAAAGAACTCCACCAAAGCTTAGTGAAAGAGTAAGATCAAGCAGTCAGGGTTTTATGTAAATCTTCCACAGCCAAGGTGGGTGGATGCATGGGGGAGGATCTTTTCTTTCTATAAGAGACTATAAAAAAATCCTGTACATTCAAAAATAAAAATGACAAAGTTTAGCTATTTCATTACAAAAAGAGGTAGCCAGACCAGCTTGGTCATACCAAAAGGTCTTAACTGACTTCAAATATATGGCAAAAGTAAAAAGGAAGTTAAAAAAAAATAGAATAGCCTAATGAGTGCAAATGTACAGCTAAGAAAAGCATGGAGGTGAGACTGGCAAAAATACCACACAGCAAAGAATGTAATTCTTTAAGTTTATTACTAGTAAAATCCAGCATAATTTGTTAGTCTATTTTTCATAGAAGGAAAATTTATTGACAATAAGGCTGAGAAGAGTGATTTTTGCATCAGTTTTCATGAAAGGTCAGCTGTGATAAATTAACATTCTTAAGAACTAACAAAGGCGGCCCAGAAGACAAAAGAGATTGGTTAGAGAAGTTAAATTGCTCAGATTTTCCGAATGATCTGAATCTACTGTATTCCTTCTGCAGCTCTCAGGAACTGACTCAATCAAACTCAAAGCTGTTAATTATTGGGTTTTTTAACTTAGGAAGGACTGGTGATGAACCAGATAACTGACACAATAGAGTAACTTTCTTTTGAGGACAGGAAAAAGGAGAAGACAGAAAACGATAGATCTGTCAGGTTAACTCCAGTTCCTCAGAGCAAAGAAACAATTTGGAAGCACTTAGGAGAAAAGAAGTGGGAATCAGTCAACACAGCTTTGTCAAGAACAAATTATGATGGCCTGTTCTAATTTGCTTCTCTGAGAAGGTACCAGGGGAATACCCCATGGACAAGGTGTCTCACAGTAAAGTTTTTTGAAATAATTTCAAGTTCTTGCAGCAAAAAAGCAGCAGAGTCTAGGTGAACCACAGCAGAGTAATTATATAAACGGTTTAGAAAATTGTACTCAGGGCAGTTCTCAGCATTTCGTTGTCAGAACAAATATGTTGAATGAGTTTCTGCAGGACTTGGACATGGATTTGGTGCAATTCAATATTTTTATTAAAGATTTAGACAAAATGCAAAGTATGTTAATTCAATTTGCAGATGAAACCAAACTAAGACAAAAATTGCATTAAAATTCAAAATAATTTTGATAAACTAGAGCTGTAACCTGAAAAAAAAAGTTGCAATTAGATAGGGTCAAGTACAAGTTACTTCAATTAGATAGGAATAATCAATGGTACAAGCACAGAAAATGAGGAGCAATGACAAGGTAGTATTTCTACTGGGAAAAATACTGATTTGCCTTATTGAAAACTACAAGCTGAACATGAGCCACCCATTCCTTTCTTTTACCAAAATGCAAATACAATACTGTGTGGGTATAAAGAATTTAGGCTGACATATAAATTAACCTGTACTTTCTTGATCCAGCACTATTAAGATCTGTTTCCAGCTTGGTCAAAGCAATTCAGGGAAGACTTGATTCAAGTGAAAACAGTACAGAAGACACACTGAAATAATTAATTCTCTATGTCCAGGCTGGATAGGTAAAAAAATTACTTTCCAGGACTTCCTGTAGCAAGACAGGGCTCAAGCTAGATGCCTGAAAAATATAAGGGTGGTGGGGGTTAAAATAGATTATTTGAAAAAGTCTAGTAATTCCATTATTAAAGCTCTCCTAGAAAAGATTAGATTAACATAGCAAGAGTGGTACAGGTAAAGTTGATCCTCTCTGCAGGAAGCTGATGACCTGTGGAGATCCCTGCCAGCCCTGAACTCCTCCAATTTTATGCAAACACAAATGAAGTTTACAGTTCATTCCCCACAATGATAATACAGGAGGAATAATTTCCATACCAACTGTCAGAGCAGAGGTGAAGGAGCAGCAGGGCTGTAAGAGTTCAGGCCAGAGCACTGCAGGGTGACTGCCATCCTTTTCCACCAGCCAGAGCAGGAATTGTTACATATCAGAAAGGGGAGGCAGGGAAAAGGCTGCACATGGCTCCCAAACCAGGAGAATCAGCCTCTACTGGAGACAACAGTATTAAAAGCCAATCACTGTAAGGTCAAAAGACAGGAAGATGAGGAGGTACAACTCTGTATCAGCATGCCCTGATTAAACTGTGCTGTGTTGAAGGGAAGCTTGAATAAAACTTGCTCAAGCTACACCAAGAGAGCATCACAGGTCACTCCTCTCTTGCAAACTCATTCCTGCTCCTCAGAAGTCCATAGCAGATCAGAAGGAAGGGAATTAGAAGGAACTTTCACTGATGAGCTGCTGGGCACAAATAAATTAATGAAATCTTTGTACAATACACCAGCAGCAACCAAGCCTGGCAGGGCTGTTATCGCTGGGTATTAGTTTACAGCAGCAGAGATGAAGGAGAGAGGCCACTCCAGGCAGAGCTGCCAAGTGAATCATAAGGGATCAGGAGCAAAGGGCTTCCCTTCAGAAGACTGAGCTGGGAACATGGCACTGGGAATTCTTTTTCTTACAAATTTCATCTAATCTCTTCTCTCTAAATCCCTTTTCTTTTCTAGGCTTTGTTTCTCTGGAGCCACTTCCAACATTCCTTTGTTGTGACTGAAAGAAGGAAACTAAAGAAGCAGCAAAGCATTTTGCTGTATTAAAAGCACAAAGAAGAAATATTTTGCTCCCTGAATGTGTACTCTGCATTCTTAACTGTCCTGTTCCAAAGCACAGAGAAGTCTTCAACTGCCTTGTATCACATACACAGGACAAGCTGATATTTTATCAGCCTGGTGTGGATTACACAGGACTGAATTATCACAGTATAAACTCTGGATTGAATTCTGTATAATTGTATAATCCATGGACCTCAGATTTATTTTTCCCATCTGCACTTTAGCAAGGGCTGCTAGAATGTATTTTCTGATTGGGTCTGAGAAGATGCATTTCCAGCTTTCACACTCTGATATGAAGAAGTTTAGACTTAAAAACAGAAAGAGAAGATTTCAGCCTTAGACTATGCCTTCTCTTTTTATTTTTTCACTCTCTCACTGGTGAGACAGCATTCTCCAGTTAGTTACCCTGCTACTAGTGGAACTTATGAAAAGTGTGTAAGACAGATGGGATGAATTGCTCTCAGTGACTGTAAAGAAAGTGCTTGAAAACTGGCACTGCCAGATACAAAACTTTTAGATGGTTAATAAAATTGGTGAATCCATTTGGTGGGCCTGAAGGACTTGGGTGTCATTTTTCTTTGTGTATATGTGTTTGCCCCTCTGCCACCACTTCCTGTATTAAGTGGAATAAACTTTACCATGACAAGCTACAGGTAGGCAAAAAAACCACAACCCGGTGTCTCATCTTTTCTAAAACTGAATTAGTTTTGGTGCTTTAAAATCTCTATCATGTTGATTTTAAAGGCAAACTCCTCTAACAGTTTATGCACTGCTGCTGCTGCTGGGAGATTTATTCACATCACAACCAAAGTACTTCACGTGTCCAGGAAGACTAAGTCCTTTGGCTTTTACCTCTTGTGAAATTCTCAATGCATTAGTTTCCCCATTCACAGACCAGAGTATATTACAGATTAATACGGCTCAGCAGCTCAAAACACACAGATTGTCAGTCCCAGTAATCAGCCTGAAGAATTTTGAGGACAGTTGTTATTTACAGAAGGTGAGAAGAGACCCAGCAGAACACTTAGCTCTAAATAAACAAAGCAGAAACTTCACTACCCAGGAAGTCCTAAGTGGCAAATAGGCAGCTCAGATGTTCCCGAGCGCGGTTTGATTGCGCTCCTGCTGGGACTCGGCGAAAGCAGGAGACAGGGAAGGGTAAGTGAGGAAGCGGGGGGCCTTTCTCACATGGATTCACTCTCATTCCAACCAGTGTTTAGCTCTGGTTTGTTAGTTCATTAAGAACGTGCTACAGAAACCGATCTCAACACAGTAATGCCAGCTCTGCTGCAGCAGTGTGGCCTCTGCTCCAGCCCAGGGACAGGGACCTTGTGCCATCTGGCAGCAGCAGGTCTCGCCAGGCAGGCTGTGAAGGGACCTGGCAGGATTCTGCAGCACAGAACAGAGAGTAACAGCAGAGTTCTTTTCCTTTCTCCTGCACTCTCTTCACCGGGGTATCCGTACTTGGCAACACCAAAGGAGACATTCCACCTGCACAGCAAGCAGGCTCGTGCTAAAGTGCAGCGAGCAACACCGGCAGCATAAATCTTGATTTAACAAGAACAGGGCTGTGTGGGTCCTAAATTAACCCTGAATTCAAGCTGCAGCCTCAGAAAGATTCATGGAGAGAAGCTTCCCATTAGAACAGCGAGGAGACTCCAGCCAAACCCCATCTGCTCGGAACCACGCAGGAATTTACCTCCATCCCACCCTGCCTCTGAGAACTGGAACAAAGCAGGCAGGCTGGGGGTCCTGAGAAGTGCCACATGGAGGATGGTGTTTTAGCACTTCACCTCACTTAAATCTGCATGTGGCTTCTGCTCACCCTCATGCTGAAAAAAAAACCTCACCAGCAAGCAGCTGCTATTCACTGGAGGATTTGCAATCAAGCTCTAAATTTAGCAAGGTGCCATAACAGAGAGGGCTCCCACACTGCTGTTAACACCAGGAACCCGAGTTTAGTGATGTGAGCGGGTTGATAATGGCTTCTGTCCTCACACTTTGTGGTTAGATGATGCCAGCTGCTGAATGCCTTCCTGCAGCTTTTCTGATATACCATTATAATCAGCCAAATGCTAGGCTAAAATAAAACCTTGGCAGAGTTCTGATATAAAATCGTGTGTACCCCAAGACCAACTCGTGCTGAACTTTGAACTCAGTTGTTATCTTGAAGAATACCCTTTTCTGAATTTTGGTGTGAACTTAATTAATGAGTTAATCCCCTGATAATCTGTTCTCTTCTTTGTGCCTGTTTCATGATTAATTTAGTTCCAGTGAATTTCCTTTACTGACTGCAGAGTAGAAACAAATTTCCTGTCTTATTAATTTCCACTGTCGACCCAAACAAGGGCATATGTCCCTGTGTCTTAATTTTCTCAATTGTTACAGAGCATAGGTAAGTTCTAGAAAAGCAAGGTGCAAACAAGGGAAATTCTCCAGCTTTTGACACTACCATAGAGAAGATAAAGGTAGGCTGGACACTCTGAAGGTGTAAAGGTTGTGAAGTAGTTGAAAACCCTGCCTGATTACACTACCCACATATCTAGCTGAGAGGACAGTCCTGCAAGGCTGCAGAGTGCACAGGAACATCATTCAGTGACAAAACCCCCCAAAGTAAACAACAAAAAATCCAAAACAAAATAATAAAAAAGCCCACCAGAAACTACAGGATGGAAAGGTCACCTTCCTGGGATCCCAGCCCTACCTTCACAGCTGGCACATGCCCCTTGGGGAAACTCTTCCAAAAAAAAATAAAAATAAAAAGTAGCAAAACCAAGCCAGCCTTTCTATCTCAAAATGAAAACAAAATGTACTAGGGCTTTCTGTGTAACATCCATGGTAGAACAGTGCTGCCAGCAATTAGCATCACAAGCCTTCCTCCTGATGCCACCGTGTGTCAAGGACGTTTTTAATGACAGATCAAGGGCACTGCTCTCTGCAAGGTGTTTGAGCTGTGTTAACAGCAGCCTCCTTCTTGGCACACAAATCCAATGTCCCACAAGGGAGGCAGTAAAGGCAGGAAGGCATCACAAGGCAGGAGAGATCTCTATGCAAACAGGTATGCTGCTTTCATGGCTGTTCCTGTCATACCTGCAGGGCATCAGCTCTGAAGTTTCACTGAACATCTTTCTGTTGCTTCTTTCCCAATATTGCTATTAGTGTCACTCTGTGAGTGGATGGAAATGCCAGAAAGGAGGCATGAGGAAAAATACACTGAAAAGGGCAAAGAGCTCAACTTATCATTATCCCTTCTCAGATAAATTCCAGCCTCTATGCCAGAGCATTCAATTCCTGAGAAAATTCAGGAAATTAATAGATGCTGTGTTAAAGAAGAGCCTTACAGACAACCTGACACTGGTGAGGCCAAACTCCTGATGGACCATGGCCTCCAGAGAGAGCTGGGCTGGCAAAGGGAGCAAGGATGAAAAGCCAGGGAAGGACATGGGGTGCACTGCTCCCCACTTCACTGCATCAGTCGATGCTGGGTCATGCATGACTAGATTTCCCAAAAAGACTGGGATACAGCCAGCTGCACTGCAGACTTAGCCTTCAGGCCTTGCTCTCCAGGGACTTTCTCTGCTCTGAGATAAGTCTTTGATCATGAGCAGCACATTTGCACAATAAGAGTTTGGATATGATTTTAGAACGTGAGTGAGAAAAGTGAACAAAAGCCATGTTTCTGCATCTCATGTCTCCAATCTGTTTCTCCTTGAAAGGGGCAAAGACACCTCAGAGACATTGTCAAAGTGCCTAAACCAATTTTTCAGCCTAATCCATTATTTATATTTCCACTCAACCTTTTTTTTAATCCTGAGCTCCTGAAATTAGGTTCTGTAATATTGAGAATCACTCCCATGAGCAGAGAGGAAGGCAGGGAAAGGGCTTAAGTCTTGTCCTGCCCTTACCCTTCCAAATCCACCTCTGGCAGGGACTGTCCATCTTTTTCTATCCGTTCTGTACCTCTCACAAACTACCAGCATCACATCCTCATCCACTTGCTTCCTAATTTTCTGCTCAGTCCTTTTTGGGATATTTAGGTAAGAATAAGCACTGTCTTCAGGCCAGACACATTAACACTGAAATCTAAAAGGTCTAAAAAAAGGCATCACTTTTTATGGGCATGCACATGAGAGACTGGTGTCCTTCACTAACCTCATTTGTGACCAGTAATCCTCCAAAAAAACTACTTAAAGATAAAAGGCTTTCTCCAATACAGTTCATCAAACCAAGTGAGGATGGAGCTGATTAATCCAGGAAAACACCATCCTTCTTGAAAATAATAAACCTCAATGGCAAGGCCACAGACAACACTAAAAATACTACAAAACTGTTACTTTAAAAAATGCTACACTTTCCCTAGAAAACCCATTCTCTAGGTATCTTAAATATACCACAAAAATAAGCAGAGTCCAAAGTCGGTGATAAAAGTAGTTAGAGGCATAAGAGTTAAAAAAAAAATTATCTTATTTCATGACTAGATGCATGAGAAGGGAGATCACAGTTGTTTACAAAATGCCTGGCAGTTTAGGCACTCCCAATTATTCTGTTACAGTGGAGGACAAAGGGGCATTTGCAAAGGTGAAAGAGCAGTGGATGAAAGGAAATATTTTCTTTCCTCACAACATGCAGCTAATCTATAAAACTCACAAGATAGCAGGGTGCAGTGAGGAGCAAAGCAAGATTCAAAAAGCATTAGTAATTTATACAGAAAATGAGAGCACTGGAAAATTTCATTAGATAGAATTATTGTTATTATAATTATTCAGAAATGTTAAAAATTCTGGTGTTCCCAGGTATAAATAAATCACTGTCTGAAGATAGAAAATCATTCCCCCATGGAATAGGGGCATTCTGCACTTGTCCACTACGGCAAGTGGTTGCACCCCTCTTTGAAATCTCCAATGCTGAGCACTGTCAGGAAGGACACTTGACTGTATTAAAGTACTACAGTGCATCCTCTCTTATGATTCACTTTTTCATAGATGAAAACACAAGCTCTGTACTAGAACAAAAAATAAGTATTAATTCCAGGAAAAGCCTGACAAGATAAATCCGGGTAGCAACACTTTACCCAAATTCTTGGCTGCCCCCTGCAGTTCAATGGAAGATGAGGCACAGCTTTATTACTTGGAATGGGTATTTGCTTTCTCTTTGAATTGCATGGGACTTTTATCTTTTAATGAGATGCTGGTGCTCTTTGGAGGGTGCTATAAAATGGCATAGTCAGAAAAAAATTCTCAAGTACAGAGTGTGATGTAAAAACATGTTGGGTAGACTAGACAGAACAAACAGATTAGAAAGAGAAACAGAGAACAGATGCTTTCTATTCTTCTCCTTATTCCTAATTTCTGATCATGCTGGCCTGATAGCAGAATCTTGTTCTGGCATTCAGCTGCTTTTATTGCTTATTCTCCCTTACAAGTCCAAATCCTCAAATTCATGTTTAAATAGGGATTTAAGGTAATAAGTAACTGTTAACGCTTAAAAGGAAGCCATTATAGATTAAATGGTGAATAATGGGCCATAGATAAAGCTGACGATTAAGTATTTTTGAATGGTTAGGGGTATATTTGAAAGTCTAACCAGAAAGCATGCTACTGTTACTTTGAATATGAAATCTGACCTTCCAGAAACTTAAAATTTCCTCCAGTTAAAAACAAGTTTTAACAGGAACAAATAGAAATACGAATGTGTGATGGCCCAGGAGGAGGAAACGGAGAAAATACCCCCAAAAAGAGACAAAGGGAGTATTTTTTCTTTCCTTTTACACTTCTGAGTCTGTCTCTCCCTGCTGCTTTGACAGCAGCCCTTGCCCTTCCTTCAGCATTCATGGTCCTGGCAGCAGCAGCCTGCACCCTCAGCATCTTCCCAGAGACTCAAGAACAGAAGGAAGTGACAATCTTTCCTTGAGAAAGGAAAGCTCACAAGAAACAGGTGTGGTTTTCCATTTGTTTCAGTCACTGTATCCCAATCCAATTCTTGCAGTCACAGTTTTCCATGGAGTTCTGCTGATGAATCTTGGCTTCCTTGCCCATTATCCCCATCCCCATGTGCACACTGAGCCCTTCCAGCACATCACAGATCCATCTGCAATGTTCCAGCCTGGAATCACACACCTCTCACACTGCACTGGGACATCAATAAGAAAGTGGCAGTGCTCTGTCCTGGACTTGTGGAGAAGATTCCAGAACTGGAAGAGAATTGCTGTACTTGAAAGGGAACTTTCCCTACATTCAAAGAATAGGGTCTGAGATGTTAAGCTTGGTACATTTTTGCTCTGCAGGCAAAAAAAAAAAAAAAAAGCTAAGTATTAATTTCATGTGCATCTTCCCCCTCACATCCTTCTACTCCAGTCTAATTCTCATAAGTTCTTTTTACCAATATCACGTTAAACATACACATCCTAATTAATCCATATGGTTTCTGAGAGAATACAATGAATTATCAGGGGCTAGAGGGATTTGCTTTCACATTTCTACCCCTGTGCACAAGCACTCATCCACTCTGGTGCACTGGTGTGCTGGGGCCTGGAACAACAACCTGCATGTATTTATTTCCTGTCTCACACAATACCTCTGCCTGTCTCTCTGTACAGTATCTGGTGAGGCAGCAAGAGGCAGGGTCTGTGTGTGAGTCACAGCCACAATACACTGAACAGCCAGAGCCTCTGACAGAATATACAATGCAGCTGAGATGTCAGTGGAGGTGGCTTTGGAGTGCTTTAAAATGCTCTTCAAGTGCCAACTTTCACCTGCAACTATGACACTTTGCTCACCCACCCGCTTTCCTTCCAGGCTCTGTGCTTCTTTTACTGCAACTTGACAGTTTTAATTATGAATTTCTCTGCCTTCCCTATCTCCTTAACTGTTTAGTCTCTTATTTGTCTTGCTAAGTTTTTGATATGCTCCTAGATAGCAGCTGTACACTCACCACAGCAGAGCAGACATGGTCACACTCTCATTTGCAGGCTGGGCACCAGACCAAAAGGACTTGCAACGCTGCATTTACCTCGAAAGCAGAAATCTCTGCTCTTATTTTCTCTTCGCAGAGAAAGGAGGCAGCAATGGGGACACAATGAAACTATGAGCGTTGTTAAATCAAACCCATTTGGGACTCCTTAGCTCTTATTGTCTGAATAATTTATACAGGTACAAACTTCTGGTGAAAAGCTGGATCCCACTGGTGGTTTTACAGGGGATTCAGCTCCTTCTAGCCCTGTATTTCACCCATGACAGGAAAAATTACTTCAGACAGTGGCAATATATGCACTGCTACTCTCAGCACCACATCCTGCTCTGCAGGACTGGAGCTTCTGATGCTGCTGGTGGATAGGGAGACATTCTGCTCTACAGAAGCTCACAGACCACTGGCATTCATTCTGGTTTGCCTCTAAGTTCTGTGATACTTGGACGTCTGAGCCACTGTGCTGGATTCAAGGGGTGAGAACACCACATGGTGAAGCCTTTGATCCAGATAATCCAGATCTAAGTCTCTTGTTCCTGTGTTCTATGCCACATGATTAACTCTCCAACACATGGGATAGAAAAGTGTGTTTTGATCCTCAGCCAGTCTAATTTTCACCTATATGACTGTGTTCCTCGAAAAGCTCTGGGGGGAGCTGTGGACAGATTAAGTAAAGGTCAACTGAAGTGACAATTGCAATGAAGAGGAGAAAAATACACAACTTCCCAGAAAACATGCTTACTTCTGAAGGGCTGGAAGTGCATTTCATCTAATTGCCATCCCACTCATTCCTTCCATTGCTTTGCCTGCCTGAAAGAAGCTACTATAGCATGAACTGGTATGGAAAATCTGACTGTTCTCTGGTTTTCACAAGTCTCAAGTTATTCTGGGACTCTGGGAACAGCATTTGGAAAAGTTCCACAAGGAAACACTAAATAACCAAGATCTTTGACACAGCCTTAGTGTTTATCTATGGTTCCCCCCACACGAAGACACAAGGACTCCCACTACAGTTATGCCTTGTGCATCTGTATCCTCTGAATAATGTCAAACACCTGAAAACAAAGGACAGGGATCACCAGCAGAGCTGCACTGACAAAGTTTTCTCCTCCTGATCTTGTGCCAGAGCCCTAAATCTAATGCAACTGGTGTTCAGCTGCTGCTGCAGTATAGATATAGTGTATATAATGCTATATATAGTGCTCTGAACATGCCTCTTCAGCACTAGACCTGTGACATGTTCAATCTGAAATCCCACCTCTGTCTGCATTCAAAATGATCAATAGTCTAAATAGACTGATTCTCCCATTACCCTTTGCATCCTCTTAGAAAAAAAAACAAACAAAAAACATCTATTCTATTCTGATGTCAGCAGTGTCCTGGTCTGTATAAAGGCCACCTCAGAGAAAAGAGTGCACCCCTCACAATGCATTACTTTGGAAAACATTCCATAAATGGGAACTTCTGAACCCCTGATAGCCTCTGGTTTATTTTTCTATCTCAGCATGTGACGGGCCCCAGTGCTTTTCATATTTCGAGTTAGATCTTAAGGGAGAAAGACTGCAGCACAGAAATACAGATGCTGCTAATCAATACCAAAGTGTCTAATGCCAGACAGCACCATAGCAATATGCCTCACAGAAAGGGCACTGCAGAGCCCATTTGTTCTGCTGGGTACATACAAGTTCATTATCTGTAGTCCAGTCAGATCTGTGTGAGTATGGTAATTTGAATAACCTCAGACAGATACAATAGCAAGCAGTGCTTCTATGCATGTTTGAAGTTCCTTCTATGATCTCTTTCTCTTCCCATTTGCTCTTTTCCTCTCCTTCCTTTCTGCATCTATTTAAATTGCTATTAATAGCTAGAAAAGGATAAATTAATTACCTCTGAAATGAGCATGAATACTTATACCCAGGCTGGCATAACTGGAACTGGCATTTGATAACAGTCAACAGAAGCTGAGCAGCTTGCAAGTCATTTCAGAATAATAATAATAATAAAAATCAATAGGAGGAAAATAGGGACAGCTCTAGAAAGTGTTAATGAAAAGTTGCTGAATTCCAGCGGCTTACCTGTGAACAGCTACATGAAAGCCTTCTGAATACCAAATATATTCATTATAGGCTGCATTGCTTGGCTGAGCCTCCAAAGAATTCTCTGGGCTTGTATTCTCACAATAACAAAGGAGAGGCACAGAAGAGAGCAGGATAAGAAGGATGAAGGGTGGACAGAAGAAGGTTCACATTTTTATTTTGAAAACAAGATTATCAAGGCATATAAAAACAATAAAATCTAAAATCTGTAATAGATCCAAAATTGAAATCTGAGGTTTTTTTCTTCTCAATAGCAGAGGCAGCAATTCTTTAGGTCAGACCCTGGGGGTGCAAGGAGGTACCACTCTTTTGCAACATCAATGTGAAAAATTGCTGGAGAGTGTTATAAAACAGTCAGGAGTTAAAGCATTTCCTGAACTGATCCTAAATGGTTACAGCAACATGAGACTGCTCTGAAGCCAAAGCCCAGCTTCAACCACTCTCACACCTGTCATACTGAATTAATGTTAGACCGTGCTCTCACAAGTGTTTTATGAAATGCATTATAGAAACCCCTTTTGCCCCGTGTTCTGCACCAAAGTGACAAAGTAGTTTGGCTTACTTAGGTAAATGCATTCCCACAGCACTTTTCTCTCTAGCATCCAACTACAGAAATACCTCATCCAGAGATGCTCACATAACAGTAGAAATTTCAAATTCCTTTACCAGCAATAAAATTTGTGACTAAGCGAAAAAATAAAATCAATAAACACCCTCTTCTTCTGAAAGCTGCCATAAGGTATTTAATGTCTACAGATGATCAAGGTTAAAAATGCACCAAATCTTTACTTACAGGAAAAATGGCACTCCAGTCAAATAAAAGCCTGAATCGAGTCTGGTCAAATAACTCCTGCTGTGGTTAGATTCTCTAAGTGATGAAAGAGCCCTTCCATCTTCAGCCATATGTCAGAGGGCTCCCCAGAGTCCAGCTGTCCAGTCTGCCTCAGGACTGGACACTGTGACTGGTGCTACACCTGAGCTGGGAGGGGATGCAGTGCTGTGCAGGGTGAAGTCCTGTCTCGCACCTAAACCCTTGTTTCAGTATGTATAATCAAAAAAATATAACACTGACACCCACATTCACTAATATAACACTGACACCCACATTCACCTGTAAGAACAGGAAGACCCATCCCACCAGGCAGGGGAACCATTTTCCATCACTGCATAACATCACATTTCTGCTATTCACAGATGCACTAAGGATGCACCAAATTAAGTGAGCATGCTTTGCTCCAGCTGCATCTTTTGTTGTTTGAACTTTCCCTTTTTTTGTTTGTTTCATTTCAACAAAATCACTTTCATTTGATCTGAATCACTTTTTGGCCACACAGTTTAAAAGATGAGTGAAATTGCTTGCACAGCTATAATCAGGGGAAGGTGCATTATAGTGAAAAGATGGGAGATTCAACAGTTCAATACTATCCAGGATCATGATGGTGCATCAATGTGGTATAGAAGAACAGCACACACATTTCCAAGTGATCTGCAAATCCCTCTTGTCAATTCCTGGCTTTGCCATCCATACACTGACTGATCTAACTCTGCTCACTGTATGGAAGATGAAGAGATTACAACTGGACAAAGAAACAGAACAATGATTAAGTCTTCTGGTTTTGATTAATAGCAGAGCTAGACATATTTACCATCTGGGGTGGAAAGAGATTTGGCTCTGCTCAAGAAAGGTAAGAAATGATGAAGAAACACAGGAGATAAATAATGTCTGAGTCAGCAGAAAATGACTTCACAAAAGTCTGTCTCAACACCGGAGATGTCTCGTGAACAAATGGCTGCAATTGCTGCAGCGTATGCAAAACGTTTCCTAGCACAACCTGGAGGCCAGGGAAAAAAGGAAAATTAAGGAATGTGCCATCAGTTTCAACCACAAGGAAGAAGGGGAGGATACAGGAGAGGGAGGGGATTGCTCTTTGTCTCTCTCAAAACTGCTTTATGTGAACAGTCACTTCCCATCCTCCTTGTGGTCATGACAAATGTGAAGCTACCTGGACAGCAGTGACTTAAAACTTAATTATTTTTATAGGAAATGAGGCATGAAAAGTATTATCAAAAAACACAATGTTGAAAGTACAAACCACATTTCACTTTCCCCACAGAAAGCTTCTGAATGCCAGAATTGACTGTAAGGCATGGTGGGATGCTGGAAGCATCAGTAATTCTTCCAGGACTTGGCAATCCTGTCTTATGAGGCCAAGTTTGAGAAAGAGCAGAATAAATTGCTTGTATGAGCACCTGACACATGGCTTTGTTTGTTGAAAGTGGTTGTAAAGTCCAGAAAATTCTCCACATATTTGGCCTTTGATCTTGGCAGAGTGGTCCATAAGATCAAAGCTATTCAGTGCTGGTAGAAAAAAGGTTATTTATTCAATGCAAAAAACAACCCAAATATCATTAGTGAAAATAAAATCCACAACAACTAAATCCCTGCAGAGGGCTTGTGTAACATGAGGGTGATAGTGCCTAAATGTGAGAGTCATTATGATGTGTCCCAGAAGCATAGGTTGATAATTAAAAGACCAACTAATGCCTGGAGCAATTTAACCTTTCTTCCTCACCATCACACATTGCAGCTGTAATGCATCTTCTGTGCTGCATCTTGTACCTTCTTCATTTTTGGCATGTCCCTGAGACAGCTGCCACGTGTTGGGAACAGTGACACAGAGCTGACAGGCCAACTTCATGGTATCCTGGGACATCATGTGTCCAGGGGAAATACTCTGCTGTCCCAATAGCCACACAGCCCTACTGGTGGAAGTTCAGCCCCTCTTGCTTACTCTCAGAGGTAGCACTGCCTCTGCAAGTGTTGCCCCACTCATGCTTGTGAATTATTCCTTTTGCAGCTGACAGTTTAGGGGAAAGATAGACAGTGAGGTGGGGACAGGAAGAAATTCTTGTGCACCAAATTGTCTTTAGTTAGGTCTGCTAAAGGCTTCTTCCACCTTTCTTTGGCTCATTAGAGACAGCACACTGAGCACAATGGACTTGATCTGGTGTGAGAAATCCCCCATTCTCACAGGATGCCTCCATCAGAGCAGCACTGCCCTGACAGCTATTCCCTAGCTCCAATTTACTGACCACTGGCTCTGACAGAGCTCTATAAAGTGCACAGCAAATAGTTTATTCCAGGGAAGCAGGGTCCAGCCTGCTCGTTTATCCCCCTCACAGCACTGGTGAGAGAATAAGGCTGCAGCACACCCAGAGCACAGAGAGCCTGAAGAGGAAAATTAAAGGACACAAACAGTTATGAACCTTGACAGGTGAAAATGTTTGCTGTCGGAGGGAGATGCTGAGATGCCAAGTCAATGCCACGCACACCAGATACCAGGGCAAAGAGAGACAAATGCAGGACATGAACTGCAGGGATTTCACAACAGAAGAGATCTCTGGCTCCACAGCTTTTGATCTCTGTACCTTTGCAATGAGACATTTCATCTGGGAGTCAGCTTTATCCAGTGCTGGATTAACTTCTTGTTCCACAGCTTGACCTGTCACCCAGAGTATTACAGAGATGGGCACTCAGAAACCCTTATACAGAAAACACATTAGATTGAGATAGATGTACTTAACATCAGCACTGTGCAATACATCACACTGCTCACAGCTTAATTTCAGCCTGACTTCCACAAAACAAAACCGTAACAACTAAGAAATACTCGTGTTTTCATGCAGGCTGAACAATATTAATCTTTTCTTTTGATATTGGTGAATACTGGTAAGTAAGGACTCACCCATTTTTGTATCTTTTTCTAGACACATCATCAGGACAGTCTTTGGGACACATTTTCCTTTGCCAGAAACCATTAGCTACAGTAAAAGCTATTGCCTCCCACTTAAATATCTGGCATGCATATTATTTCCTGGGACCAGCACACTGCAGACTTCTGGTTATAAAAGGGATAGCTTGTAAGCTGTTCTAAAGACACTGCTGTTCACTATTTAAAGCATTTAAGAAAAAAAATTCACCAAGTGACCACCCAGAACTTTTCCTGTGTTACACCTGTAGGATCCCCAAATCTGATTTTGCTTTGGCAAAGCTAGACAGAAATGTGTGTATTTTTATTCACACCTACTCACACTTTCTGAGTCAAAGTATAGAAAGCATGCAAGGATACTGTGCATTTTTTCTGGAAGCCACACAGGAAAACAGAGGTAATTTTAAACTACAAACATTTCACCCAAACCCGAAAAGGTGGGTCTGTCCTAGGAACTAGCAGAGTATATTTTCCACTGATGTTATGATATACCAGAAGTAAAGCTGCAAGGTTTTGATGCTACCTCACAGAACTAGATTAGACTTAATATTTACAGATTAATATTAGACTGAGTGGCACTCCTCAGCTTCCTCCAGAGAAATGTTTTGATAAAGAATTTTTTTTTTTTTAATCTCTGAGTAGAGAGAGGGATATAGAAAGAGTTGCCCTCCTGTCTGAATCAGTGAGCCCTCTGTGTTCTGCATTCTTCCATTGGTTCCAATATTCCCACTAAAACCAAACCATGGAATTCTTTTGGCTAGGCTCAGAGAAACATGGGAGGAAAGTATCAATTTTCTGAATCAGAATCAATATGCTGCACAATAATTTTCCATGAATTATTTATTCTTAAAGAGAATATGCTAGCAAACACTTTGGTCCCTGCAGCTCCCTTGCCTTTTGCAACCAGCTCCTGCAATGTGACACCTCTGGGTGGGAATATAAATTCAGTTGCTTACCTGGTCTGCAAATGGTAACAAATTACATCCAAGCTAGTAAAATTTCACAAACCTGCAATAACACCCAGTGAAGTGAAAATCAACAACTACCTATCAATTGCCTTTTAACATTGACATTCATTTCAGGGTGCCACAGAGGTGCTCACTGCTGCTGGGCAAACTTGAGGTAGAAGACTTTGCTTTCAGCTACTGAGGACACATGGGAGTTTTTCAAAGTAAGAGAACTTTTATTTTCTGTTCACTTCTTTAAAAATATTTGTCACTAGAGATCTTCCTTCTGTACTGATCAACTACCACACAGTATTGGATAAATAGAATGAATTCCCATTAATATAAAGTCAGCTAAAGGAAATAGTAACAGAAGGCAACAAAGATCAGAGAAAATGCTCACTGAGTTACTGTGACCAGATGGCTTTTTGTCAATGTTTGAGAGAAGTCAGAGTTTGATGTTTTTCTTCCCATACATTATTTTCATGCAAAGGCCCTTCTAGCTGCAGTTCAAAAGTGAGAGTTTGATTTATATCCCAAAACCATCCACCTAGCCAGGCTCCAGCAGCTCTCTCTAATGACATAGCAGTGATTTTTTGGATGGCTGTCCACAACATAGATGGTGTTTAGCATCCACCTTAATTGCTTCATTTATATGTTCACACTATAATTGAGCACAGCTAATCCAAAGGAATGTCTCTACATTTTATTCTTTTTAAACTATCCTTCATAAACATTTAAAACAAGAATGGAATCTGGCATGAGGAACAGGTGGTGCTAATGCTGGGTAATGTTCCTGCAGGGGAGAGACTGGAAGTCTGCTATAAATTACAGGGGTATTTCTGCAACTGGAAAACTTGGTGTTCATTGATGAAACTGAGAGAGCTCTTTGATGGCAAAGCCATCGGGGAGCTTCAAATAATGTCACATCACTAAGTCTTCTTGTCTTGGAAAAATATTCTTGCAAACATATGTGATGCACATAGCACTAACAAGTGATGGTAGCCTTGAGAAATTATGTATTTCTGCTTCATCACGAATTCAAGCTGAATAACCTCATACTCAGGTATTTTTCCAGGTCAAATTCCTCTTGTATTTATAATGGGGAAAACTCACTTAAATACCCCCCACTGAACATAGGAAGCAAGTAAATTAATTTTACAGTTTGAAAAAAAAATGTCCTAAATAAGCAGTGGGATCAAAACTTCTTTCTGTCTATCAAAAAGTCATAAATCTATGCTCTAAATGACTAAAGGACTCCATGCAGGGAGGAAAAGAATTTATAGGAATACACTTGCAGTATGTGGGCCACAATTTCTAAATCATGCTATCAATGTCTTTTTATAATCTGTGATGCTTATTCCCTACAGTGCAGCACTCAGATAATGCCTTTCCTATAAGAGATCCTCTCCATGGAGGATCTGAGCTGGACAGAACCCCATGTGACAGTGAGCAGGAAATGTTTCCTGCTGATGAATTTTTCTGGGGCAGTACCATCCCCATGTTCCAGTAAGCAGTTTTGACTGGAAAATGCAAAATCACTGGAAAACAGAAAACAGTACTTTTCTTTTACCTTTTTTCTCTACATGGATGGCTGCAGGGCATGGACCCACTGTTTCAGTACTTTCTCTGGGAGTCAATTACATCTCAATTCCAATTACTCTCCATACACTGCAGTCTCCAAGATGCAAATCTCAGCCATAAGAAGAGTCCATATCTGCAGATTTAAACCCAAAACAAAGCCCCACCAACTCAATTCCCACAGCAGAGCCCTCTGCACACGACAGTCACTGACCTTTGTGCCCGGTCTGTGATCTCCTCCTCCAGATCCAGCAGGAGAGCTGCCTGAGCCATCAGCTCCTTGCTGCAGGGCAGGGATTTGAGGTGCAGAATCAGCAAACCAAGGCAAAACTTGCTTCCCATCTCCTCCAGCTCCTGTGTTCCCAGCTGCAGGCCCTGATGGAGAGAGGCACAAGGTTTCATGATTCCTGCATATGGAAGTTTCCCCTACAGTATCATTTGTAAATTAACTAACAGCATATGGTCTGTGGAAGCTATCCTAAAATAGCCTCTATTTTACAGCAGGGGAAAGAGAGGCAAATAGTTTAAATAGTCTCAAATATATTTTCAGAAGTCATTGTAAGAATTAGACTCGGACCCCAGGAGAACCTGACTGTAAATCCACTTTTACAAATCATCCAGTTTTTCTTTTTCTCTGTAGAGGAGCATTCTACCTAAGTAATGGGGAAAAAAATAAGTCCTGTGATTATAAACATTAGGCAGTGGCAAAGATGGAAAAGGGAACTGGACAAGGGGAGAAAAGAGAGGAAGAGATCTTTAACAAGTTATGAATTGTTTTTTAAGAAAATCAATTGCAAAGTAATTGCAAAACAACAAACACCTCTAAGGAATTTCTCAGTCTGTTAAAAGATGGTGGCACAAACAGGGATTATCAACTTCATCTTTCAAGAGAGGAATTCTCCAAGCTGTGGATCCTTGCTGATTGTGAGTAGTCTGTGTTTAGTTTTACACCAAGGACCTGCAGCAGAGTAAGTCAGTGTAACTGACGGCATTTTCATGCATCTGCTGAGAGGAGGGCAGGAGACAAACAAAGCTCAGATGTACCAAAAAGAAACTAAAACTGCAGAGCTCCTCATCTTTGGCACTTAGTGACCTGTCAGGGGCTGGACGAGCTGCTGCCTCTGCCAATAACAGCCCTGTGTGTTTTTTAACAGAAAACATCTCTGCAGCCAAGCTTCTGTGAGACTTCCAGCTCCATTCCCTGGCTGTTTCCTTAGCAACTCTCAGGAGTCCAGAATAAGCCCTGGCCTTAAGCATGGTGTGAGTTCCACATCAGCACAGCCTGCACATCACTCTCCACTAGATATTTGTTAGTGAGCATCTCATGGGTACTGAACACATTATAATTTATATTATAAGATATAATGTGTTCAGTAATCCATGACAGGGGACAGAGCTCTGCTTTTTTCCTGTATAAAGTTGTATTTGTAAAATGCTTTGGGATCCTTAGGTCTGAGCACCTCTATAGAGCTGGAAGATTATTTCTGAGCCAAAAACAACAAGTGGATGGAAGAAAGAAGAGATTTGACACATAAATGTCCACAGCTCTCCTGAAGAGTTTTTTGGTGCATTTTTGCTAGAGAATAGAAACTGTCTGCACAGCACCACCATAACTTCTTCTCTAGCAGGTCCAGCCATATGCAAATATCATCTGGCATAAAACACCCTCTCTGATACAAGTACATTGTCCTATAGACAAGATATTGTAATTCAGCTTCTTTACTGAGGCCCTGTGAGCAAAGCATGAATCCATGGTTATAATGAACATCATCCAGAACTCAAACATGTTCTGAGTGGACAAGGAAGGACCTGCTCAGAAGAGCACACACAACCTGAGGGAACAGCCTCAGTGCTAGGCAGGGTCCAGGGCCCCAGGAAAACTGACTTTTGCCCTCTGAACAGTCTCCTAAGTGTTTTTATCACAGTGGGCAAATTTCTGACATTATTTCTACTCTACTCTTATTCACCTCTACTGCAAGCTTTGCCAAGCAAGATATGGGTACAAAAAAAAAGTATAGCAATAATTTATAAGAAAAACACAAATGGAGGAAGGAGTTTATGGGAGCTAAGGGTTATTAACACAAAACAGTGAGAGTGCTCAGCAGCTCTAAATAGATTCCTAAATGTTTTATTATTTTACTTTAAAAGACTTAAGATATTTGAGTGTGGCAGAGTTACAACCAGCAGGCAGAAGTGGTGACATTTCAGAGAAAAAAGATGTCATTTCTACAGCAAGACAGTTATTTCCTCAGGGGCAAAAAATACAAAGAACATCTCAAGGCTTTCCCTGGGGTGCATCTCAGGGTCTTGCTTCCAAGATTAAGGCAACATACTAAACAGCTATCAAGGAGATGCAAACAATGCCTGAGCTGAAACTCAGCCTGTGGCTTTATGACTCCCTTGAGCTTTACTCAGGATATGGAGAGGCCTTAAGAAACCATGAAGAAAAATAAATAAAATATTAACATTATAACACACCTCAGAAGCCTAAGACAGTAACAGCTCATGTACTGAAGTCAGCTGCTGTACAATAGACCCATATTGCTTTGATGTTAGATAGCTCAGGAGTTACAGCTAGAAACTCAGCCAGAGGATCGCCTGTTAGCATACTTTATTCACTTCAAACATGGACATCTATTTATTTTAACTCAGGCAATTTTCTCTCTCCTTCCTCCCTCCTCAGTTCTCAGCAGAGGGAGGAGCTGGAGATGCAGAGCACGATTGCCATTAAACTGAAGCTGGGGACAGAGCTGGCATGTTGAGCTAATGTTATTGATGGCACCTGCCAGCAATGCCAGGATCTGGTGTAGTGGTTAATAATCAGTCCCATCTGCATTACTGAAAGGGAAGCCTGACCTCCAGGCATTTGCCTTATAGCCATGTGGCTCAGCCAGCTGCAAAATTTTTGAGATTGTGCTTACAACTCAAGAGTTATGAAAATATCCTATAAGAAACAAAAGAAAGAAGAAAGGTAGGAAGGTAGAAGAGATGCACTCTGGTTTGGTTGAGAGGCTGGTAGGAAGCACAGCTCCATGGCAGGGAAGCTGTCTGGGTGTTACCAAGTGACAGGACACGGTCTGTTTGTCACAGCTGTACAGGAGGAAGCTGCTCTGCCTGCCAGCACCTGCCCTGCAGTGTCCTGCCAGCCTAGATTCTCAGTGACCCCATCTCCTTCTCTGGCACAAGGCTTTACAGCCCTGGCCCCTCCTCTGGTCACGTCTGTGTGACCAGTGGAGCGTGGTGCCAAGTCTCCCATGCCAAAAGGGTCCAGGGGAATTCTGAAAGAGGAAGCAGCACTCCTGCACCAGAAAGTTGCAGACAAGCTCATCAGTCCTAATTAGTCCAGCCTCAGAAACATGCTAACTAATCCAACCTATTTTAATGAGCAGCTCAAAGCTCCACATAGGTTTTGCTCTCCATTACATCAAAGCACCAGTCTGGACCAGCATCAGCTTGATGCATCAAATTCCTCTGCACAATTCAAATTGGTCCCTTGGGCCCTGTCATGCAATAATCTTCTGCAGACATCATGTTAAGGGATAACAGGTTAATTGTTTCCTGGCTATTATAGAGAGTAATGGGGTTGAAAAACTTTTCTTAAGCCCGTTTCACGTTTTCATATTGCAACAGACAGAATGGGAGGAGGGGATGCCTAATAATAGTCCAAGTTTGAGATATATTTATTTTCCAGTGTAATACAAAACAGGGGAACAGGAATAAAAGACTTATAATTTGGCCTCAGCACTGTCAATATAAATTTTCCTAAACAAAATTGATCAAATTCTATTGGAAAATCAGTTCATTCATGCTTGGCACTGATGCATCAAATGAATACCCACAACTAAATGTTTCCAATATCTCTCAGCTTGCCCTCAAAATACTTCCCAGGCTAAATGACGATGTAATGGAAAAGCTTTATTATTCATTACTCATGTGCTTTAAATACTCCAGGAGGCAAAGACAGTGATAGTTTTGTAACACAGATATTGTTGAAGGAGGTGGAAAGACACCAGGAGTTAAATTAGAGATTTCTCCACAAGGGCAATGAGAATTACAGTAAAATTAGAGCTGGGAGATACTAATAAATACAAGTAGAGAGAAAATTTCATAGGGATCAATTTTTCCTAAAAGGGATTTTTGATATTCAGCACGGCCTCTCCTGCTTTAGGTCACTGTTCAGTCCTTGGGGCAACAGCTTTTCCCTGCAAACCGACTTCCAGTCAACACATCTACACACACACTTACAGAATATTCCCTGCATCTCAACAGCTTTACACATGCACAATGGCTATGCCCTAAGGCCGGGCATAAATAAATTGACAGTCTGGTTTCTCACTAATTCCATCAGTGAGCTCTCCCTCAGAATACTAATCAAACCCATTTGGAAGCTCTAGAGGACAAACTTCGGGAGCTGAATGAAACATTTGGTGCCTGGTGTCTGCAGCCTTAATTTTAGCTTGAGCCAGCCCTGAAGGTTACTGTACTTTCAACCTCTGTGAATGAAAATACACAGACACCTGCTGGGGAACTGGCTATTTGGACAACTAGGACAGCAGGGAATAACCCAGGTTTCTCATGCCCCAGAGATCCCTCAGCAGCAGGAATGGCATGCAAAACAGACGAAGCAGAGGGGATGGGAATTTGGGCCAAAACATTTCAAGAGGATTAAGCGAGTGGAAAAGGCTGAAGACGTAAGGAAAAAAAAAAAAAACAGGCTAGCAGGAATTTCTAGAAAGAAAGATGAGAGGGACTGGAGGTAGAGACAGGAGATAAAAGAATGGGAGCGATAAAAGGATGAGAAAGAAGGAGGGGTTGTTGAGGTCAATGGATGCTGATACAGAGGAACGATAACAAGAAGAAAGCTAATGGCAACCTTGACCACCTTGGCACCCTTGGGGAAGTGTGCCTTGCTCTGCACATCTGTCCTCATTACATCTGGTGCTCTGCCCACATGGTGAGGAAAAAAGGCCTGACCTGCTTTGAATCTCCTCAGAGAACTTCTGCTGAGTTCAGCTGGTGTTTTGGCTGAGCAAACTTCAACAGCACAGAAGTAATTATTGTTTTATTCATTCAAATGGGCTCTTTTACTATTGAAAGGTATGTATGTCACAGGCAAAACTGTTCAAGGAACAGGCTGAAAGGGAAGATGAAATACTTTCTCCTTCCAGTCTGCTGGAGAAAGAGTCCTGGACCAACTGCTCACAGAACAACTGCGGATTTAACAAACAATAATTTGTTGCCAATTTCTCTAGGAAAAACAGATTTTTAGGTTATGAATTCTCCAATTCTGTTTTGGGGAAAGGTTTTTTCCTTCTTTCCACTGACTAGCTATTTGTCTGACATTTCCATTTCCACACCTTTCCACCTTTCCCAGTCTTCCACAGCTGTTTCCCTCCACCCTTTTCTCCCTCCCAAATTTCTTTTCCTTCTCTGTTCCTTCCTCAGCATTGTTTCTCCCCTCCTTAATCATCCCCCACGAATTAACTCAGTATATGTCAAGTTCATTGTGTGTTGGAAGAGCCAAATTTTATTAGTGTTGCACCTGAGCTCTCTTTTTTCTTGGCCACTCTACCCCAACTCTGCTATTAATGTTTTATGCCAACAATTTGCAAACTACACGGGATGGAGACGGGTGGATTTAACTTCCCACCTCCTCAAAGACTGCATACACACACACAGGTAGTAGCTGAACAGGGAAGCACAATAAATATTTGGGTTGGGGGGCGGTAGGTTTTTTGTTTGTTTTTCTAGTTTGTTTTCCTGTTTTGTTTGGTTTTAGGATTTTTTTTGGTTTTGTTTTTGGTTTTTTATGTGGGCCATAATTGTGATGAGTGGCTATGTCAGGAGCAAAAAGAGAATGACAAATAAGGATATTTTTCACCTGTGCAGACAAACCATGTAGAAAGATGCTATTCTTTGCAGAGTTCTTACTTTCCAATAAAATTGAGTAGTACATTGGTTTTCTGTCTCATTCATTTCCTTGTGACATGCTGGGGACCTATTTTAGGCCCTGGATGAACCTGGACTAAGCTTATCCCTCTCTGCAGACACTGAACAATCCTTCTCCTTGTCCCACGATGTTTTTTCAAACAGAAGTGAAGAGGCTGAGTGAAGGCCAGGCCAGAAATGCACACTTGAGTGGAATCTGCACTGTTTCACAGTAACAGGGTCAGGAGTGCCTCAAGTTCCTATCTGAGGACTGCAGACAGTTTTGGGGAGGAGAAGCCTGCCTGTGCCATCCAGTGAAGACATGACAGTCCAGAAAGCAATCTTTTGACAGTAGACCTAACCAGTGCCATAGGCAATGCCATTATTTTAAATAATTAAAAAAAAACAAAACAAAAACAAAAAAACAACCAAACAAAATCCAAACACCCCAACATGCCTAATTCTAAAGAAAAACAAATGCTGCTACAGGATACTTAAGCTGCCAAGAAACAGAACTAGGGACTGTACAAGTCACATAGGAATTCTGATGCAGTGAAAGGAAATAAAGCAATTACCAGTTACTGGAGGCTATCAAGTGCTTTGTTCAAGAAAGCACCTTTCTTCCCCTTCTTCCCAGTATTTCTAACTGGTATCTGATGGTGCCTTGAAAATTCATCAGTAGTCTCACCATTAGCTCCTCTCACATGTGTTCCTTTCTCTGCTATCTGAACTCTGTGGAACATGGAACAAGTCACAGAGAGGTTACAGCCTGAGGTATCTGGAGATTAAATGTGAGGTGGGGCTATAAATATGTCTCAGAATCTGTGTCAAATGTATTAGCTTTTAAAAGCAGTTTGGGAAAGCAAGAAGCTGAAATTTTTAAGTCCTAAATTGGCAGCCTAATCCCTGGATGACTTTTCTTCCCTTCTTCTTCCATTTAAAAGTTTGCCTCTATAAATAATTCTGATGTACAGAAAAGAAAGCAGACTCTTGGCCCACCCAAACCTTTTCATCAGCTATGAATTTACCCAGTTTGGCCATATTTCACCATGGGTGTAAAATAATTTTCTAATCCTGGCTGGTGATCATCACATGCCTTGGAAAAAATGATTTATGAGACTTATCTTGGCTAATGTAAATGTAGATGCTACTCAAAGTGTCAACGCACTTTAAAAAATCTCAGTAAGGTATTTGTCTTCATAATGCCATCCACAGTGGGGATTCCCCAGGTTAATTATGTGTTATAAAAAGAATCAATTGTTGCATCTTAATTTCATGGAATAGTGACGCATATTTTTATTATATTACACAACACTTCGTTATTTTTCCACATGGTTTTCAAGCATTTAAATTAACAAGTACATTCTATCCTTCCTACCAGATGAAAATATTTACTGACCAAAATGACACAGAGCAAGGTTAGTGTGCTTTAATTCCCCATCCAAAACAAGACACTAGGATCCTGGAACCTTTCACTTTTACAACAACACAGGGACAGGGGCACAGATTTAGTGAAAGCCAACACTCAGACCATACCCCAGCTGCTCCAGCATGATACCCCACATTATCTCCATCCCTCTGCTGCCACACTAGATCACTCTGGAGTCCAACAAACCACTGAAACTGTTTTGGCCTGGCAGCAATGTCAGGAGGAGGAGAACCCTGCGAGGTGGGCTCTGCTCCCTGCTGTGCTGCCCCAAGCATCCCCAGCCCTGCAGAGCCTTCCCCAGCCCGGTGTTTCTGCCACACTGCTGTGCTCTCTGCACTGCTGAGCTTTATTCCTTCCCTTTATCATTCAGCAGCTCCAGGATCTCCAATGCTTTCCCTGTATTGAAGTTGCCTTCCAGGCCACTAAGCACTTTCATCTGTTCCCTCCAGCCCATGGATATCACTGCTTTGTCTGTCACAAAGAAATGACCCATAACACACACAGCACTCCACAGGAGATGTTACCACTCACGTCTACAGGGATATTAGAACATCTTCCAAGGCTCCCTGTTTCTTCACACACACAGACATCTTACTTTTTTTTTTTTCCTTACTTTTTTTTTTCTTTACTGCTGCTGCTGCACATGGCACAGACATCTTTATCAAGCTGTCTCTGTAATAGCTACTTATGCTTTCCTGAATGGTTAGAGCTAATTCAGAGCCCAGCCATGTGTCTGAATGTTTTAAACTATTCCTTCAAACATGCTGCACCCTGCCACTGCCTATGTTTCATCTTCCATTCTAGTACCCACAATCTTTCAGCCCTTCTTCCCACGGTATAATTTGCACCAGCTGCTAGCAGCAGATCTTATTATCTTATTACCTCCTTGCTTTCCAGTCATTCAAATTAAAAATACTGACCAGCACCAATTCAGAGTGGTAACTGGATTCACCTTACATTTCTTTCCATCCCAGTGTTGCCTTATCCTACCCACTTTTCCCAGCCTTTTAACTAGGTTTTGAATACACACAGACCCTTTTATCTCTCATTCTGTAACTCCCAACATTTCTTGGTTTTTTTTCTTTTTGTGGGAGCCTCTCCTTTCATCAGCCATGACTCATGTGGGATGCCCACTGACACCATTCTGCATGAAAATTAGCCTAGGTTCACCCTTGAAAGCCATGAATGAAATTTTATATACTAATTTCTCATTTGTCCTCTAACTACTCTACTTCTTAAAAAAAATCATATTATCAAGGCTCTATCAATTCTAATACTCTTAATCATTGGGTTTCCTTATCCCAGTGCTAGTCCAGGCTCTGTGGTTGTGTTATTGGTGGTTCTCTCATGATGTCAAATAAGTTTTTAAACATAAGAAATCATAATTATTATTATTTATCTTGTTGAACCTGGTTTAGACAGTCAACTGCTGAGTCTGCTGGCCAGTTTTAAAGATTTCTTTTTAGTAGTTCAATTTCTTAATTTCCTTACAACTCCTACAGGAAAAAAAACCTGGGCTTCACCTAATTCTGCGAGTTACAACCTTAATCAAATATCAAATAAGAGAGCAGACAATGTGCAAGCACTGATTTGTGTACAAAGCAGCCAGCACGGTCCCACAGCATCCTGCTCTGTTCCCATCCTGGCTGCCCACAAGCTCTGCCAGGGAACCTGCGGCTCCAGAACGCATCCAAATCTCAGCCTACACAAACTCTAATTATTCCAATCCTTGGAGACCCTTATTATTTTCCAAATCACACCTTGAACCACAGAAGCTTACTTCTTTTTCCCAGCTCTAAGTCTGCTCTCCACAAAAATCCCTCATATCCTTCTGCCAATGGCCTCAGAGCAGAGCTTCCACCTGGGGGTGGCTTTTCTGGGCACATCAGATGGCAGACAGCAGCTTCCATGGTGGAATAATTACATGCACGTGTCCAGAAGAGATTATCCCGAGGCCCTCTCTGTGCTGGTCTCCTTAAAAACTTACTTTAAATAGGCCTTCACACAGACCCTCCCAGGTGAGAGGTAAGGACACAGACCAATCCACAGCCCTGCACCTTCCTCTCCCATTCCAGTTTTCATTACTGTAACCTTTCATGCCTTCCATATCCATCCCCTTATTCTGATACATGTCAAGAGCTACCTGAGACTTTTTTCCTAAATTATAAATGGCTCCCCCAGGCTAATTTCTTTTTTCCATATCACAAATTCTCTTTGGTCATCTTCAGCAAACACCATCAAAGGCAGCCTTCCCACCTATCCCTCCCCACAACCTCAGCATCAGGGACAGGAAGCAGCTATGATTCTACAATTTATTGTATTAGCACTTCTAAAACAACAAAGGAGGCATTGATTTTCCAAGCCAAAGGCACATGGGAAAGCACAAAAAGCATCTCTGCCCAGCTCAGATCAGAGGAAAGAGACACTGCAGAGGAGAGGGCTTCCCCCAGCCTGGTGCCTGCTGCCTTTGAAGAGAGAGGATGGAAGTACAAGCAAGGAGCTCACTGGCTGTTCTCTTAAAGGTGTCAGTGTAATCATTCTGACACAGGACCCTTCTGGCTGCTTGTCACATTTAACAGAGAAATGGACAATAACAGGGAAAATATGACCTTTTTATTTCTTTCTTTCTTTTGAATACCCCATACTAGTCACCTGGAGAATGGCTGATAACACTGAGGGTAATTCAGGCAAAAATACTGCAGGACTCTTTTTGATGGCTGCTCTGATTTAATATAGGTTCAAAAAATGAACATATAATACAGTAACACCATAGAAAGCTACAGAATACATAAGAAAGCTCAGTCAGAGGGAGATTTCACCAGACAGTCTAAGGGCAAGTTACTAATCATTTCATTCAGAAGCTGGGTTAGGAAGGATATCCTGCAATGAGTCCCAGGGATGTGATATCCACAGCCAAAAATCAAAGATAAGAAGGTCCTTTCAGGTGAGCCAACTGCCATTAACCACTACCAAGGGTTTGCAGGCCTGCAGAACCCAAAGGTTCATTTCATCAGAGCCCACATGTCCAGTGGCACAAAGTGAACTAAGAGCCATTAGATATGGATGCTGGATATTTATATCTTAAATTTCATTGGGAAAAATTATCACTAAAAGAAAAGCAAAAATGAGGATCAAAACAAAGCTTCTACATTATTACAGGAGGTAGGAACTTGTGGTGCTTGTCCATGAAGAGCTGACCTGGAGCATGCAGATGATTTTAGACATTTGGATATATTTACCAAGGAGAACATAGGTCAGAACTGGCAGCTGGATGCAAATTTTGCAAACCACCCGTGAGTATTTTCCTTTCTATATTACTACTAGCACAGGATCAGTTTAATATCTTCACACTCGATGTTTTAGGAAAGACAGAGACAAAGAAAGTCTTTGGAGACTGTGAGGAATAGACTGAATAATGGGAGACAGGTTCAGAGGCACAGAGCTATGGTGAGGAGAGGCAGCTCTCTCAAGGGGGGTAACTGATGTGACCCACACAAAAGCACACATTGCCCCTTCTTCTGCCATGAACACACATTGACTTCTTCAGAGATGGAGACCAGAAATAAGCAAATGGAGGGTGTCTGACAAATGTTTCACCTAAAGAGAGCATCAGGTGGGAGGCACACAGGGCTTGTAAAAACAAACTACAAGTTTCTGAGTCTTTGAAAATCTACTGACCATTCACAGCAAAGCAGACAAACCTTTATCAGCAAGGAGATGCTGACTCCAGATTACAGGCTCTCAGGATTTTTCATCTTGCAGATGTACTACCTGAGAAAATTTGCATAAGAACATGCTGCCTTTTTCTTAGGAGTCCTTTTATGATTTCTACTGAAAATGATAATCCTCTGTTTGTGACATTGCAATCATTTCTACTACAATCAAGTGTTCTGTCCAAAAGGAGGATTACTGCTTCTGTTTGGAAAGTGTATGGACTTTCAGAGGAACTAAGTTCCCTAGAAAATGACCTTGGTAATAGAGAACAAAGAAGACAGAGATGCAAAAACAACATTATATATGATCAGAACTGCCTCTTCCAAGAGGTGTCTGAAGCCCTTTAAGCTCACAAAAACTGATATTCCTACAGATGAGGAGAGGGAGGCAATGGAGACAAAAAAAGCGTCAAGATATTCCTCTTTACTGTGCTATTCCAACATTCACTCAGGTTTTTCCTTTGACAAGCTATTAATGTTTTAAAACTAAACATCACAAAGACATATAAAAAACCCAGTGCAGTTTTCAACTCCATCCTTTCATCAGTGTCCTTTGGGGAGGAGCATCACTGCACGTGGTGCTGAATGTCAAACAACTCATTTAAACCCGTGCCTCTGGCAGCTGCTCAGAAATCCACAGAACAAACAGTTAAGAAAAGGGGAAATAAAAAAAGCCTTTGTTTTTCTGCCTCTTTTTTTTTTCACCCAAGAACATAATTTCGCACGACTTTCCACAGAACAACTTGCACGGGATTACCCACAATGCACTTTATTATGGTAATACATTTCAACCTCTGATGCATATTAGACTGACAGTGCTAAGAATCTGCTGAAGGAAAAATAAATGATACAGGATAAATTATGATGTAAGATAGGACAGTAAACATTCCACACTTGTGTAATCTGCCAAAATTCAGTCTAAAACTGGCCTAAGAAAGAGAACAAGACTACTGTGCACTCAGAACAGCTTTAGGGAATGTTCCCAACTCAAGCAGAAAACAATACCTGACTGAGACATGGATGTAATCACGAAGGAATGGAGAGTACAACAAACCAGAACTAAGAGCTGAACAGAAGACAAGGAGAGATTTTCTTCATTTCTTTGATTTCCCAGTGGGTAGCACTGGAGGGAATATTCCTTCTTGCCCATCCAAGGATGGCTCGGTTCACTGCCCTTTGCCACACACATTCACTCACTCTGCCTTCTGCTCCTCTCCAAGCCCTGCTGCATCTTCTGATGCTGGTAGCAATCCCTAATAGCTCCTGGATAGACTGTGTTCAAAAACAGCTGTCCCAAAATGCTGAGCCTCAGGGCTATGTGGTCACAGAATCCAAATTACTGACACCTCCTTCCTGCACTCATAGATGGCGACTCAGCCCTCAGCTGGGGAGCAAACACTTCCTCCTAATGTTTTCCAGAATTGGTCTTGCACTTTCCCATAGGAAATATCCAGAGGAAAATGGAATCAAATATTAACTCTCCCCCTACAATCAATTCCACGCACTGTTTTCCTAGTGATTGAAGCAATCAGCTATCACTCCTCAAAACCTGAACTGAAGGATAAGTCTCTTTGGGTATGCCATGAAGAGCCATTTAACTGGCATGGGGACTTTCCTGCAAATGCCCTCAGACAAACAGGAGCAAAAGGGAACAAGGAAGGAACAAGTTATAGGGCTGGTCGAGGGGAAGCTATATGGTGAAAACCAGGATTTTTCCACCAGGGTCTTTTCATTAGTTCTCTCAAAGCTAAGTCATAGAAAAATGAACAAAATAAGGGTTGAGGCCAAATTTTATTTGCTGAAGAGGAGTTATAAAGATTAGTGTATTAATTAATTGAGACAACGATGTCAGCAAGGGCCTGACCTTTATTCCTGCCCTAGTAACAGCTTTGTACCTGATGACTTTCAGCCTGCATGCTAAAGCCATTTAGATACATCCCTCAATTAATCACAGGATACCCTCTGGGAGGTGGGAGAGCAGCACTGCAAGCTTCAAGCAGAGATGCTGAATCAGAGGAGGAGTAACCTAGTCAAAGGCACCTCGTCAAGGGCATTGGCAGAGCTAGGGAGAGAGCCCTCCATTCTCTTTACCTCTCACACTTCACCTCTCATGGATAGGAACAAAGCTGTTTGAAGGTATTAATCTGGAATTCTGCCATACTTTATTTAAAAAAAAAAAAAAAAGAAAATCAGTGACTAACAAGAAATAAAGATTAGGTTTCAAAAAAACCCCATCACAAAACCACAGTAAAGAGCCTGGTTTAAAGAGAACTTGTATCATTTATATTCTGTAATAAAAAGCCAGCAATACATGAAACTTGGACAAAATGATAGATGCTACTGAGACCAGGACAGCAGGCAGGTCTTCAGTCACATCCTGCTTCTCCCTTTTCCACTGAGACCAAGTCCTTCCCTCAGGCAGAGGAACTGCCCTGAGCACCAGCCACTCTGCCAAAGGATCTCCAGAGCCCACAAGTCCAACTGAACGAGAACACGAGATAAGATAAAGAGCTGGTGCTGTCCTACACAGCAGGGATGGACAGGGGTGGAATCTAGACAGGCCCAAGAAGACAATAAACAATCAGGGTTTTTCAGAGGCAATCAGGGGACCAAAAAGCCACATGAGTTGAGGACAGAGTGGTGATGCTCTAAGGATGGATGCAACATTGGAAGGTGCCAGCTGCTGCCAGAATAGATGTTATTACAGCAGCTGGGAGCCTGACTTTATTCTGCCTCACAAGCAAAATAAACACCAGACACACCAGCCCATTGATCTTGCCCACAGGCCCCTCACAGACTGAGTTCCTGTCTCCAGGACCCTTCAGGACCCTCCTTGTCACTGCAGATCCACCAGTAGTTCCTATGCTGACCCCAGTCACCACCTCTGGACCTCATCCTGATTCACTGGTTTGTGTTCCTGGCTTGACCTGGTCCTGCTACATCACCATGGACCTGCTTAGTGGCCTGGGCTCTGGGCTGAATCTGCCCATCCTTCACAGCCTGCTCACCTTGCTCAGCTGCAGGCTTAGCTGGCAGGGACAGATATCTGGAATTAACTCAATTTCTCCCATTGCTAGCACTGCACTTAACTCTTCTCAGTGCAGGCTCCAAATTCTGTACTCCAGATGAGCAGTAGTGCAGAAGCTGTAGCTTGGACAAGAAAAACTGTTCCCTCAACATGTCTGTCCATCCCTAGCTGACCTGAACCTGCCTGTCCCTTCCACTTCAGCTCTACAGTCCTTCACATTCAGTCCTGATGCTGAGGAAAGCTCAGACAAGGAAGTCTCTGGTGTGGATGGAGCCTAGACTGGCACTTAGCTTTGTTCCACACTCCTCCATTTAGAGGTTACAACACCTCAAACCACAGCCAAACTTCACTGCATTGCATTGCACTCACTTGTCTGGCACATTCTTGTCCATAAGGTGACAACAGCTGTCACCTCTCAACTCTCATATTTGAATTTGGTCAAAAAAAATTTCCAGTTCAAATAAGCCTTTAACTTTAGGTACCGAATTAATTTTCATTAAAGCCTGCAGGGTTACCTTATGTTAGAACCCAGCTACAAAAATAGATTTCCTTTCCTCTTCCCTAGCTATTGTTGGCAAACATTAGTAATAGTGAGAGAAGCTATTTTGGGACTTTTATTGGCAAGTCTTATGTTCAGACACTAAAGGAAGTAATTGGCTGACAGTGGGGAAAAAAGCACTAGACATGGCTTTCAAGAAAATACCACTTTCAGCCAAGCTCTTTATGCACAATTTCTCAGGGAAAAGAACCCAACCCCAAACCCCGAAACAATATAAAACCAAAAGATTTTATTAACTGCTACTAACAGAGGACACACCTGTGAGGATGAATGAGAGAAGAGGGCAAATATGCAAAGTCCTGTCTCACCAATCACCAATGCTCAAGGACACATTTCTGAGACACAGGCACCATAACAAACACACCCACTCATAACTACACAATTAAAATAACATGTTCACCATGTACAGACACACCAGTACACATTTGAATACTTGGAGGTGTGAGAGAAAGTGTTTGGAACTAGTTCACTCACGTGTGTGCCCACATTCAGTCATAGTCTCCAGAAAAGATGAGTTTCACAAATATTTCCTGCACACAAACACTCCACCAGTACAAGCACTCACCTCTTGTGAGTCAGGAAAGTACAGACAGGAGCTAAACAGAAGCACACAGAGATTCATATCTATTCCTCTTGTAAATTGTGCACACAGTCTTCACTCATTTATTAACACCGTGCTAATAATTTCTAGTAATTAGTGTTAAAATGGGAAAACACGATAATGCAGATCTCGGTCCTTCAAAGTGAATTAATTACACTCAGCCATACCTGTCACCCCCAATGCATACAAAGGAGTAACACCGACTTGTTTTTCTATTTCCCAGACATTTGCTTCAGTGTAACTAGGATTTATTCATCAATGAGCTAAGAAACAATACAGTAAAATTCACTAAATGGAAACATAAAAATTAAGCCCTTTCCCACAAAGCCACGCTGAGCAGTACAATTACCCAGACTCTTTCAGACTCCTAATGAAAATCAAAAATGATTGGCAAATGATTTAGGAAAAATATAACCTGTTCTTTTTCACTTCTTTGTCTGGGTGTGGAGACAGTGCATTTGTCAGCAAGCAGTGGATGATGCAGCTTATATCATGCATAATCATAAACTTGTGCTGTGTCTGGTGCCACTAACCTTGCTGTGCATCCAAAACCCAATTAGGATTATGCACAATCAGTGAAGACAAAGTCTTTATTCAGTCCCTAAGTGTTCTTGTACCAGGTTTGCAAGAGCTGTGGGTACAGCCATTCACAGGGACTAATCACCCACTCACAGAAAAATCCTCAGCTCATTACATGGGTCACACATGGAATTATTCTCTCCATGTACTCTACTCCAGATTTTCCCTTCAAGTGGAAAGCAAATTCTCTACAATCCTTATACAGAGAGACTGAGTTCTGTATATATAACACATAATTTTGTGCTGTTGTACAAAAAAGTTTGCCATGGGCAACATTCTTCAAGTCTTTAATTTTTTTTCTTTTTACTTTTTTCTGTTTTCCTTTTAAATTCAAGAACATATGCATAAATGAGATGTATTTTGGGATTATGCCAAGCCTCAGTAGTATTGACACAGAAATATAGGTAAAACATTTCTGGTTGTCTTGGGAGCATTCTGGCCGTCTTAAAGAAGAAGGCCTTCAATTACTGATTCTGCCTTTTTTGAAGCTCTTTAAGGTTTTGACTCTGGGTGAGGAGTTATGAGAGCTCACATTTAATTCAGTTTATCATAGCTGTACACTCTCAAATGAAATCAGTGGAACTGACTGGAAAGAGAGGATATTTAATGAAGCACCTTGGGGCTTGAAATATCTGTTATTCAGTCTTCATGAAATAAGCCTCTCTTCAGAATTTTACATTCCCTTATTTCAACCAGTCAGGATCTCCAGCAAAGCCAGCCTGACCTTAAATGCCATCTGGACTGTACTTATGTATTCCAAACACCCTGAGAAGAGCCACATGCTTCTCATTCTTAGGTATATGAGCAGATAATAAGCCAAATCTGTACCACAATAATTTGCTCTCTCTTCAGGCTGTCCCTCTTTCAAGAACCCTTTCACATGAATTCATAAATCTACCCAAGATTTTTCTTACCCAGAAAATACATGAGAAACTCTGATGAGATTTCTCCTTTATAGCAGCGGAATCACAGAAGGTCCCATTCATGTTCCACCAGCTGACAACACTGAGTCAACAGCACGTTCACTAAACTGTTATCTCAGTACCCTGATAGCAAGGTCTAGCCTTGTAATTAGAACCAAGGGCATGAACCAGTGGCCATTTACACATCTGTGGGATGCTGAGCATCTCTGTATCAGCAGACTGAGGGCACTTCAGTAGGGTCTGACTCCACATCTCCATCTCCAGCTGAAATGGTCTTGCTTTGCCCTGTACTCCTCTGCCACTAAATCCATCCATGTAATTTTAAATCCCAAAATGTCTGTGCTCAGAAAGACATGCCTGAAAAGCTGTAGACGACCCTAAAGAAAGGTAAGAAGAGTTAAGAAGATATGAAAGTTCCTTTCCACCTTTTAATGAACAGCATATGAGCAGTAATGAGGAAACTTTACAAGGGATAAGCTGTTCTGCCTTGCCCTACAAGCAGCAGTTGTGATAGGCACTGCCTGTGCTGGTTTGCTTTCCACATCAACAAGGAATGCTCGGTGGGAGGAGGCTGCCCCACCCTTCTGCTCCCATCCCGGGTGGAGGAAGGGATGGGACAGAACCTCACAGGGCATTAATCTCCTTTGCTGTCCTGTGGGCTCCCACAGGCAAGCAAGAAATGCACAAAGGGCACTGGTGTGAGCATGCTGTCCTTCAGAGGCTCTGCTACAGTCCTGTGCACTGCACACCTCCACTCCAATTAGTTACAAATGGAAAAGAACTGAGAGACAGAATTACCCCCAGCTTTGCATTTATTAAAAGGTCACCACGAAAATGTGATTTTTTTTCCTGTGAACAGAGATATCAGAAGCTAATGAAATCTGAACTCAGTTACTGCTGCATGCATTTTTTTTTTTCAGTCGTCCTTTAGAATTAGACTTTATTCCCTTACACAGGCTACTACAGACTCCCATATTTGCTAAGGCAGGAAAGATTTAACAGGAAGGCTGAGGTTATGCACCTCTGCCTTCTTTCCACCCTACCTGCACTAGCAACTCTGACAATGTCACCTGGCAGCAGAATGACACAGAATTCATCATAATTTTAGCTGCACCTTTTCTAGTACAGACCCACAGGGAACATCTATGTGCATTCCACATACCCACACAAGATACATGCACTCATGTAGTAGAATCAAAAAATCATTTAGGTTGGGGAAAACTTCAAAGATCAAGTTTAATCTTTGTGTTAGGCAATGCTGATACCAATTACCTGTTTCATGTTCTGCCTATAAGCAGAGATAAATGTACCCTCACACACGTACACACAACCTTGTGCACACCTTCTAAGCACAGACTCTCATTTGCACACAACCAGAATAAGCAAATCCACAGGAAAATCATAATCATGTACATCCTGTCACTCACCCATGCTAAAACCCCTACAAACCTGCATGCTCTGTCCCCAAGCACACACCCTTCCTGACCCCCCCACCCCTAGGAATGCAAGAGGTCTGGGAATCAATAACCATTTACAGCCCTTCAATCCACCACTGTCAAGCTTGTTCTCCCCTGTTTGCAGTGACAGACAAGCAGAGTAAAGATGCAGGACATCAGCATGCAGAGGAGGGGAGGTGGGCACTGTGTCAGCATAAAAAGCAGGAAGGCACTGCTGAACCCAGCTGAGGCTGTTCTTGCCTCCTGCAGCCAACTGAGCAGAGCTGCCACTGTCCCAGAAATCTCCTGCTTTATTCCCAGGACATCAATGCAGAACAGAACAGGGCAACAACCACAGACCATTTTCCAGAAATAACGTAACTGTACACAGGAAAATTCAGAAACAATCCCATTCACCTGTTTCCAAAGCCTAAGCAAAGACCTCACCCACCTAAAAATGGGCTACATTATCAATATCATACCGAAATAACTTGATGCCATATCCTACAGAGGAGACAGTGTGAAACTAAATACACTTCAGGCACAGCAGGCCACCTTTAAAACTGTCAGGATGCTTTGCTGACCTTTTAAACAGAATGAACATGCAGATGCAGTGCACCTGAAAGCAGTCAATACCTCTACCAGTGGATTTCAAGCAACTTTGCAGCATCCAGAATAACCAAAAATCTGACAGTACTCCCAGTCTGACATGAGCTCTAACCATGTACCTCTGTCACAGCCCACAGCCTCACCTGCAGAACCTGCATCTGAACATCCCAGAGCTACTCAAGCTCAGTCCACAACATGGCCTCATTCTTAAAGCCCTGAGTTTACCACTGCATCTATATTCAGAGATCTCTATTCTGCATTACAAACAAATCCTATTATGCCAGGCCTGAATCTCTCCTGGGTAGACACTGGCATTAATATAAATATAATTATGGTTGTTTAATAAATGTACAATGTCTGCCGATGTATCTCGTTAAATTAACCACAAGAGTGAATTTTGCATTAGTCCTGACAAGGCCTATTTTCAAAGCTGACATTTAATACCAGGCCCCAATACAAATCATACTTCAGGGTACAAAAATCAATGGATTTGGCGAGAACTAAATGTGTGAAACCACAGAAGCAGTTTTGGTGGCTTGTTGCAGGTACCCAGCCTGTGCAACACCTTTACCTAGAGCTGATCAGTCAGATAAGAAATTCATTTCTGTGCATGTGGAGGTTAGCAGGGCTGTTCCTGACCCAGAGAAATCTTCAATACTCTGACCCTTGGAAGTCCTTCCAATCCCTGAACATACTGGCTTGATCAGAAAAGCAACCTTTCTGTCGCTCTTTCCAAGCCAGCCTGAGCTCCACTTTCAGATCCCATTTATTTCATTCTCCCTCACTGGAAGAGACAGAAGGGCTGCTCTTAAAAGGTCATTACAAAATTGGTGTCCAGCTGCCTACTGCACATTCACAGCTTTCATCTTTGGTGGAATGGCTCTGTCTGGTAGCACAGGTGACAGGGTTGACTTCAGGTGCCAATTCACCTGGGCTTAGGAGAGCTGAAGGTTGTGAACCAGTCACCAAGGAACCCAGGCTTGTTTGTTTATGTTGTGTTCCAGGGCTGTCTCTCTTCTTCCCCATCACTGCCAGCCAGTGAGGCATACATGCTCTGGGCCATCACGACATGGTGATGCAGCCCTTCTCCATAACTCACACAACAGATCCAAGCCTATTCCTCCTCAAGGCTAAAAAGAAAAATATGAGAAAGGCAGTAAAAATAGAACTGAAAGTATAATATGATGTAAAAAAAGAAAAAAGAAAAAAAAAAGAGGGCTAAGGTAAAGATCAGAAATGCTAGATTCATCCATTGTTTTCATGTAGAGACAGAAATTCAAACCAAATAATCTCACTCGACTTTCAATTACCTTGCAAGGTAAAATCATTTTATCAACTACCAGCTTCTCCCCAAACCACAAGTCTCTGTAGAATCTGCTGAGCAGTATCTTTTAAACAAATTACCACTTTCAAAAAAGTACCCATGAGCAAATGCAAACTGCCCTCATGGATCCTGTGGCAAAAGAAAATCTATATATCTGTTCTAAATTATATTTTATCAAATAAGTGATCTCCAGCAGGACTAAGCTGCTGTAACTGGACAAAATTTCTAGGCCTTTTTTAGCCCTGGTAGTACATAGCTATACTTCTCTCCCAAAATAATTTACACTATCTTTCTCAAACTCATTATAAAATATCTTTTTCATTGCTGTTTTGTATGAATTTCTGATTCAATTTCATTGTGGAATTCAGTCATTACTTCCAGCACCTCCATAGGCAACTTTGGTTTGTTCATAAAGCTAAGAGGAGGTAGGAAACAGTAAGAGATTTGGTGAGAAATGTTTTGAGAAAGATGCATTGTCTAAGACAAAACTTCTTTGTGAGACTATGACAGGGTACAGGTGACCTTTCTCAGGAAGAGCTGCTCAGCTCTTGGATGATGTTTTTGATCAGACCCCACAAGAAAAATGTCCTTGCAAGTTGAGCTCCCTTCTTCCCTACGAGGGATGGGGGCTGTTCTGTTTCAGGTGAGTACCACTGCCCCTGGGGTGTGCAATTAAGTCTCTTTATGGCTCAAGGAACATCTCATTATTGACACAATATATTACAAGTCTTACATGAGAAGCAGGGACAAGTTCAACAAAAGACCTTCTAGCAATCTAAATCCTTGCTTTGAAGCAGGCAGACTGGAATGAGTTTTCTTCAGCCAAAAGAAGGTAGTGACCTGCTCTGTGATCAGCTTTTTTCAATTTTTGCAAGTTATTTTAAAAGGTTGTGTTTTTACTCTAGTGCAAAATGGGAACACTGGCTTGAAATATCAGATTTCAAAGATAACAACCTGCTTTCCAGAACTTACATATCAATATTTTTATCTTCCATGGCAAAAGGTGCTGAGGAAGTGTTGACTGTGGTGATGATGACGACAATAGAAAATGAGGCAAAGAATCTTCAGAGGCATAAGTCCTACCTAGCCCCAAACTAGGAAGAATTTGGTCTCTTTGAATCAAACCCCTAAAGCAAAAATCTTGTACTAGGACTAAATACACAGTCAATAGAGTAGGAAGTTTCCCATTTCTGGGTCAGAAGTAACAAACTGAATTACTGTCTTATAGATTCCACTCCATGGCAGATAGAAAAGGTCGTGAAAATAAACAGTTTGTTCCCTTTGCTCTTAGTCCAGTGACCTAATAAATCCCAGAGGAAGAAATGATAAGGGCAAAGATAATCAGCATGTAGTATCATCACTATTGAAAACACCCAGACAAGAACCATAATCTTTGAAAAGATTAACATGGTAATGGGTGGAAAAAAGAAATGCCTCTAATAAATTAAAGGCTCTACTTCAATAAAGGCATCTGTTTAAAAATCTTATCCATGCAACAATTTCCACAGTAGTGTTCCAGAATTTATTTTCTGGTGATGGTTTCAAATACTTTCTTACTGTTCTAAGGACTGAATGCCATGAATTTTTATCTTCTTATATCCATTTCCAACATTACAATGCTCATGTCTATTTTCCCTATTTTCTTTTTCAGAGACAATAAATCCATGCTATTATTCTTTACAAGATTATTTTCACGAGCCACATTTAGGGAAATGACCTCTACTGTTGTTTACTCATTACTTTCAGAAATACTGTAAACAATTAGTGCTAACAAACAAGAAACTGAGACTGAAATAACAGAAATCTCTCTCACTATAATCAATCATGTAGACTTTTCATCAGTATTATGAGTCACTGTCCTCTACACTAATTATTACTTTCTTTTTGCTACTCAATCAGCATCATTTTTAACTGAACATGTCCTCAGTTCTTGATTAGAGAATTGTGCCTTTTTGGATATGTAACAAAATCCTTTTTAGAAAAGGACTCAATTTCTATTCATAATACTTCTAATTTTTTTTCCCCTCTTGTGGTCTGCTTTAACTCTAGTATTTCTTCAGCTCTGAAAAATCACCCTTATTAAGGAAAAAATATACAAGAAAACGTGCTAATAAGGAATACTGTCCCCTGCCCACAATAAATGTAATTGGGTCATGCTCACTGGTGTCTAGGTAACCACGAATTCCCACAACAAAGATTAATTCATCTTTTCCTGTTACAAAGTAGTCCAAAATAGAAGTGCAGTGGATGCTACATCTTTTGTGTTACAAATTAGTTACCTGTAATGTTTGGAATCTTTAATAGCATTTACTGCTGCCACACAAAATCTCAAGATATCACCCAAACTGAAGCCCATGGTGACACTTTTTTTGCATGGAATGCAAGTGCTTCTGGGGTAGCTTATCCCATTTTCTGGTTTAATTCAGTGTGCCAAGGAGGATCATTTTCTAGCCTTTGCCATCCTACCTGCAGTATGTAAACCTGAATTATCAGTAAATGAAGATGCATCACCCTGCCACTCCCCTCATCCCAGCCAGACATGCCACTGCCCCTTCTGTCCTCCCCAAGCAGGGAACAGACCAGTGCCTGGAGGTGTTTAATTTCAAGAATTTCCAATATTTTCCTAGTACAGCCAGTTAAATTACACCTTATCAACAGAGATGATCTTTCAATTAGTCTTGCTCATTATTCTTTAGCACTAGTGTGGAGACATTTGAGAAAATATTGCATCTGCAGTTTTTCCTGTATTGGTTCAGTTTATTTATGACAAGGTGTTTGAGTTTGAACTGTGTTTGTTTTCATAGGGCTTGCCCCCCTACACTTCATGAAAGGTTAGTTTTCTTCTTCCAAAGTGCAAGGGACTCTCATCCACGTGATCTCCCTGAGCACTGGAACATGGCTCACTTCTCCAAAAAAGCTCTTCTGCTTCAGATCAGTTATTGCAACCAATAATCATCTTTCATCCCTCCCTTGATTTGCACCTTTAAAAAAACGCTCTGGTAAAATCATCAAGATTTTTGTCTTCCCTTTTCATCAAAAGCCCAGAAGAATCCTATCATATAGAGCTCCACGTGTTTCTCTGCCATCTGTTCCCAAAATAAATCATCCAAATGTGCCTTTGTATCCCATACTTCTTGTCTAGACAGACAATGCAGTGTCACGTTGTACTTGTGTTTACTCCTCTGTCCACTCTAGCTAAGTGAGGCTCATTTATGACAACTACTTGTCTGAAAATATCCCAGTGGTTGTTTGCTTTGCAGAAAAAGACATTCAGAGATATCCTTCTAATTCTCTATAGAGAAAAGTATCACACATCATCAGCATTGAACGTCTCTCAATTCTCTTTCTTCTCTTGGCTGTAAGTAACCGAATTTTTTTCATTATTATTTTTATTATTATTATTATTTCTACTATCTTCAGCCTCATCAGATCTGAGCCTTGCCTGCTTATGACAAGTAAGCAAATTATTTCTAAAATGTCCCCAATATCTGCGTCTCTGCATGTTGCATGCTGTGCCAAAATGTCTCTTTCTAGACCACATATCTTCACTTGTAGATCTCCCACCATATGGCAGCACATGTATTCCTTAAACAAAAATTAGAATATAACACATCCAAGGGAGATCACAGCAGTTTTTTTGGGTTTTATTTCATCATCCATATGCAGTATGCAATGCAGAGTCTTACCTAAAGATAAGCCATAAAACTTCAAATTCCATCCCAAATTCTTCTGCTAGGCTTATCAATTTCTGTCTCAGAGTTCATCTGGCATAAGCATACCCCCACTTTACAAGTTTATCACACACAGAAGAACATATTTCTGCTCTGGTATTCAAAACTAAAGTGTTTACAATTTAGTTTGGCTTAATTTACTTTAGAAATGAGTTAAGCCAAATTTAATTAAGGCCACCTTAATTCTGCTTCAGAGTGTTGACATGTAGCTTAATGTGGTTTAGCACAAGAATTTCCACTTGCACCTCTACTTAATTCAGAGGCACTTTCCTGCATGTTCTGATATAGACAAACTATTAAAGAATTAAGCATGTTTAATTAATTATCAAAAAAGATTGAAAGGTCGCTTAGGTTGCATTGTGTAAGTACCTTCAAGAGAACAAACTCTAAGTTACAAAAGGTCTCTCTAAACTAGCAGAGAAAAATAGTACAAATGCAGTTAAAACATCAGGCAGATGAATTCAAATGAGAATAAGGCAGTAATATTTAACAGTTACTGACACCTAGAAAATACCAAGGGACCAGATAGATTTCCAATCATATGATATTCTCAAATCCAGCCTGGATATTTTTCTGTTTACACAAACACAAGTTAATGGGCTTTGTACAAAGCTGCCTGGGTGAAGCCCAAAGGCTTAAGATGTACAATAGGTCAAACCAGAAGAACTAAATCTCATCTAATCACCAAAGCTTCATGAATTGTTATTAAAATTCTGTTTTCTGTGCTTAATATCTTTCCCAGTGACTGTAGCCCTCCCTGCTACAGGAAAGGCTGCACCTGGACATGGCAGAGGAGGGCAGGAGCACAGAGCTCCCTTTGTTCTTGTTGTGACTCTGGAAAATTTTGCAAGTCTTTACTCTAGACTTGAGACAGCATTACAGAAAGGCAGAGAGGCTGTGGAGCTGTGCTGCACAGGACACTGTTATCATACCCAAGGAGCAGAACTTCCAGATGTGGACTCGTGCAATACCCACCTTCTCTAGTTGGCAGACCTGATTTTTTCTCGAGGACAAGTCCACCACCCAGGACAGTTTGCAGACACACACATATTATTTATGATGTTTACAGTACCAGGCAAGGGCACATGTTCTGATTTTAGCAAAAAAATACATCAGCACTCAGTCAGTAAGGAAGGAATTTAGGAATTTAGTCAATGCACAGAAATAATAATCAGATCTGCTATACTGGGCAACTGTAAATCGTTTTTTGTGGTAGAAGAAAAATAGAGAAAAGGTAACAATTAGTAAAAGGGTTCAGAACACCTGAAAAATAAATAAATCTGAATTGGAAACAAAATAAGGAAATGAACCAAACAGAGAAGAGCTGGGTGGAACCAGAATGTATCTGCAGATCTGGAGACTGAAGAGAATAAACAGACCATCTAGTGTGATTTTGGAGGAGAACAGACCAGGGGATCTGGATAACACAGTGCATAACAAAGGCATGAGGATGCCAGTGAGCATGACAGAGCTGACAGACAAGCAAACTGGGAACTACTGCAGCTCTGGGAAGCACATTTTACAAGGATACAGAAAACAGCTGAAGGAAGATTAGATTTCAAAATATAGTTTATGCTTAATAACAGATGACATATACATATTATAGGCATCAACTGGTACAATGCACTGCTGCAGGAAGCCCTGTCTGATAAAGGATTACAAAAGAGAATGAAAAAGTGACATAATTATTCATAGAGAATGTAGCTCATTATTCCAAGTTTTGAAAATTATAATCAGGGCTCATGTTGTAGTGTATGAAGCAGAGGAGAGGCAGGTCAGGCTGGTAGGATTATTTCCTTTCTGTGTCTTAGTGTAATTGAATCAGTTGTCTTACAGGCAGGTTTTGTCTTCTTCAGAGCCATGAGGAAAGAGTGTCTGCATGAGGCAGGATACCTGATTATATGGACCAGTGGTCTGATCCAGCATGGCAAATGTTATGATCCTAAGAGGAAAGAAATTCATCTTTACAGAAAATCCTGTAATCAAAAAACTTTGAACTTTAGATGCTTCTAAAAATCCATGCATAGTCAAAGGCAAACATGGCTTTTTTAGCCCGTGCTATTCCACCTACCCATTCTTATTTTCCATGCCTGAGGAGTTCATGATTAGACTAGGAGCTTCATCAAAGGGCAATTTTCAGCTGCCAAATAGATTTGTACAATAAATCCACACGGGGCCAGATTAACAAGCAAGAGAGACATCAGAAATCAAAAAGCTAGCTGCTGTAATTCCCCAGAAAACTTGAAAGGATGATGTGCAATGATATTTGTGCTTTTAAAGGGGCACCATTGAAATGCTCTGTTTAGTTTTCATTAGGATGTTGCTTTTCTATTCCTCAACCTTCCCAAGAGGTTTTGCTTTAGAAGACTGAGATCCCACGGACATTCAAGGTCATGCCATTCTGGATTTCTTAGTGGACTTCAAATAAAGCAATAACATTTCATCCAGAAAAATCATGTGTGTGTGTGTGACTGCAGTTGTCTGATTTGTCAGTATAATATTTTAAATAGAAAATGAAAAATAATCTTTAAATATTGAATTTGCTTTATTTTTATACTTTTTCTGTTTGCTCTAATAATTTGTACTGTGAATGTAGTTAAGGCTCTAACATCTGAAGTCAAACCAGGTCCTCAGCTATGCCCATAAACTGAATAAATACAATTCAGAGATTAGCCTGACCATAAATTGCTAGGCATTTTCAGCCTTCAGGCACTACAAAAGACTGTTTGACTTCTGAGCATGGCAGCACTGATTTTAATACTGGGAGAGCTTGTTCCTCCTTACAGCACATGGACAAACCTACTCCCTCAATCACAAGGTGACAGCATTTCTTGTTTTTATGTCTCCACATGAGTACACTGGTTTTGTTCATTTTCAAATGGGGACACAATAGCAGTCACTTGTCAACAGGGTGAAAATACGGAGGTGAGCCACTGATTCATGTCTTGTTCCCTCACAAAATGCAATTTCTTCTCCATGCAACCCCAAGTGCAATAGCAAATAGCTTATTTTGCTTCAAGTGCCTGGGCTGCCCAGATTGGTAATGTCAAAACCTGGGATTCCTCCATCTAGTCCTGCTCTCTCAAATGCTGGAAGATGGATATGACAGGACACTTGCACTTCTGATTCTGTGCAGTCCTGTTGCTCATCCACTTTCTAGAGAAACAGTTTGATAGCCCCTGTCAGTGCCTATCAACTCCCTTCTGGAGCACAGCTTTGGAATATGGGAAGACTGGCTTGCAACCAGGTACCTGGGGAAGTGCAAAAGCAGCTGAGGGGGGAAAATCCCATAAACAAACTAGAAATATCAGTTGTTTACAACACACTGGGGGAAAAAAAAGAAATCTAAAGGAAGATCAACATTCAAGATACACATTATTCAAGATGATGCCTGTTTTCCACTCCTCAGCCCCATGGAGCTTGCTGTGTCCCTAGGTTTAACAAAAAGCCAACCACCAGCTAGGACACACCATTAACACTGCTAACATCATAAGCAAATGAAAGGAATGCAGGAGATTTTCAGGATTTGTTGGAAAAAGCTCTTCAAGGGTGAGTCTCAAGAAGAAAGGGTAAACAGCAGAGCTAATACAACTGTATGACAGTGGGAAAGGGTGGGCCAAAAAAGAGATACATGACAGCTCTGCTTTTCTATTCTACATGCCTGTCATGCCCACTGAATCTCAACAGGGCTGGACACCTCCCAGCTTTGCAGAGTCAAATCTATTATGATCTCACTTCTGTTGTCATATTTTATTGTGCTGTAATTTAACCAGATGGCATGGGACGTCTTCTCAAGGTCATAGCAAGTCAGGGATACAGCTGGCTCAACATCCCAGAAGAAAGAATTATCAAAATAAGATGTGAAAAATTAATTTAGTATCTTTGTTCATGATCCAGTTAGCACCAGTGACCATCTTGAGCCATACATACAAAAAGAAATTAATTCCAATATATCTTTTCTTGGGTGCTCAGCAATAATGAGAAGGAATAAAATAATTGTTTCCCAGTGCCCCTGATAATTCTTGCATGGGGTTTTAGTGCTTCCTGGGTGCTCTGGGGACAGGGAGGCTAAAGAAAGCTCTGTACTGTTCTTCTCCAGCATCCTTCTCCCCTGGTTCGAGTAACAGTGTGAGTTCAAGCACAATGGAACATTCCTCCATCCTCCAACACTCAGATCCTGGAGCCCAGGAACAGCAAAGCAGATGGGCTGAGCAACAGCTGAAACCCACTGCAGCAGGTGCTGGGAAGGATTTTTTCCAAAAAACATTTCAAGGCAGCATCCATGGGACACCTCACCAGATGGACAAGTGCAGGCAGCCACCCCTGTACTGACTTCTGGAAAGAGTTAACAAATCATTCAGTCATGGTAGGAAAACATTTGTTTGTTTGTTTGTTTGTTTGTTTGTTTGTTTGTTTGTTTGTTTGTACAGCAGCAAACTCTGCCTACTGGACTAAGGGCCCACGGCTTTTCCAGAGTCATTCACCATTTGGCAAACATGGAAAGAAGGGCTGACTTCTCAGCAAAAACTTTAATACTGTTACTCTAATGCCAGAAAACGGGTTTTAACCCTATATAGGGTTGGAAATCCCCAAAACAATTTCTCTGGAGAAAAAAACAAACCCAAAAAAAAAAAACCCAAAAAACAAACAACCCCCCCAAAAAAGCCAAAACAAAACAAAAAAAAAAAAAAGAAACCTGAAACAAAACCAAACAAAAACCCAACAACAAAGAAACAAACCAACCAACCAACAACACAAAAAAACCCCACAAAAACATTTCTCATATGTAGTGATAAGAAGAATGACCCTACTCAATGACTGATCTTTTCCAAAACAGCAAGGTTATACTGACTCTGGAATGGACAAGGAAATGGGAAAACTGAGTATGGAGACCAGCATTACCTTCTTGCAAATTTTACTAATTTGAATGCAAATAAATAGCACCCCGTCCATATGGCAACATTGAGCTCCCTCAACAAAAATTAGCAGATGGCAAAAACATCCATGACTTTTGGAAACAGAGATGGCATTTACACCTCATGTAGTATCACTCACACCTGCTTTAATACAACTGTCTCAGTCCCCATCAAGAAAGAGGAGATCTGCTGGGGTGATCCTACAGGTGAACTCTGGATTTTCTGTAGATATAAGGCCCAAAGAATCCCTACAGTGTTCTGTAATTTGCTTTTCCAAACAATCAGAGAGCCAAAATCAACACACCTTCCAACAGATCTGAGCACAGCTGTGATTTCTTAGTTAGCATCTTGTCGAATAATAAAACAAACAAACCAATAAAATCACTTAACAAGGGGAAATATTCCTGTACTTCATGTAAGAATTTCATATAAGAACTTTGTTTAAGAACCTTGTAGATTTAAGTATCAACAAGAAGGACAAACACCCACCATCTCCTGATTTGTTTGCTCAGAAACCCTCTCTTCTTCCCCCACTTGCTAAATATCATTAATCCCTACAAAGCTCTATGAAGTGAGGCCCACAAGCCTAAAAGGTACAATTAGAATATCTCACAAATGAATCACCAATCAATTAGTGCAAGGGGTGGGCGGAAATAACAGAGGCAGGAAAATAAAGCAAATAGGATGCCTTGGATAACAACTTAAGAAAAGGCAAAAAACAACACTCTTAATTTGAAACATCAGTCCTTAGATTAATATTAGATAACTTTTTTTTTTTCCTATACTTTTCTTGCTGTTACAGCTGCTTCCAATTTGAGCCACTTTGGACCAGAACTGGAAGCAGACTTATCAGAAAGAAAAATTATTCTTTCTTATTCTCAGCATCTGCTTTAGAATGCAGTCTCTAGAGCACTGAGGGTCAGCTAAAAAACACACATTTTAGAGATTTTTTTTTTTTTTTAAGAAGCTTTTGAACGCTTTTGAGACTTACTCATACTAAGGAAAAGTATAAGCTCTGGGGCACAAAAGAAATCAGAAATGGCAAAGAGTCTGTAAGACTTGCAAAGACGATGTAATAATTTTCCAGAAATGTACACCAGAAAGCATAGAATATATCCCATTTCTCTATTTTTTTCTGTCTACAACTACTTATCAAACATGCTTCATGGCAAGAATATTGCTGAAATAATTTTTTTGGTGGCTGAATACTGGCAACAAGCCAAATTAAAATTATTTGCAAGTTTTTGCACCAGACTTCCAATTACAAGAACAATATACATCTTACTGGAGAACAGAAGCAGCACCATGTGACCTGTAAACTCCATCAAAACAACTCAATTTCTGACTATTAACTGTAATAAAATGCTTATGAATAAAACATGCGTAAAAATTCCTCACAGAAATTTGGTAAGTAATCTTCGAAAGTATGGAAGATAAAGAAAACATTTAATTGCATACTGATAATTATGAATAAACAGTGCTGCAATTCAGTGGTCAATCCGACATGGGTAACAATTTGGCTCATCTGGGCAGGAGATCAAACCAGAGCAGGCCTCTTCTGAAGGATGAGAAAGAGGAGAGGCTTTCATCTTGGCATATTGCTTCAGTTCAGCCACTCTTCCATGGCAAATCACGGATTCATCACTCATTTAAATATGTTAGCCCATGCTGGTCAGGCTAAAGGGGATGGATAATATTAGATCTTCTAATTAGACTAACTCTCACCACTTCTGTCCAGCAAAGATCTTTTGAATTAATATCAAGAGTGCCCTATGAACTGTATGACCACACTGCTCAGTGCTGAGGTCTCCAGTTCCAGTGTCTCTGCAAAGGGATGGATTTTCCTCTAATCAAGTCCTATGAGAAAATTTGGGTTATTTAATTCCTCTTACTCAGAATAATTCAAATGGACAGGGAAAAAAAAAATTCTTATTTCTCCACTCTCCCAAAAGCTATCTTCAAAGAGGGATCCATACCAGCAGTAAAATCTCCTTCACAAGATACTGTCAAGATACGTGCAATAATTTTAAAACTCATTTGTTACTCCTTGTTGTTTATAATCGGTTTGAAGGAAAAAGCTAAAATCTATTTCCATTAGTACTCTAACTCCTCCATCAGGCACACCAGGCCAAGGAAACTGCTTTTCCAACATAACATGTACACAAAGAGCATGAAGCTCGATTTTTTAGATTAGCTGTATTACCAAGACATATGGCTTGGAACTCAGCTGTACACCCTGGCACTAAAGGTATTAACTTGGAGGATGATGGATGCAATAATGAATGGAACAGCACAGTGGAATGTGCTATAGAAGGGCTCTAATTAGCAGGCAAGGTAACAAGGAATCAGGAAGAACGGTGAAAGAGTGTGACATGACAGAACAGTAATTCTTCCAGGGTCACGGCTGTACCTCTGTTCAGAACTCCTCACAGCACAGCCTTACATTCAGGCTTTTCAAAAACAAAGATGAGCAGAGGGCTCTGCATCCCACAAAAGGGAGGCAGCAATTGAAATCAAGTTGAGCTGGAAGGGTAAAATCTCCAATGAGGGACCTATGCAGACAGTCATCACATGAGCAAGGAAATGATAAGGGATTTATTATTTTATTATTGATATTTTCTGGTTTCACCACCTGATTGCAAATCCGCAGAAACAGGAGGCAAAATTCCCTGTGCAACTTTGTTACTTTGTTTTTAGCAACTTTCAAATGGAGATAGGGCTCCTCGAAGATTGATTTGGGCAATCCAGACAAGATGAAAAAGAGTTTGGATATTTTACCACCTTCTTTTCTTGTTCCTAGGTTGAACAAAACCTTAGATAAGATCAATAGTTTCTTTAGTTTTATGTTTCGCTTCCTTAAGGGTAGTTGGCTTATTGCATTTCAATTGATCACACAGACAGGGAGATTCTCAGACAAACCATCTCTTTTCTCCTTTCATTTCCACCCTCCTCTCCATTTGAAATCAAATGACTTTTAAAGGAAGCTGGGGTCACTATTGTTTCTCATTTACATATCAATAGTACCCAATTCCTGCCTTATCTTTCAATCACTAAAGGATTTTAAAATTTCAGTCCAAGAGAGGAGACACACATTCCAGGGGAAAAATTCTCACAGCTTTTCTATCAGGAAAACTGAAGTTCTGGTTTACCTCAGCCCTTCCTCGACCTGTGGTGAGTTGAGGTACACTCACCAGCCTTGTGCAATTAATATTTTAACCTCTTGTAGCCTCTCTACAGCTTTCTTGTTCTTCCTAAATCCTTTGGACAATCCCCACCAGATGCCTCTGTGCAGCTCCAAGTGCTCTACCTGTGCTCACAGCCAGCAAAGCAGCTGCTTCAATGAATTCCTTGCTTGAATTGAAAAGGAAAAAAAAAAAGCTTGAAAGCTGGAAAAAAACCTAAAGATCAGGTCTGCTGCTCTCTGAGAGAAGCCTGACCACTGTTTCACTGAATGATGCTGGACTTGGGAGCCTTTGCTGCATTTAACAAGATGTTTTAAATCTTTGCTGTTTGTACTGTACTTCAAGGTGTAAAATTAAAAAAACAAAAGGGGGAAATTCTGGATATATCCCTACAGGGAGATCAGTCATATGCAATTAAAAAACTGACTCAATGATCCACAGTTAAAGAAATCTTCCAAACCAAATGTCAGAAAGCCCTAAGTGTAGGACATTGTCATCTTCTGCCTGAGCATTAGTGTCATTCTACTGCTTAGACACATCCAACTTCAGGGTCCAAGAGTGAAGAACTCATGTTGAAGCCACTAGAAAAACATGACCCCTTATGTGATTAATTTCCAGTTTACAAGAATGATTTAGGGCTCCAAGCTTTGGCTTGATAGATGGAAGCTGAGGATTAAATTGTATTTATGCAACAAAATCTTCAGTTGAGTCTGTCAATTCCACACTCTTACTAATCCACTTGTAAGAGCAAGTAAATAGGACCAACTCTAAAGACCACTAAAAAGAAGAGGAAATAGCTTATAAGTATCTATTTTCTGTAAGATATGTATTTACTGTGTATTTGCATTATGTATGTATTTGTGTGTTATTATGTATGTATTATGCATTTATTATGTATTGCATTATGTATGTATTTATATGCAGCTCCAGTATAATCAACATATGAAATTATATTTTATTTTGATACTAACAAGTTGGGTACTTAGTGCATTAGGAAAAAAATAGTGGAAATATTTTAAATCTTCCTGAATCACAGAAGCTGCAATAAGTGTTTGTATTGTCCTTATGATAGAGAAATGGTGAAGGAATTCATCTTTGAGATAAATCATAACCCTAAACAAAAAGAAAAAATCTTAAAAAACCAGACAAGAATACGTGGCCTCATAAACATAACCCAGAGATCCAATTAAGATTCAGCTTTTCAAGGCATTCATAATGGGAATTTCAGAACTGCTTTACAGCTTTCAGACTTCCTTGAGATGCACGGGAACACTGGATTCTCTCACCAGGCACAAGCCCTCATATGTGAACTTGCTCTTGTCCTCAGTGGCTGGTTGTGGCTCTGATCAGTGTCAATAAAGAGGACAAGAAGAAATAGAAACATTTCTAGAAATAGAAAATAATTTCATATATTTTAAGAGATTTCTCTTCCTACTATTTCAAGCATCTAATACACACATGAAGCAATTTTGGTTAAACACCTCAGAGATGCTGATGGAGAACAAGTCATTAAATATCAATAAAATCTAAAGTGTCACTGGTTTTAGATCTTACTGTGGTTATCTAAGAAATCAGTGAAATCCTCCTCTACAGAGATCATTTGGAGCTTTGTCATTGATTTCAGTCAAAGTAGATTTCCCCCCACTGTCTAAAAAGATTCAAACCCACTGTCTTGACCTGTGGTGCCTATTAAAAAGCCATTAGCACTTCTCAGGACTAGAGAGTGTCAGATATAATTGCCCTGGGCACTACACTCTCTTGATTTTAACTATCTGTCGTTTTTTAATTCTGCCTTTCCTGTCCTGGAATTGATGTGTGTATAGCAGAGCATGGTTAAAACAGCAGCTGAATACTTCCTGCTACATTCTACAGAGAGGTAAAAGGATTAGTATAGAGCTTACAAAGATAATAATTTGAATGTCTTATTAATTAATTGTTATTTGCAATAATGGCTCTTTCCTTAAGGGTCTTTCAGGATCCTTAACTGCTTATTAATGTGCAGATAAGGATTGCTCCCTAGTGGAAGAAATGAGGTGGAATGTAGAAGCCTTTCAAATGAAAGCAACAGGTTTGGAATAAGAAAAGGCAAGAAATTAATCATTCACATGAAGGGACAATTCTGATCGCTCAAATACAATCACCCGACTTTATCCTTTATGCTTAAAAATTGCCAGGAGATCTCCCAGCTGGATGCCTGATGCATTTGGTACAAGTACAGCCCTTCCTACCAACCTCATTTGATGTGGAATTTGAGTCTGTCTAGTCACAGTCTCAGGCATAGCTTGAATTCATTGTCATCTGCCAAAAGTATCCTTATATTGCCTACCTGTGCTTGTCAGGAGCAGGCAACTCCAAATGCAGGATTTTCAGTGGAGGCTCTTAAATTTAGCCATTTAGGTGAAAGCTCAGGCAATGAGCCTGTACCAACGAGTATTCCAGTTAATTACCTTAGAATTAGGCTCAAAAATATCCTTATGGCCTGCCAGAACTTTTATTACAAGAGTGTGAAAGTCCTTGTAAGCATAAGTCCCTATATCATCCCCAAACACTCCTTTCTTCAGCTCAGTGCTTTTGGCTCCAGATTGGAGTTTCCTTTTATTTCCCTGCTGAATGAAACCTCAGAGAGGGACTCTACTTTCTTGGCATGGAAGGTAAAAGAATGAGGGGTAAAAGAATGAGATTCCCCTGGAAAGAAATTCTGGCTCCGTGGATCTGGAGAGAGCACACAGTGCTCAGCAATGGCCATCTCCTCCATCCAAGCTCATGAGACGTGCATTAGGAGGGTGGCAGAGGGTTTTTCTGAGAGATTTACTCACTCTGTAGAGTCCGTGGCTGCAGCTGCAGTAGGTGCTTTCCATGGTGTAGCTCCTCAGCACCCCCATTTCCTTCCACACCACCACACGTGCCGTCGACGCCCGGGACTTCTCCACCAGGAAGCTGCAGCTGTTCATGACAAATGCAGGGGCCACTTTATCCAGGATTTTGGGAAGAGTCTGTGAGAGAAATGAATTGCACAGATGTGCACGTGTTGATACCATACACACACATAGAGGCCTGTGTTTTAATGTGTCCATAATCACATCTATCTATAGATACTGAGAGCTCCAACTGGTGCATTATCTCCATCCCACGTGAAACCCTCAGATTCTAACATTTGCTTCATTCCAAAGACTAAAATGCAAAGTTTCTATAGATTTGACATATATCACTCAAAATCAAATATTTGTACACCGAATAGTTTGGGTGAAGTGCTGAAATTAGTTTTGTTCTTAAGCTGCTTCAGCCAACCTACACCTTCCTGCTGAGCTGCCAAGAGTCAGAGCTCAGTACCTGACATCCCTATTCTCCCCTCTACAGTTCCATTATATCTCCTCCCACCATAAATCCAGGGTCTGACAAGGGATTGAGCCACGGGAGGAATTTTGTCTGAAGCTGGTATAGAGCAGACAAAGGGGATCTGCTTTCTCGTAGAACATCACACATAATTATGTGAAAATAAAGCTCAGCATTAAACTAACTTGCATTGTGAAACAAACCAAAATATTCTCTTCCAGGTCCAAACAATATATTTTATACAGTTTGCTTAAAGAATCACAATAAAAATTAATAATGAAACCAGTAAATATTTTATCTTAGCCCTAAGTGATTTTCTTACTCTCAAAATCATATTTCCTAACAATGTCTATAAACACTCCTGAAGTATCAAATATTCCATCAGTGACGAGGCAACAATAACTTAGTCGTTACAGAGGGCTAAATGTGTTATTTTTACACTCTATAAAAACAGAAAACAGCTACATAGGGCACACCTAGTGCTAATGAATAGACTGTGCTGTTATATACACACACACCTATGGGTTATATCTGTGTTTGTCTGAACTTCAGTGCTGCTACACCAACCACATGTGCCAAAACACCATTTGATCCACCCAGAGGAGACTAAGAAAAATTAGAACATTTGTTATTTCTTTTATGACAGTTTTCTTTAACACCTGAACCGAATGGAATCCTACAGGAGGAGTTCCCACATATTGTTAGTGACATTTACCTTTGAATTTCATTCAGTTTGAGTAGTGAAAACTAACAACTAATTTTACTTTCTATCAGCTTCACCAACTAATTCTGAGGAACTGTTCTATTCTTTTGGGCTTTATTTCATATCACTGTATGGGAATATTTGGTTTGAAAGTGATTGAGTAATGTCCTTTCCTAAAATATGCTTGCTATGAGTGATACATATTTGGTTTAAACTACTTTACGAAATCTCTTGCAAACTACTTAACCATACATATCTTTTATTTATACATATTTAATTTTCAGTGTATTTTGGCCACAACCAGCACTGGTCTCCTCCAGTTCCATGAGATCCATTTTTCAGATGAAAAAACTGAGGCAGAGAAAACTAGAACAAAGCAAAAAACTTCACTTTAAATCTGAGACCACCTCAAGCCTCAATCTCAAGTCAAGATCTCCAGTGTGTTACTGTGAGCTGCAACACTCTCTTTCCTGTGGGCACTGGAACAGAGAAACCTTGAAAATTCACTTCTTGCCTTTGATAAAGCATCCAACGTTTCTACACTGCCTTCAGTCTGCTACTTGCTGCACAGAGATCACAAAATTGTATGGTTTCATGCACAGCTTCCAGGTTTTCCTGGATTTTCACTAAGAAGGAATCAAAAATAGGCAGCAGAACCACAGCACAACCATGAGACCCAGTTAAACTGTATGTGAATGGTATGTGCCCTTATCTGCACCCACACACAACATTTTATAAACTTATCACATCGAATACAATCATCAGAGCCCTAATCCAGTTTAGCTTTTTAGAGCAATTCAAATTATATGCATAATCAATCTTTTACTTTTAATTAAATAAAAATACTGGCAGGTAACAGTAATGTCTCTGTACACAGGACTCATTTAGAAGCATTAGCAAACCGAATTTAATATTCTTTTCATTTTACCAGCATTCACTGGATTTCACACTAATGGCTCTTTCTTCTCTATTGATTCTTCTCATTAATTATCTTTCAATAATATATTTTGCGTGAAAACACATCCCTTTAAAGGATGCTTTGATGATAGTGCAGCAGTGTGACTGTGTTCTGTTTGTCTCCCATAGCTGGATTTATCACATGTGACAGCAAAGGAAGCTGCTCCACTCACACTGGGCCCTGTCTATAAACCTCCAATCCCATTCAAAAATAATGGAATTATATTTCTTTGCTAATGTCCCTGCAGAGATTGCTGTCAAAGGGGCCTGGAATGTTTATCAAAAGGTTGGGATTATGATGCCAATGCTGTGCAAGTCACTCAAGGCCACCAAATATTAAAGGCAAGGAGGACTCTGACTGTACATTGCCAAGGGCTACAGCTGAATCTATAACGTATGAGGCAAAGGCTCTTCCAAAACCCATAATTTTCTTGAGGTATTTGGTTTCTGTTCCTGTGGAGAAAAATCAATCATGGAGGCCAGATTAATTCCCATTATCTAGAGGAGGCAGGAGAGAAACCTGTGCAAACAGTGCAGGCAGAAGGTCTGAGGCAGGGCTGGGTAGCTGCCAGCTGGAATTCCAGATGTGTCCCTGTGCAGACACAGCTTCCCCAGCCCAAGCACGGAGAGGGTGATCCCCTGCAGCAGGCACCCACCTCCCATTTCCTGCAAAACCAAGGATTTGAGCCATAAAAAACTTTCCTATGCATCACTGCAGAGTGTTCTTGGGCAGCCTTGGAGCCTTTCTTCATTGCAGATTCAGGTCAGGCTCCAAAGGCTGGCAGAAACATTTGAATTCTGTCTGTGCAGCAGCGAGCCCTCCTCAGCCTTTGCAAGCCCCCGGAATTCAAACACAGCCCAAAATGCCCTGGCTGTGGGAGCCCTCCCTGCTTTCCTCAGGAATCAATGCTTGCCACAGGCACCCCTCACTGCCAGCAATGGGGCCCTTTCCTCCAGTAAAGCTCCAGCTTTTTCTGTGCAGCTCCATAAGATGAGCATGGAAAACATGACAATCTCATGGAAGGATATTGAGTGTTTATGCTGAAGTAGCAAAGATTATACAGAGGCATAAACTGACAAAGACTTTTCAACCTCTTTCAGGTTTGAGTGATCCAAGCTGTAACTCTATAATCAGTTTAAGGCCACAATTATGTTTTGTGAAATTAACATTTTTAAGACTAGAATTGTACCTTATAATTTTTTTCCCTGAAAAAACATTTTAATAGGAAAATATAATTTAAACAGATACAAAAAAAAAAAGAGAGAGAGAGAGATGGACATGAAATCCAAAGAAGAGTTTGATAAACAAGACATTCCTACAAAGCTGAAATAAAATAGATTTTAGAATTTATTCTAATTCCCCACAAAAAAAAAAAAAAATTCCTAGGAATGACACCAAACATTTATTCTGGAAATAGCTTCATTACAATAGATTTGTTTGGCATCTGTTGAACTATCCCATATTTTCAGTGGGACCAGGAGCATTTTGTAATGAAGAAATTAATTTGAGTAGGACTGTGGGACACCATCATCTCCTCAGTTAACATTACATAATTCCCATTTATTTTCATATTTTGGGTAGGATGGTGAGGAAAAAATTCTATGTATATTTAGAAGTTCTAAAACACACAACAATATGTCTGTCCTATTAGCCTATAGCCAAATGTTACAGTGCATCATTTTACTGAAATGAAATAAATAGCAAATACACCATTAGTAGATAGGTCCCTAATATCTGGTGCATGAAGATATTACATGTGACTTGAAATTCTCTGGACCATTATTCCTCAGGAGCAAGGAAAGTTTGCACCCTATTGCCAGAATTTCTGAGGTGACCTTATCTTAAATATTTTAAGCATATAAGCACGTACAGGCTGTAATTAAGGAAGGAACCAAGTGGACCTACCCTGTAGCCAACATCTTCTGTGACAACTGCTGTGTCAACCATGCAGCCTGCTTGCCACAAGGTCTCTTTTATGCTGCAGCCATACAGAAACACATTCTTTTTCTGGGAGTGCCCATGGTAGTCACAGAAGACCTAGAGAGAGGAAAAAACAAGGCAAAATGTTGAACATTGGAGAGGTTTCTCAGTTCTTCATAATAAGCACTATTAGACTGTGGCAAGGAGGTGTTAATGTTTTGGGTTTTTTCAGATAGCTTAGACTCTGGGCTGTGCCTTTGACCTGTGTCAGACTTCATTAGTCACTTGTATCTTGCTTTATTTATTTGATCTGACATGATCTCAGGGGTCCAGAGTCAAGCCTAGTTCACTTCTGTCTGCAGCAGAAATAAACACGACACCTGTGCAAGAATCCATGGCAACTCAGGAACCCAAGGGTTCATGAGAACTCCTGATACCACAATGGAGCAATTTGTCAGGCTCTTTCTACTTCTAAATTCCTAAACTCCAGCTTTATCCTCATGAGATTTGAAATCTGTGCCTTCCCGAGCGATTAATCATTGTTCTGTCATCTTTAAATTAAAAACCCATGCTACGTAATTTTCAGGAAAATATAATTGTGCAATTGTATTGTCAGACCTTTGCATGAATTCCTGCAAGTCGAGCACAGAAAATGACCCATATTCAAGGCAAATAATCGCATTCCACACTAATCTACCCGTCTATCCAATCCATCTCTCATGTCAGCTGTCATATAAACGAGGCACAAGGAACATTTCCAGTTTTAGCGGAAGTTTTGATTGCTTTTATAGGCAGATATTGATTTCCATGGAAATGAAAATCACAATTTAATGACCCAAGAGGTAAATATTGACCCAGGTCTTAAAGAATAATCAATCTCAGTGCCCTCTGAGATATGAAGTCGATGTACACATGGCGGTTACATATATTTTCCATGTCTTAATCAGGAATATTCAGAAATCTGTTAATGAAAATATAAGAATCTCTAAAGAGAAGGAATTGTTTAATTTTAAACCAACAGCATTCACTGTAGAGTAGAAAGCAGTTTCAAGATTTCATTGAAACAGTTTTCTGGGACTTATGTTGGAGACGAATGTGTGTAGGAAGGTAGAGAAAAATTATGGATCCAAGTAGGGATGGGGGAGAAATCTGGGATGCAAAAAATAGAATCATAGAATCATTTAGGTTAGAAAATATCTCTAAAATAATCAGGTCCAATAATTAACCCAGCACTGCCAAATCCACCAGTAAACCCTGTCCCCAAGTGCCACAACTGCACATCTTTTAAATACCTCCAGGATGACAACTCCACCACTGCTTTGGGCAGCCTTTTCCAGTGCTTGATAACCCTGCAGAGAAGGAATTTCTTCCTTATATCCAACCTAAACCTCCCCTGGCACAACTTGAGGCCATTTCCTTTTGTCCTGTCAGTTGTTGCTTGGGAGAAGAGACCGACATCCACTCCCTGTCAGCCTGTCCTGGTCCCTCTGCAGAGCCTTCCTACCCTCCAGCACATCAACACTCCCACCCATACTCTTACCTAAATACATACACAAGAGGGGAGAAACAGATGGAGAAGATGAGCTTCTTCCACCAACTGTTAGGGCAAGACTTACCCTAGTTTGCTTATTTACCAGCTCCACAGTAACTAAGTTTAGCTGCAGCATGTCAGGGAGTTTATCTGGGAATTGAGCACGTACATTCTTTCAGCTCCTCTGACACTGGAGAGGCTGAGGCACGTAATAACCAGTCATACAGACAATTATACACATCCCATAATTTACATGCTTCTGCTTCCTTTGGTTTCTGTCCTGTCAATTCCCCTTCCCAGACCACAGCTCAGCTCCAGATCTTTCTGCTGGGCTGAGGGCCTGCAGGTTCCACACCTGGAGTATGTGAACAGCCACCTACCCAGCAATAACTCTGATCCACACACAATTATGCTGGAATGCCTCCTTCCAAAAAGCTGCATTTATTAATTCTACTAATGACAGACATTTTTCCAGCTAGTGTTTCATCTAAGCTATCAGCAATACACAGTCATAGCTTAGGTTAACCACAGTTGCCACTGAGAATGTATTTCTATGACTATCAAAGAGGATTTTACAGCTTTTGTCTTACTTCAAGGTAGAAAACTCAACTCAATTGGGTATCAATTACCTGCCAATTTACAGAATTACAACACACAAAAGACAATATATTATCTGCCTAAAATATTATTTATCAGAAACCCCACAGGGATGATCAGAGACTGGGGCTGCCTGATAAACAGCAAGTCTATAATTCTGCACCTCAAGAAGCCTGCATACAGGTCCTTACTGACAGATCTGGATTGAGACTTCTTCACTGGTAAAGGGTTACCAAAGCCAGGTTCTGCAATTTGGCAGCTGGCTCAGGCCATGGAATCTTTCACTGAGTGTCACCAACTTCCACAGTAAAATTCCATCAGTGCCACTGAAAACACTTCCATTCTATTTGCAAGTTGCATAGCGCTACATTTTAATTAATTTGACTGGATACTGCAGTCACTCCCAATGTTTATACTCAATTATTCTCTATAGCACATCCTTCTGTGTGATTTTCACACCACAGGGTAGCTTATGTCTCACCATTCAGCCAAGGCTAAGAGATATTTCAGAGTCTGAGCACCCAACACAGAATTCTTCCTGGGATATGTCTGGGCAAACACTGAGCAAACTTGGCATCTCCCAGTGCTTTTTCTTCAGCCTGCCCTTCCATATGGCTGGGAAACTGAGACACACAAACCAGTCAGACTCCCAAGCTTGCACTCACTGGGATATGACTCAAAGACATGCACAATTTTTAAATCTATTTAAAGTTATTTGCCAGCACTGATCATCCTAAAGGTAAGGACTGCCTTCTAGCTCAAAAACAACCCTCCTTATGAGTCACAGAACCAGGTACCTTTTAAAATAAAAGAAAAGCAATATATAAAGTGGAAAACAAGAAAAGCTGTTGGAAAACAGAACTTTTTGAAATGTCTTCTCTTCTCTGTGTCAAGTCTCTTTCTTAATAACATTGTGACAGGACATTAAATGCCAATTTTGAGATAGACATACTTAGAGGGTTTTTTTCCTCTCAATGAGTACATTCTTGCAGTCTGTGCTTGTTTCCAAGCTCGATATAATGCCTTTGAGAGGCAGCAAACTCTGCTCAGAGCCTTCTGGTCCATTGCAAGTTCCTTCCCCCTTTTCGAGAACCCTGCTCCTCACTAGAGATGAGACTCTCTGCAGTGTTCCAGTGCACCCAGTCTCTTGGTCTCATTAGGGTTCCCACAGCCAACAAGGTAAGCAAAAAACCTCCATCATTTAACAGGCTGTTTTCTTGGTAACTAAAGAATTGAAGTGGCCTTGGTTTGAAGGGATGCTGGAGTTCTTTGCTTTTCCTCCTTCAAGCAGCTTTTCTTTGCTTTGAAGAAACTGCTTGCACATCCCTAGGTTAAATTAAACCAAATCAGTTCACAGAAGTCATCAGGCTATCAGTGAAATAGGCTCCATGGGATTTTAGAGGTTAAAAGAAAATACAATAAAAACAAACAAAAAACCCCCAAACCCAAACTCTCTTCTGAAGGAATGAAAAGGCATTTTTGAGGATTTATAAACTAAAATCAATGTATTTTTCAAAGGCAAAGAAAAACCAGTTTATGAAGTCTAACATGCAGTCTGTGAGTGAGGGAGATGGTAGGATCAATAGCCTCCCTTCACTCAACAATGATGAAAACTTGTACTGAGTATTCAACTTTATGCACCTGAATATGACAAGGAGGGTCATGTATTAAAAGAGGCCAGACAGCAAATTACAGGGTAAAAAAAAGACTCATCCTACACTGCTCTGAACCAAAGGAAAATGTTGGTGACTCAATTTGCAACTCTGAGCTGAGTTTCAACAATACTCCTCAGCCTACAGAGAGAAATTTCCGGGCTGTCAGCTTAGACAAAAACTAAATTACTGCAAGAATTCTCTTAGAGAAGCTCACAGATATTTTCACCTTGTTTGGGGCTTTTCATACCAAACCCAGAGGGACTCTGGTGCACTTGGACATTTCCTGCAGCTATCACCAATAAACCTGCCAGTCCTTGTATCCACATCTGTTTGTAAATATTTGAAGCTCCTTGTGGTTTTCCTCCTGGGGTCTCAGAACTATCTTTTTCTTCTGTTGGGCAACTGAGCAGATGGGATGGATCCCAGACCCATCTCATGAATTTCTGGTAGCCCCCAAACCCAGTCCTTTTTTTCCCCATGACCAAAGCAGCAGGGAAGTTCACACACTTTGAGGGCTGCTTCCTCTGTTTTTGTGATTGCACGGGCTTTAGCATAGTCCATTTGGACTAAATCTTTTTGGTATTTCTCCTAATGTTTCCATGAAGATAGCAATAACCTACTCATAATATTTAGCTTAGTTGGAGGGCTTTGAGGATATAAAGAGCTTTAAGAAATTAATTTTCTCATTGTTATTCCAGGTGTACAGAGATTCTGAAATTTGGAGTTGCTGGTTAGAAGATTCAGTACATGACAAATATTCAAGATTTTCAAAACAATTCCACAGGATGAAAGTGTAACAGGATGTGATGCTCCCAAATCACTCCAGTTCTGTGACAAGACTGTTCACAGCAGTACAATAATCAATCCATTGACAGAATCCCACAACAGAAGCTGCAAGAGACTCACCAGAGGAGCCCGGCCAATGCTGCGCAGGTAATAGAGGAGACCTTTGGCATGGTAAATTGTTGGGTGCAGCTGGGAACTGGGTGCCAGCCACTGCCTGTTGAGATCATCTCCACTCAGTGAACAACGGAGGCTGAAATCAGGAAGCAACACATCACAAACTGGCAAAACAATAACTGATTCCAAAGCATTTCCAATCCTGGCAAGCCGTGGCACAAGGACAGGGAATGTCAACAGAACACAGATACAACAGTTTTGAACATTGGGATGGAATGAACTAATAATCCATATTGTATTTTTTCAGCTTCTTATATTAATTTTACAATTTCCTTTCTTTCTAAGGTTCACATTATTGCTGTCCTGCCAATAAATGCAATTTTTCACCTACCTAAGAAGGCACAAATCAAAAGACCATTTAGAAAAAAGTCTACTGAAACATTCTAAATTCTGTGCTATGAAATTCACACAGCTTTCATAGAGCACTAGCTTATCAAAACCCCCAGAGCAAACAACCACATCCAGCTTCTACTCATTCTCATTGAAGACAGGCACTCAAATCTCATTGACCAGCCTGAAACATGCATGTACTTAAATGAGACGAGCTGGGTGTCTCATTTAAGCTTCTCTGCTCACAAGAAATGTCTCTATCTAAAGCCCATCAAGGATATCATGATGCCTGCTAGAGCATTATGTAGAACAATTACCCAGCTTCACTGCAAAGGCTGGATAAAAAGCTAAATAAGAATTCCAGATTTGCACTGAGGAAATGTTTCCCTTAGTTAGTTACAACCCATTCTGTTACTGACTCAATGATCAGTGGAAGATTGTGCAGGATACTTGACCATGTGGAGCACTACAGCACTGTGCAATTTTGAAAAATTCAACTAATCTCCCTTGTTAGTGACTGTGACGATCAGAGCCCTACACTCTTCAAAGGATTTGCTGTAATTTGGTTGATAATTTTCAAATCACAGTGTGGTGATGAAATTCAGGAATCCACCCTCCAGCATATGAGATATTGTGGTAGGTTCTCATCATCTCCAAACTATCCACTAGAATGCTTCCAGTGGCACTGTAAAACTGGGGTGCTTATTTTTCAAAAATGTTAGCATATCCTATGAATTTCTAGCTACAGAGTTGCATTCAGCTTTGCTGCACCAACCTCTTAGAACAAATTAAAATATAAATGTATTAATAGAGATGGGTTCTGCTGTTGTATTGACAGAGGTTAGGGTGTGCTGCATGTGGTATCTTGGGTATTATCAATACCTTGCAAAATTCTTGAAAAAGGGGGTCATAAAGCAGGAATGTTTTGGGGTTTGTATTTTTAATAGGTGGGAATAATGGAGAACTGGTTAAAAATGGAAGACAAAGAAATAAAGAGTCACTAAGAATATTTAATATATCTTTAATGTAGAAAAAAAAGGTCATTAATGACATCTTGGGGTTTCTGGCAACACTACAAGGTCCATTCCAAATTTACTCTAGTTTCAGTTATCTGAATTCCCTTATTTCCTCATAATCCATACTTCCCTTGTTACTCACTCAGCAAATGAGAAAACACTAGCAATAGCTAACACTTGGGCAATCAGCAAATGCTGCTTAGAGGCTTCTGCCAAAAATTCTGCATGAAAACATGAGAGTTTCTGTTGTGCTTCTTAAGGGTTCTTTGGATAAAGTTACCTTTAGGCTCACCTCTCCTGATCTTAAGGACAGCAACTGCTCAACTGAGATTAGCAGCTACATTTCTGCCAAGAATTTGTACACACTTTCCCCTCAATAGGTACAATGACACAGAGAGGCACTGAATTGCATAAAGAAACTCATCTTTTCCCAATGTAACCAGCAAAAAAATAAAACCCTTCCTTAACAAGGCTGTGATGCCTTCCTCCATCACAGTTATACTAGGGAGCAAAACTAATTGAGAATAACAACAGAGTTCTCATTCTGAAGGAAAGAATGATAGCTGGACTTGTATTCCCATGTTTTAATTTAATATCAAGAAGAAAAAACAGAAGGGACTCTTGTTGTTTCAGACCTACAGAAATTGTTTTTCAACATTGTCATTGGTCACACCCCAAACCTACTATACCCCCCTTTCTTGGGGGAATTGACATTAGTTTATGCCTGCTCAAACCACCCACACTTCCCTCTGCTAAATGCCTTAGTACACACGGGACGAGTCCAACATAAAGGGAGAAACAAGCAGGGGAACAGAAACATGACAGCTGAAAATTACTGCTAAAAGGATTCAGTAAATATAGATACTAATATTAAACCACTGCCAAACTCAACTTTTATTTTTTAAACTAAAATCTTCTAAAAATTTTCGTTATTCCTTCAGCAATTATAAAGAAATCCTATGATCTGTCACATAAGAAAAATTCCTAATCAAGTCAATAATACAATTTGCCAATTTTATTGCTCTGACAGAAATCGTGACCTTTTCAGAGGTGACTATGACAAGACAATCCCCAGCTCTGCAGTTCACAGGTGCTGCTGTGCTCAGTACTAGTTTAAGAAGTGTAATCCAACTCTAAAACAGTAATTTGGAAGTTCTTATGAACTGTTTTGAAAGAAGGTAACATCTCTACATAAAGCTAAGAGCTAGGAGACGAAGTTCAGCTTTGTCCCTTTAAAGATTAACACCTCTGTTCATTTAAAGCTTTAAAAATAAGCCCTCAGCTAGTTTGTATCCACAGCTCTTGAGGACAGGCAGAACTCAAATTTTAACTACAAGAGGCTGATTTTTCCCACCCTGCTCTGTCCTTCCCTCATTCTCCTAAAATCTGTTTACTTTTGAACATGCCAATTCCCTTCCAGTCCTGTTTCTCCTTATCCCTTCATTCCTTCTCTCTTCCCTAATAGTGATGACATGCACAGATAATGGTTTTGCCCGTTATGCTCTGCAGCCAAGGGTGAAGGTAAAATATTAAGCTGATTTCAAATGCTGATAGCAAATAAAGGGACTGGAGAGCTGAGACTGACTTTGAATGTTTGGCAGGGTTTAATGAAATCCACTACTCAAATCAAAGGCCTTTTTTACAACGCAGTTCCAAGCTATTATATTTCCTTTAAATGCTTTACATGCCTTTTCTCTTTTGCAGCATTAGCTAGACTACATGCCACTTTGGACAGGACTAGTGGCAGCTTACAAAAATAATTGGTAGAAAAAAAATCCAATATAAAACACCACTTCTGTGGGTCTATATAAAGTACCTGAAATTCTTCTCATTGCTACATATCTTCAATCTAAGTTCATTACCCAGAGATATAATAATTAAAATAATTAAACTGTGATTCTCTTGTTCAAAAGCCTGATCTGTTTGTTAGTCCTCCCTCCTCCTCTGTTTTTTATATAGCCAAGACATTTTGGCTTTGAGGGCAAAGTAACCTCAGATGCTGCACAAAGCTCTGCACATGGTATGTGCATGGATGGAGAGATCCTACCTGGTCCTAACACAAGGTTTGATAAGGTCAATGGAACATTTCAGCTGACTGCAATAAGCCTGTATCCCACAAAGGTATAAAAATGGCAGGGGAGGAGAAAAAGAAACACTGGAAAAACAAAACTGAACAGGGTTGTGTAGTAAAGAGATTGGGGATAAGAATAATACACAAGATATTAGACAAGAAAGAATGAAATGGAGAGAGAGAGAAAAGTCACTTTTTAAAGAAAACATGTTGCTGTGCTTGGAAGATAAAATGTTTCCCAGTCTCCTGTCCATAACAGATAAAAGGAAAGACAGGAGCCATCATATTGAATGAATGATGTCAGGATTGATAATAACAGCACCTGGGGCTCAGGGAAATATAAAATCTAAAGGGATGCATCATGTTTGATATGTAGAGAGAAGCATCACCATTCACTGTGCATCTTAAAAGCAGGCAGCAGTACCAGTGTAGGATGAGAGTATCTGTATAAAAGGCAGCAGGCACAAGTAAACATCAAGATGCCATTGAGCAGCATGAGGCAGCTTCAACCAGACACAGCATGCTGGACTTTGGAAATAACAGCAGCCTAGGATGAAAACTGAAATATTTGTATTAAAGTGTTATGATCCTGCCATTCAGAAAACTCGGAGCAACATGGGAGGAAAAAATATTAAGATGGATAGAAAATCCTTTATTTCTCTTCATTTTAAATCTTTCCAGAGATCAAGACTTGGTGATGTGAGGAAGCAGCAGCAGCAGCAAAGCTCTCCTTCATATTGTAATGGAGGGTGTCAGAAATATGATCATTATTTTCTGGCTTTGACTCTGGCTTTGTTCAAGTCCATGGGCTGAAATCATCATGGCTACATTCCATCCTGGAATGGCCCTGTGATGCCAATGATTATTCCAGAAATGGAATATCACCAGAACGATGTAAATTTTGGAGGCTTTACAATGAAACATTTGTCATCAGCATTACTGCAGTTAACAATTTATTTCCCATCCTTCTCTTTCCTTCTGACTGCAGCATGAATGCTAAATATGTACAACAGAACCAGGCTCAAGAGCAGTTTACCTTCCCAAAATAACCAAATCATCAGGGAGTCCAGGAGCTACAATCCCGATTTTCCATATCTGTTTTCTTCAAGTGTATGTTTCATTCTTAAGTCCTAATTACATCTCATCCTTACTTATGCATAACCTACTGCAATGCTAATTGTCCTCAAATATCACTGGCATCACATCTTACAACCAAACTGTTTTTTATCAAGATTAAGGACCACAGTTAGTATTGGAGCACCAAGGGAGGCTGGCCCTATTTAACTGGCCAGATGATAAAAAACGAGGCCAAAAAGTCAGCTTCTCCTAAGAGATCCCCATAAAGTACCAAACAATGGTGTTTTTTCAATTGCACTGTGAAATGCTGCCTATTTATTTTATCACCAAGCCTTTAAGAGGACATTTTTTATTACTCTCTTCTCTTTTTTTTTAATGGCACCTTACACACACACAGTGCCAGACTCACGTCTTGAGTGACATTTGTGCTACCTGGGTGCCAGTGAAATGACCAGTTTCATTTCAGCCCGTGGCTGCTGCACCACCCTCCCCTCCCAGCACTGACTGATAAATCCATGATGCACAATCCTTCCTCTTGGACGAACACTATCCTGAGGTATCACTCTGCCAGGTTTTTCCTGCCTCCCTACAGCTGAGCACTGATACTAATTAGCCTAATGAACCTTCAGTGTTTTACTCGCTGCATCTGACTGATTTTGTCACAATGGACAATTCCTTGCTTCCCAAGATAAATGATGCAATCTGTTCTCTTGCTGTTCCGTGCATGTACTGTACCTCTATCCTTGCTCAGCTGCCTCTGATAGAAGGGCTCCTTTTCTCTCTGTGGACACATTTCATTAAGTCACACTTGGTCAAAAATCACTTGGAGATGCAGAACGAGATCTGCCTCACCCCAGCTAACGCTGCCAATGTCATAATCAAGTAAGACAAGGAGTTCAGCTGATCTGCTGGAAAGGTGAGCAAACAGCATGGCCAGGGATGAGCCAATCTTCCTCCCAGTTCCACACCAAAGGATGCCCAGCTCATCTCTATTTCTTCTTTTTGTAATAGCGGGAATCATTAAATACCAGATAATTAATTCATCTGTAGTTGCCCACACTTTGCACTGTCATGTATGAGAAAAGTTCAAGTAATAAAAGTTTTGTGCTATTTTATGAAGGAGTAAATAGGGATTCAGGAAACAAATAAAAACTGGGTTCTCATCCATGACATGGGGTCATCCCAAGAGCCTCTTCTGAGGATCTTCAAATACTTCACTCAATAAAAAAGCCTTAGAACAGCATTCTTAGACACTGGCTTTGGGTGGAAATTTCACTTTTCAGCTCTTACAACAAGTATTGACTTTTTGCAGAAAATGTTGACTTTTCCTCACCAATCCAACACCAATTCCCCAGAAAACTCCGAGTTTTCTGTCGAAACTCCAAATTTTACTATCCAAAACATCAGAACTGGTTAAGATCTCAGAAAACAGGAAATTGAGGTTTCTTAGGCACCTGTTCCTCTCTTTCAGAGCATCTCCTTGACGGGGCCACATTTCCCCTAAATTCAACATCAACACTCCGTGACAGCAGCTCAGTGAGATGCAGAATCATGATGCAGCATGGGAGCTGTAGTGTGGCTGGAGGAGCCTGGACAAGGGCAGCCAAACAATTCCCAAAGGGCACCATGATGACACCTCCAAATGCAAGTTCTGTTTTTAAACAGGAAGATTTGGCTCCAGTTTTGATTATCCATTATTCATAGAAAATATTAAGCTTTCCATGGGGGAAAAAAAATAAACCAAAAAAATCCTGAAAAGTATTTTCCCAAACAGCCCCACTTATATCCTCCTACAAGAGATGTCAGCAAATAGTAATTTTGCAGGCAGGGATATTGAGAAGTGAAGCCACTCATGCAGCAAAGCAGTAAATCAATGAAAAAGTACGAATAGAACCTGACAGCTGATGAAAGCATATCACATTAACGAAAACTTTACTTTTAAATTTATGTCCTTTAGCCTGTTTCTAATTCCTGTATCCTTTCCTATTTTAAATGTGGCTTGTATCCATAGCACTGAAGAGGAGTTTTAACTGACTTAAGCTAATTGCCCACATATGGGTTGCATCGAATTAACTGAGTTGATTTAAAAATCTGTTAGTTAAATCAGTGCAATCTCTGCATATAAACGAGCACTAAGAATTGCAATTTGCAGATGATTGTTCCAAAACTTAAACCAAAACAAACAATGCAGAAGGGCAAAGTGTTGCATCATAGAATTAAGTGATAATCACAAGAAAGGTGTGTGGAGGCCCAGGGAAACAAAAAAATTAATGAAAAATAATGTGCTCCAGTGGCTTCAGATCTCCAACAGTTTTTTCTACAATCCACCCTTAGCCAAGTAGTCCAGGAGGTGGTACCCTGGCACCTGCAGAGATTTGTATGGGAATCAGGCTTGTTTCAGCCAGGTGACACCTCACAGCAAAGGAGGAACTGACCTGGCAGCTGGCAAGGAAGAAAGAAAAAAGTAAAAAGAGAAAGAAGCCAAGAAGGCCTCAGAGAGATGAAGGTGAGAAAGCCTGAAGCCACTCCTCCCCAGCTGAGTATGTCCCATTCTCCACCACCTCAGCCATCTTCAATAAAAACAAGCAGCAGGGATAAATCTCTCTGCAAGTCACACCTGCATGACAATGAGGTGGTGGTGTTCCAAAATAAGATGCTTTTGAACACATATATTTTTGGCCCTGTAGGAGGCTGAAAGGTTGTTTTGCCAAATTTGTTCTGTTGATTTCTGAAGAGAGGTTAATAATAAACTTTACAAAACAGTGTTTAAAACACGGCTGATCTAGATTAGGCAGTGTTGGTTGTCCCCTGTAATTCTAAGTAGACTCACATGTTAATCCTTCAGTATTAAATCCCACAGGTCAAAAAAGATGCTGTTTTCTTCTCTAAGAAAGACCTGGCACAGGATGGGTTTACTGCATCACCAAGTCACTCATTTCAGTGAAGGAGCACCAAAAGGGACCTCAATGCACAAGAGGCTGCTGTGATTTATGGTGGAATTGGCCATAGGCTGACATAATTCTTCCATTAGTAAATTATAGTTCTGAAAAAGCAGAATTAACTGAAATATGCTGATTTATAGCTTACAAAGTAACACAAACCCAAGTACAAATCTTGCTAACTTTCCTTTGCAAGGCAGTGGGCTGGCTGTGGAAGAAAACACTGGATTGTGTTTGTTGCTCATCCTAGAAGGGTTTCCCCTCTTTTTCCCACTTCCACTCCACCTTAATTTCCAGTTCTTGTAAATCAATATGATTATGAAGACATTACAGCTATATCTTCAACATCACTGGAAATTCCCAGTATAGAGGGCTACAGCATTTTGGGACTTGACCCCTACTAACACCTCACAAGCTACTTGCACTGCAAATATAATCCCTCTGCAATACAGTAATATTTCCTCACGGGTTACTCAGCAATGATACATATGAAGCCAGGCTTTTTATATTTCTCCTTTGTGACATGGGATTTCTAACTCTGCCTGTGAATTCCATTGAGGAGCCAGGAGTTCATATAAAACACTGTTTGTTTTCTTTGCAATAAATGTTCCCCTCTGTGCAGATGAACAATATTTATGGATCAGACCCATTTGCAATCCAGCTTCCATTTCAGAAAAGGCATGCTGGAAATAGATGATGTTTAAGATCCCCTCCAACCAAAGCTGTTTTAGGAAAACAGAAAAAAAACCCTCAAAACAACCAGCATACATCACACCACCAGAAAAAAAATCAACCCCCCCAAAAACCTAATGAAAACACCTCTCCCATTTTTTGTTATACATTCTACCTGCCTTTGAAAGGATGAGGTTATTTTCCTTTTTACCAGGCATAGATCATTGAATTCTTTTTTTGCCAGCACATTGCATCTTTCTTGTTGATGTCGTACTCCTACATAATACTTCTCTCCAGTGTTGTGAGCTCTTGGTTAACACTATGCCTGATTCCCTCACATATTCCTGGAGACCATGAAGGCTTTGAGGGGCTTGAGCTGTGAGTTAAAAATATCATCACCACCATAACTGGAGGCTGCTTCTTGCAGTAGCTATAAAATGTGCATAGCAAGTTTTAATAAGTCATTGCAGCTAACGAAAAAAAATTAAAATAATAATAATAAAAAATAAAATCCCCAAATACCACTCACTCTTTTGTGGAGCTTCCTGCTCAAAAATGCATGCACCACCTCCCCTAGCACATCCCTTCTGGAAGTGTCTTGGGTAAAGAGCAGCAGAGGAAAAATTGAGCTCCTCCAGTGCCCAGGCAAAGGAAATAAGGTGTTTCAGGAATGCCAGAAAAATGATGGATGAAATCTGGCAACTACCACAAGGGCCACACATCCAGCCTGCAGACAACCAAGTGTTACTAATAAAACATCCATTCACCAGGGCGAGCACACAAGCCATAATTCTTGAATAATGATAATGGCGAGGAGACACAGAGAGGGAACAGTTCTGCATCTGGAATTCTCTGCAAAACAAATCCAGCCCTCTGCTAGCATCAATCTACTCCTTCAGTGCATCCTCAGACACCAGGCAACTGCAGCAGTGCTGGAAGGGCATTTGGGGACTGATCAGCAGTGAGCAGAGCACTCACAGTGAAGGAAAGCAGTTCAGGGTTCTGGTGTAGATGCACTAAACTCTCCTTTATTTGTTTACTTTCCCCCGTACACTTGTACTGTGAGCCTTCAAACCTCAGCTGAATCCTAATTCTGATACTAAAAAAACCACAACAAATTGCACTTATATAACTGCTCATCCAAGCACGGTGTCTCTGGGCACTTCAAAACAGTAAAGTTAAACGAAGCATTCAATACACACTTATTAAAATAAAGTATCCACTAGAGAAACCTGATAGGCTTGCAGAGCACTGCAAAACAGTCAGGAAATGAAATTAAAAAAAAAAAAAAAAAAACAAACACAAAAAAAAACACAAAAAAAAAAAAAAAACAAACAAACAAACAAAAAAACATATAGCAGACAGCAGCAGATAGGATTCCTGCCAGAGAAAAAAAATAAATAACAAAAAAATCAAATTCTCCAGAAAGCTTCACAAACCTTAGCAAGACTTGGACAAAGTTTTAAGAGAGCTCATTTCAGTGCTAAGTAGAGCTGGTGCTGAGAATTCAGGATGCATAGGAAAATTTAAAATTCCTAAGAGGTGCTATCCCAACCTCAGGGGAGCTGAGAGACTTGCAATGGGTACCTTGCTGAACATATTAACAGTCCAAGCCTTGCTGGAAGTTTCTAGTAAAGAAAAACTAGGACACTAGATAGGAACAAATGCGTGGAAGTGGTTGATATATACTCATGTGAGCAAAAAAATCTAAGCTGCTTTTGCATAGCAATTGACAAATTTTAATTGGGGACTAGTAGGATCAAAAAATTCCCTCTTGAAACAGATTTGTAAAGTGAAGTTACTTGAATACTGAAATAAATGACCTGATTTTTCAAAATATGGAGCTATTCATCATAGCCTATTGAAGTTCAAGAGAGTTGCAAGCACTCAGCATCTTCCAAAGTCAGGAAATTCTTAACTAGCTTCCTGAAAAAAAAAATTAGATTGGGTCACCTAAATTATGGTCCTTAGCATTCATTTTTAACTCTCTCCTCAAAACAAATCAGGAAGCTTGAAGCATCTGAAGATCTATCAGAATGATATCAGCAGAATTTTCCAGAATGGACAATACAGTGCTTTATCCAAATATTTTGGGCTTTTTTCCCTGAGCTCTTCTCTGTCAACCCCTCTACATGCTTGTTTTTAATGTAACATAATAGAAGAATCATCTTTTAAAGGGGTACAAATTGTGTATATGTGAATATAAGGGGATGGATAATCCTGAAGACACTCATGAAGAAAACTGACGATCAGCCTCCCATTTTGGTAGCAAAATGTTTAAAAATCTTTCAGGTAAATGGCACTGCCCTTTTTCAGTGAGTTAAGAATATCAGGGCTTGGATCAAAAATTTAAATATTTAATTGGAAAGTAGACAAAGTACCAGGGTGACAGAGCCCCTTACTTAGACAAGGAGAAAAGAGAAGAGAGCTCTAATGCAACTTCTGCATCACTTATTGTAAGACACAGAAGAGGGTAATCTACAGCTAAACCTCTCCTACTTAGAAGGCCCATGGATAAAAATTGACAGTGCCACTAAAAGCTATTTATATCTCCTTGCTGATGCAACTCAGTACACTCAAACCAAAAAATAGGCCCACAGTTTATCTTTATAGATATCAACAACCAAGGGCTACAATTTTTTCTCTGTCTATATAAGAAAACTCCTTTTAACCTCCTCATAGAGAAAAAATATTTTGCATACCTATGTAGAAGAGCTGAACATATTTTAACTGTTAATACACATTTAGGCTCAACAGGTGGATGACAGCACTGATGTACTGCATTTACAGGGCAGCACAACATTTGCCTCCAAGGAGAAACAGTGCCAAGATCCAACTTGGAACCAAGAGGTTTTTGAAATTCTCTGCCAAAAAAAACAATATCCTGTCATTGCTAGGAAACTTCAAGATATTGTTTTTCATGCAGATGTGTCTCTCTCAGTAGAATCACATTAAAAAAGCAGAAGAATAAAATTTTCTCAATTTCAAGATGGAGTTGAAAGAGAAATAAGCATGGCTCTTGCTTAAAATAACAACAAAAGGCTAACGAAGTCTCTAGAATAATTCCAATTATACCCAATAGTGTTTTTCCTTTTTTAATTTCTTCAGCATTCCTTGTTCTTTGAGCTAATTCTACCACTCCGACCCAAGAGAGAATAAAGACTCAGCTGCATAACATTTAGTCAATACAGATAAGCTCACAGAAATATCCTCTACAAAAATCAATGTGCAAATTCAAGCAGGCCATTCTGATCATGTGGAATAAAGGTTGTACAAGGTTGCCAATTATTTTGGCTTCTCTTGTATTTCTGGAATATTTATAAGCAAGGGAAGTCACTTGCTGCCTACAAGAAAGGATCTGGCTAAAACTCTGACCACTGCACAGCTCTGCCCTTCTTGAGCAGCTTCATTCCAATAACATTGTGTAATTAATAATGCCATGTAATAGACAGGAACAAATGCATGGGAGTGATTCACATATGATCATGTAAGCAAAAAAATCTAAGCTGCTTTTGCACAGCAACTGACAAATTTTAGTAATTTTAATAGTTGTAATTTTTGTTAAGATATAACGATGCTTATTATCTGAGAGAAATATAAATAGTTTTCCAAAAAGTTGATTTTTCTGAGAAGTTGGCAAGTTTGATCATAAAAATTTGCTTGTGAGGGAAAAAAGTACACCAAACCAGTCATATTTTTTGCCATTTTGAATGCCCAAAGTAAAGATCTACCCTCTTAAAAAAAAAAAATAATCATCCCTATCCACCCTCAGAACGCAGTGAATGTACTTTCAGTGTGAAATCTCCATTTCAATAGGGCCCATCTCTTTTCAGACTAACACTAGGACATTTCAAACAATTATATAATCATTAAATTAAGCTCAAAAAGCTTCTTTAAGGTATTACTGCCATCACTGTATAGATGGCTAAAGTAACTACAAAACAGTTTAATGACTTGCCTGAGATTGCACCGTAAACATTTGAGAAAAATGGAAAAATGATGATTCAAAGAGAGCAAAACATTCATAGGTTTTTTTAAGCTGTTCACAGCCTGAAAAGCAATTACTTAGCAGTCCTCAAAGGATGCCATGAAGGATGCTTATCTCTGTTCCTGAGCACTGAAAATTACCAGTGACAGACAGCAAAAAGGGACTGCAATGAGGCAAAGAATAAAAAAAAAAAAAAAAAAAAAAAAGAAGAATTAGATCTGTAGAGCTCATTTCTCTCCAGCTCACAAGGCAAATTTGTTGGTCTGAAAAGCATGCTCACTGAATTGCAGCTTTGAATGGATTTCTCATGGTGTGACTCCACAGCTGCAAAATCCCAGCTGCAATTAGGAAACTGTAGGGCTGGATTTTACATCACTGCTACACACACTCCTCTCCAGCAGTGGCTGCAGCTGGCCTGCCATCAGCCCCAGCTGCTCTTGAGCAGCAAGGCAGCAACTGCACTTGTGTGTAAACAGCAGTAAAACACTCATTTCACAGGTGTAGAAATGGGCTGGAAGTGCTTAGTGAGGTTTCAATCCAGCACTTCAGTCAGGTGAATACGACTTCCCTGGGAGAAGTCACAGAACAGGGTTTTACACCATCAGACAGGGAGGGGTGATGAGGGGAGTGCTAAGTCTTCAAACAGCCAAAAACATAATCACTGAATTTCAAAGTAAAATCACTTTAGAGAAAAGCAAACATAGAAACAACCCCCAAACAAACAAAACACAAACAAACAAACAAAAACCCTTCATGATTCCAGTGGTGAGCCATTCTCCAAAGATTAAAGATTAGGATGGTGCCTTTTTCTCACATTTATCTGAGAGGATTCTCGTGTCTTCTGCAGTGTAATTTGCTCTTAAGAAAAAATACTTCATCAAATGGTTCACAGATGCTAAGGATGAATTAACAGGATGATAGTTTACATCCAAACCCACAAATTCATCCCTTCCTCAATATTCAAGTTGATGCATTTTGGTGAATCTTTCTGAGTCCAGCCTCTAAAGGGTACATGTAAAGCTCTCTCTCTCTCTAAAATGATTGCACCAATAGAAGACACTGACAAAATTTAAAGGACTTAGTGCTTAACATCCACCCAAACAAATCTTTTATCACTTAGTTTTGTTTGACCTGTTGCACGTGGCTATCCCATCTTTCCCTTCCTGAATCCCCCAGTAAAGCCCATTCAACACTTAGAGAAGAAAAAGTTGTTGAGACTCAAAAGAGATCTCACGGGCAACAACACAGCACACATCTCTCCACTGCAGGGTTTCATTTCAAGCTTCCAGTGCTGCTTAGGAATTTCACATTTCATTCTTATGTGGAGATCTCTCCCCTCTCCAAGAGTTAAACAAGCCTTGAAGGAAAAAACAAACCAACAGTACCCAAAATGTCAAAAGCTGTCACATCAAAGACAAGACAAAAAATATTCTACCAATCATCCTCTGCAAATACACCTCCTCTCTTTCAGTTTGTTCTAAGTGTAAAGCTCCAGAAGAAGAGGAGCTGCTCTACTCTGAACTGTTGTCTAAGTAACATAAAGACATTAACTGGGCCAGAAGGTCTTTTGTAGATAAAGATGAGGGTAATTGAGGACCTGCCAGCTCCCTTCCTGCCTCTTACAGGTGTGTCTCTGTGTCCCTTTACCTGCCCAATCAGCAAAGCATCAAGGAGAAGCTCCCCTTGGAAAGGGTTTTCCTGTTCTGACACAGTGCTGGCACACGGGCACGGGAGGCATTGCCTACTGCTGCAACAGGAGGGAAGGAATGCCAGCCCCATCACTGCGAGCAGACTGTTTATCACTGACACCACAAAGCTGCTGGAATGGGAGGGCTTGGGACCAGCACTGCCAAAAGGGGATGTTTGGCCTGGCAGTTGAACGAAAAAGGGATGCCACAGGGCTGTCCTAACTTATGCTACTGGCACTATTCCTTGGGTAGAGCTCACTATCTTGAATTGGCAGAAAGACCTCAGAGTTCAATCCTTCTCTCCCCAAATCATTCTTCAATCTGCCACAAACAACAACCAATGGACACTGAAAAGAAAGTGGTGATTTTTTTTTCCATGCTAGGGAGATTCTCCAATATACAGTTTAAATTTCTCCTTTGGAAGAGAAAAGGTACAAGCAGGAATTAACCTAATTTAAGGACCTTTTTTGTTGGCCTGCAAAAGGAACAGGATCATTCAGTAGTCAGAGACTGATTTGCTGTCACCATTTATTCCAAGATCTCTGTTTACTCTAATAAATCCTTATGCTCTTGCCTTACTCCAGAGGACAAGTAATTACCAGGTCTTCCCCATCTAAGAGGGTCAGGAAGATAAATGCCCAAAGCTGCTCAGCCCTGCAGACAGTGACAGCTTTGGGCTTTCATGGTGCCCCTTCATAGCCTCTTCTGTTCGTGCCATGGGCTCCTCCAGGGATGATTTGTCACAGCCCATAGCAAGTTGCCTAACAGTTCCTCACATAATTCAGTGACAGGTTACATCACTGTTTCTCCTGGAGGGCCTCAGGGGGTCTCCTCCTTCTTGCTTTTCCCTTTGCCAACTTCCACTCACGTCTACCACCTCAGCAGGGACATTATTTGAAGCAATGACAATGTTTGGGAACAGGTTCCAAGGTAAATTAGTTTGCATCCGTTATGAATTCTGCTATAAACTATACTTGCATCCCACAAAAAATCTCCAGGATAAAAAACTTTTAAAGACAGTGGAGGCTCAAAGATCCCAGTGCTTTATTATTGACCTAATCTCTCCCTTAAGAAGCTAAAGTAATCTTGCTGCAGCAGCAGTTTGGGAGATACCACTTGAATAAAATAATAATAGGAATAAACTCAGAAAAATCCCTTTTCTTACAGGTTATTAAATCCTACTGAAGCAGAGGAAGTGTCAAGAATAAAGCTTAGGACACATAGCTAGATATAGTTTTTTACTTGCATATGTGTGAAGTAACTCAGGTGCCTTGAAGGAAAGAATCACTTCCTTGGGTATTATTCAGTGAGCTAAGTTGAAAATCATTCCAAAACATGTTTCCCATCATTACAAAGGGACATTTGAGTCAACTATGTTCTCAAAGTATTATTTGCATCCACTTCTCAGGATTTCATCAAATGCAAAGTGACTACACTGATTGAATGGACACAGTTCCTTAATTGCATTCAGAAAAGAGAGCTACTCAAATTTTATTTATTTACTCACTGATTTATTATTATTATTTAGCTGTCTGCTTCCAACTGCAAATATGTCTTTGCTGCTCCATTAACCCGATCACATATCTGTGTTTCAAACTCAGCCCAGACTGTCCACACAGGAAATATCTCTGCAACACTTGGGGAAGCCATGCCCTGCATTTTATGGCCAAATCGTGGGTTCAATTTTTAATGAACACTTGTCCAGGTTTCCCACACAGTAAATAGATATTTTCCAAGAGATTGTGTGTGCACATCTAACATCAGGTCCTAGCAAGAGATGCAATGGGAAGGGAGTATCAGCACATATCTTCCTTTTGCTATTCTCAAAATAAAGGTTTCCTTGCCACCACAATCCTAACACAGTGATTGCTACTTCTTACATTCCTCTGCCAGCAAATGTTTAAGCCAGATGTTTCATTGGCAGCTTCTGATTGGTTCACAACGCAGTTTGTTCTGAAGACAGAGAGATTAAAAAAAAACAGAACAAAATAAAACTAACAAAAAAAAAAATCGAAACAAAAAAAAATTAAAAAAAACAATTTACACAGCACAATTGGGTTACGCTTCCAGTTACCAGCAGAGCAATTGTGAATTTCCAGTGGAGTGTAGGAAAACAAGATCTAGTCATAAGGTACCTATGTTGACCAGTTTGCCCTTCAAGCTAAAAGCTGTAGAAATGCTTCACACAATGTTACTCAGAAGACCATCTAGACAGCTATTTACCATTTCCTGAAACAAGAAAATTAATCAAATCACTGTTCTCCTATTTTGTATGACTGGCCAGCAGAATATGCATTTTCAGAACATTCACTGGCTCATTTTCCAATGCCAAAGATATCCTTGTTAGAATTCAGGGCATTATGCTACACATTAAAATAAGCTCTTTAGAACAAGGTAATAACAATTCTTATTCTTTCTCCTCCTGGGTGTATTACCTCAGCAAACTTAGAAAGTTTTTCCTTACCATCCCATCATCATTAGAATGGCCTGCTCAGAATTCAGTATTGACACTTGGTGTCCCCTATTTAATCTGATGATGACTACAAATGTCAGGCTTTGTCCTCTTGGACCAGGCTGCCATGTGATGCCTGTCAATTCTTTACTATGCTTTTCTACCTTCCTTCCATCTGCTCTTACACTGCATGGTGAAGAAGAAAATATGTTTTCTTTCTGTTGCCTATAAACATCTTCATTGCACTTCAAAGTAGCAGGGGGGAAATAATTACAAATAGTGAAAAACATTGCTCAAAATAAATAAAAAGAGGAAAAAAGTGAATGCTTCTCTTTAGTGAATTGATGCATCAGTATTTAATAATTTGATACATTACTTTTCTATACCCAGATGCACTGCAAATATGTCACAGATAATTTTGAATAAATAAGATGATCTTCCTTCCAAATGTACCACTAGCAAGTCTGACACAATATTTTTTTTAAAAATCCAGAAATTATTAACAATACTCATTTCTGTTCCGTACTAGACACTTATCTTTTTTTTACCTCCAGGTAGGACAGTTTATAAAAGCAACTCCTTTCCCAAATCCCTACTGGAAGCAAAAGGAATATTACATTACAATCAGCTCCACACAGACAAATGTTTTATTCATACCACACAACTAAAAAAAAAAGAAAAATACCAGTTAATTCTATCTAAATAAAAAACACAATGTGACTTTTAAATTATTTCAATTTTTTTATTAACCTGCCAAGGTATTTTTTAATTATTTGGGATGAGTGGCACCAAATGCAGATACAGAGAGTGAAACCCCAGAGATGTTTACAGTAAGTCATGGAATCCTGGGGCCCTTCCGTATATGCTACAGATAAATGGATTATTGCTAACACAATTTTTAAAACAAGTGATCAAAGAAAATTTCATTTCTCTTAGCCAAAAGAATTTCAAGGAGGAGAAGCAGAGAAATCTGCTGCCATTTTGAAGTTTGATGTCTGCTCTTCTCTTGTAATTCTTCCCCACTACCACCTGTTTAAAACTTGTCATTAATATCATAATTACTGAACTGTTAGAGAATTTACAATCACCACTTATTATTTCTTGACGATTAAGTGAAATTGCCACAGAAATGAAAGCTATGGTTTGGAAGATATAAACCCAGGAATCTTTTTCCTGGGATTTGAGCTTGTTCCACATCTGAGGAAAGTTTAAGCTACACACTAAAGATTTGAATGCTATTAATTAGACCATATAAAACTCTCTCTTATTTAATATAAAATAGTCTACATAAGTAATAGGGGGAAATATTGTAATAGTACAGGCCAATAGGGAGCAAAGCTACTTAATGAATTGGAAAGGAAGAATTATTTTGCAAATACAGGAGAACTACTAGGCTAGAGTTTCCCCTGATTGAGGTATATTGTCAGAGAACCAGAGAGAGGCCAGAAAGGCAAAGAAGACATAATACTCATCAGAATAGGGTAAACTGAGAATAGCTGACATAAAGCACACTGACATAAAGTACTACAGCTCCTAAAGTATCCTAAATAACTCCTGTAATCTTGGATACCAAATCTAGGTAAAAATTAGTCTACCTGAGAGCAGATTCCTATATGCTGTGTGGAACCTGCCCTCTCTAAACTACAGTATTTTGTGATCATAGAATGGTTTGGGATGGAAGGGATGTTCAAGGGACGTATTCCACTAGACCAGGTTGCTCCAAGCCCCATCCAACCTGGCCTTGAGCATTTCCATCGATGGGACATCCTTACTACCCTCAAAATATAGAATGTTTTCCTAACTAAACTTATTTTCTTTTAGTTTGAAGCCATTCCCTTTTGTCCTGCCATTCCAGGCCTTGTAAATATTCTCTTTCTTGTTGGCTTCCTTCAAGCACTGAAAGGCCACAATTAGGTTATCCCAAAGCCTTCTCTTTTCCATTTCTCTTAACCTTTCTTCATAGCAGAGGTGTTCCAACCCTCTAATCATCTTGGTGGCCTTCTCTGGGCTTGCTCCAGCAGCTGATGTTCTTCCTGGGCTGGAGGCAGCTCTGCAGGTGGGGTTTCACCTGAGTGGAGCAGATGAGCAGAATTCCTTCCCTCCCTCCCTCCCCCCCCTGCTGCCCACGCTCCTCTGGATGCAGCCCAGGATATGTTTGGCTTTCTGGGCTGCCAGAGCACATGGCTGGGTCATGTCCAGCCTCTCAGCCACCAGCACTGGTTCTTGTTAAACCTCATGTGATCTCTCATGGGCCACTGCTCAAGCTTGCCCTGGTCAATGTCGTTCTTTGAACTCATCAACACCACCAGGAAACAAAGCAAACAGTTCTCCGAGCAGACCCAACCAGTAATGATAAGCAATGAGCATAGAGCTTCCAAGGTCCTTGGTCCACATCGTGCTAAAGAGGAATTTTAAAAAATCCTAGTGGATTACCAAAGCAAAAATAAATAAAAATGAAAAGTGGGAGACTGGGAGACAAAAGCCAGAAGGAGAACTGCATGGGGAGGGAGACATTCACAAATAAGGAAAGGGCAAAAGTGTAAGACAAAGAGACAGATTCTGAACCGAAAATAAATTAGGATGTAACTCCCTGTGGGGGTAAAGCAAGGGAAAAAACACCATATGTTGGGATAACAAGGAAAAACAAGCAAAATATTTACATTTCTTTTCACATAACTGAAAAGGTATAAATCATAAGAAAAAGTAACTTGGTACTCTGGGGGTTTCTCAGTATTGTTTTGTTAACACACAGAGACCCAGGACTTTCCTTAGAGCATCTTCCATTAGCTCTATAGAGCAGAATTACAAATGAGAAACCAGATCATTCTCTGGAAATGATGCAGTATCAGTCTCCTATGGTAAATAAGCTTCTGCACTGTGGAGGTTTCAGCTGAAAGTTCAGGATGCAAATCCAAATAGCACTGGGCAAACATCGGACTGGAATTCTGGAAAAAATGCCAAATACTTGCACCAAAAACCCAGAAAGATGAGAAAAACAACACTCTCATTTGACAATGTTGTTTTTCCTTCCCTGTCTCCTGCAAATACTGGAAAGAACCTAATTTTCAGTATACTCCTTGTTACCAAAAATCCTAACACAATTTATAGACTATAATTATAAACCAGACAATGAAACATGAAGAAACTGAAGACAACAGCTGTTCTCCAATCCAGAGCTAAGACTACAACATTCTCACTCCCAAAAAGCAATTACAGTTTTAAACCAGAAAAAAATCCTACAAGACCTTTAAACCAGAAAAAAAGTGAAAATCAGAGTCGAAGGCTGAGTTTCACTATCCAGCCTGAAATGCCAGTCCATCATTTGTGACTATAAGCTATTGCTCCATCAGGTTACAAGATACTGGCATCATTTATCTGTTACTGAAATGCAGTTAAAACATTCAAATATAATAAAATGACACCTCTACATCATGTTGAAAGGTAAGCTAGAAACAGTTATCAACTAAAATTAGTGCTCCAAGGGAGGGAACAGCACAAGTGTTTGACACATCATCAAGGATTACTGCCCTGTTTAACGAGATTCCTCTGATGACAGGTAATGACAAAAGTGATGGCTCATAGCCTGGGCTATAGATTCGGCCTTGCTCCTCTTCTGAAGGCAGTGCACAGAGCTCACACTTTCGAGGGTCATCCGACTTTAAAAAGAATTCAACATCCAGAACAGAATGACTCAAAAGGTGTCATAACTGGAGTAAACATTAATAATATTTGAAAAGATACCTTCTTGTCATAGCTGCTCTGGATTTTATTTAATTGTTGTGGGGTTTTTTTTAACCTATTTTGTGTTAAGAATGCACACTGAAAGCAGAATACACTACAGGACTCTACCAGTGCTCACTGCAGTGAGCTGAAGGATCATGGAGAGATACAGAGAGCATATAAAGATGCTTTTCTTCACTGTTGTTTCTTGTGACTTCTTATAATAAATGAAACTGGAATTTAGAATTTCTCCCTGCTTTGCTTGTTCATCTTGTCTCCCAGCTTAACTTTTCTTTTTCAGCTTTACCCTTAGGATTTCCTACCCCTGGCTATGCCATTCCAAGCACTCCTTTTCTCTGTACTCAGCCAGGTCTGCCTGACTGTGACTTCAGCTGTAGGAGTTAGCAAAATTGGCTGCTTTGATTAGAAATGTGTGAGAGGAAGGCAGATAATAGCCTGGTTCTCTACACCTGATCTCCCAGTGAGGGGTCATTGATAGGGGTCAACAGCTGAAATAAGTGTCTCATCACATGAAGAGTTTGTGAAGGAAAATCTGTACTGTCAAATGAAGTGGAGCACAGCAGCACTGGGAGCTGGAGGGGCCTGACTTATCTATATATTTGGGTTGGTTTGTGTTTAGGAAGTTTTATTCTAGGAAGGAGCTTCCAGGAACTGTAGAGCCTGAAGTCCTGCACTGAACTTCAGAACAGATGAACCTGAGGGACAGGCAACTCCATCCTCCCAGAAATGGATTTGCCAAAGGGGCAAGAGAAGCTGTAGCCACCCTTCTCCAAGGCTATGCTCTCATCTCATATGTAATCAGGCTGTGGGAATAATCTGGAAGCAAAGGGATTTCCTTAAGCCAGTTGACTGATGGGCTCTGATTAAATTATCTCCAGACTAATTAATTTGTTGATTGACACTTGTAACATGAAGACTATCCCAGATAATTTGACACTGGCCATTGGTGAATCATCAAGTTAAAGCCTTTACTTTAAATGTGGCTGTTATGAATGAAATGTCACATAGTGACATTTGATATTTTGCAATTACTACTGTGCATGTGGGCACATAAGCACCATTTAAGCAGAGTCAGACTCAGGCTTTTAGGAGTTCAGGGATCAAAACAGACAGACTACTTGTCTTGTCTAGGTTTATAGACTACATAGCTATTGAGAGTCCATTAATCATGTAGAGGAAAAAACAGCCATTATGGCTAATGAAAAAAGAGAGATGGACTCAAGGAGGTTGAAATGGACAGGTGCCTGTTATGCCCCACAGCCTTTGATCCTCCTGAACAGCTACTGGTGCATGTGTCAATATGAAATAAATTTTAAAAAAATAAAGAGTTACTGTTGGGTTAAATGTGATACAGAGAGAAGTCTGAGATCAAGTCACACATTTTCCAACAGTGGGAGACACAGAGCTGTGAAGCTTGCTCCATTACTGCTTAACTTGAATGGTCAAAACAAGTAGGAAGTGTCCTACAGACACTGCTCCTGTGTGTGGTGTGTTGGGAGTCAAAGCCCCATTCCTTCCCTCAAGACTCTTTTATCACCCACACCTTTATAACAGCACTTGTACCACTCTGCCTGTGTTTCCCATGTCTCATACATGTAGGAAACTACAGATCAGGATTTTAATTCCACTGCATTTCAGACTCAAACTATCAAACAGAGGTGAAAGAGGGAAAGTCTGGGGATGTATCAGGGGACAGAACCATGCTTCCAGTCCAAAACATGGTGCTAAACAGGCTTTCTTTAGGGAAAGCTTTGATGTTTAGAACTAGACCTGGTGGCTTTTTTAAACCTTTTGTCTTCATTATTTTTGAGACAACTGTTGAAACTGAGGTTTATTCTTGACAAAGATATAAAATTGGGGTACTGTGGAAGTTTCAACAGAAAAAGTCTTTAAAATTCTCAGCTCAAGACTCAGAGGCTATTATGCTCATGAGAACATGCACTTCCAGCCTTTCTATTTTCTCTTTTGAGCACACCATTGACCCTACCTACAGCTTCCCCCAGTTGTTTGTGTAGCTGCCTCTCGTTTTGGAGAGAGTGTTGAGAGGAAGCCAGCATGATGGATAACAGGAGTCCTTTGACATACCATGTCATTTATCACATAACAGCCTCAATCCTGCTAAGGTGGCCTTCTCCATATGTCACTGTCAGCTCCTGTGCCACCTCAATGCATCAAAAAGAAAAGTTTGAATATGAAGCACCGTAATTCCTAAGTCACAGCTCATTGCAGCTTGCCAGACATGAAGAACCATTCTGTCTATCTGCCAGCTTGTTTGTTTAATTTTCACTGTCTCACATATGTGAGAAATTAAGTCTTCAATGTGGAAGAAAACCAGAAAAAGTCAGAGGTCTAGCAGAGGGAAGGAAGATAAAAATCTCTAATTCCATCAGGAATCCAATGTGACATTTTGAAGTGGAAAAAGAAAAGGCAGCCTATTACCAATAGGTATTAGGGAATTAGTAAGAATTCTTCCTTCTTCCCACTCAAGGAAAGAGGTTCTCTAATGGGCTGATGTGAATGTAGCAAGCTTAAAGCCATGTAGATAAGCTCCTGAACTCAGCTGCCTAATGGACACCTATCTCATCTCTTCTGCCCCTTGAAGGGTAAAAATGCACTGAAGGCTTCCAGGAAAGCCTCTTGAGATTATCCAGCAGGTCCTGCTTTGGGCTACCTAAATTAATCAGAACTCATCAAAGTGCAAGATTTCACCAAGTCAGTTCCCAGGGAACACTTGAGAACACAAACAAGAGGAGGCTGGAGCCACTGCTCCTCTCTGTCCCACTGACAAACCCAAGAGTCTCTGTGCAGTCTCATGAGCTTTACCACAGATGGCAATGGAAGTATGAGCCACCCACACTTTTCCAGGAGTCTGAAGGGATGTAGCCTGGCTCAGGTTAATTAAGTGTGATATCAAGTTTGGGCTGCCTGGAGCACACACCTCATCTGGAGTTATCTTCCCCTCTCCACTGTGAAACGGTCAAGGCCATTATTCTTCATTTCCAGTCCCAAAACATTCTTGCAACAGGCTAAGACTCCTTTTCTCAGCTTGCTCTAACACACCTCCCTCATCCTGCCCTGCTCATAGCCCAGTCTCTGCAGAGCATCCCCAGCACCATCAGGGCAGCCAGGACTCTCCAGGTGAGTCCACAACAGGCTCGTTTTTAGTTTAGTGTCCTTGAGTGACCCATGACTGAGCACAGCTCCCACATCTAGCCAGGCAAATTGTCCTATCAAGCCATCCTGTCTGTGAGTCACCATTTAGAAAGTATAAGTTACAACCTTCCTTTTCACATTTTTTTAGCAGCTTACAAAGCTTGCATTCCTGCCCCTAACTTATATGAGTCAGAGACCCATTTCCCAGGCTAGATAAATTTGCATATTACTTCCAGTGATTCACAGACTCCCCCAGCATGAATGGTGTTAAACTCCAAGAATTAAGATGTCATTTTGGATCATAATAAGTGACTTAAAAATATATGGTTTCCCACTTCCTTGGGTCATTGTCATATAGTCTTAATATATTTCCATTTCATATACTCTCCTTCCAAAGGGATCACAGGCAAGCTACAGCTTGAAAATTAATCAATGAACCTTTATTATTCTAACCCTTAATAGGATTACTAATATGAACTTTAACACGAGTTTTTTCCTCAGAAACTGTTTACTGACAAAACCTCATCCTTCTGTGACATTCACATTGCTACTGCCCTTCCCTGACATCTACTCTTTCTTAAAGAACCACCGAAGGGAGATTAAACACAATCTTCTTTAAAAGCAGTATTTCCACTAGTCATAAGTCAGATGACTCAAAAGTTCCTATTTTTGGTGCAAATTTCAGTGTGCTGAAGATCTTTGAGCAGTTTAGCTTCAGCTCAGATAGCCTTCCATTTCTGTGCCAGACTGGACATCTTCATCCTCTCTTGAATATTTGCAGCAGATGCTCTTTATAGATATATATTAAAAATCTGAAAAAATAAGAGCCTCTCGAGCCTCCAGAAAGCCTGTGAGCTAATCACTAAAAAATCCTTTAAAGGCCTTGGTAGTGCTATAGGCAGCTCTCCCCTGAAGCTGCAGGATGGAGCTCTGAATCAACAATAGTGCTTCTGCTTTCCTTTGTCTTTCAGAGTTTGGCATAAAGACAGACTTGTTTATGTGCATGTAGGTAAAGTAGGAAGCATAAGAATGGTAATTCAGCTAGGGGCAAGTCTTGGTCATTATTTGGGCCACTAGGCAATGGGGTTGAATTATGGCTTGCCATGACAGTATCCTAAATAACTGTTAGCAGGAAATATTATCTTACATTACAGAAACAATTACAAGAGTTAACCATTTGGAAAAGGAAATCATGCTGCTGAAGAACTGCCATTCAGCCACCACAACTCACATTCCTCAGATTAAATTAGAAATTTCAAAGGGAAAAGAAGAGAAATCAATCCAAGTTTATGTCCAAGTAATGCAACATGTTTTTGGGGTAGCACACACCAAAGCATATGCATATTTGTGTTGTTGATTTGCACAAACCCATTCCCGTAGGATGAACATCATAATTGAAAATGAGAGCACAAATGGCCACTTAAATTCCTAAACCCCAGCCTGAGTAATTGTGCATACACACACATATCTGTTTTTCAAGCACAACTGCATCCTTTCAATCCTGGCAATCTGGATCAAAATGGTTTCTATTAACATTACATATGCATTTACATGCATAGAATACTGTATCATTTGGACCTCAGAGTTCTTGGCAAACATCAAAGCTAACTCCTTATTTAGGTTTCCATGAGGTTTAAGCAAGAATTAGCAATGACAGAGACGGACCTGCACCATAGCTAGTTTGTGGAGAATTCGATATGTGCTCTTTAGGGACCAACCCATCTGAGCCTGCATGGAAAATTATGGTTTCAGAGCTGCCACATGTGTTTCTCAGAGATTAATAAAATGCTCAGGGAAAAACACAAAACAGAAGGGGGTTGATTGCACCTAAGTGGTTTCTTTTCTGTACTTTGCAACATCTGCTGCAGACCTGGTTGCCACAATTTCTACCCAGTGGCCTGAAAGCAGAAACCCACAACATTCACAAAGCAGTGGGTTATGAAAGAGCCAAGTCCAAAGGGAGGACAAAGCCTGAAAGCAAAGCAGGTGCTTTGTTATGGCACTTTGAGACCAAGGACATAACAAATAAACTTCTATCATCAGTCCACACTGTCAGAACAGGCATTCATCAGTTAAAACACAGAGAGAGCTATGAACACTGTCAAAGCCCGTTCATTAGAGAATGATCCACTCCAGGTGGACTCCAAAATTGTGTGGGATCTGCTGCTCCAGCTGGATCCCTACAGTCTATGGGGCCTGATGGGATTCATCTGGAGATCAAAGAGCTACTGATACTGGAAAACCTTTTGCCTTAATGATTTTTGAGCAGTCTTGGGAATCCAGAGAGGTTGCAGATGACTGGAAGCTGGCAAACATTGTCCCAGTTTTCAATAAGGGCAAGATGGAGGACCCCAGAAACTACAGTGTCACAGGTTTGGGTCAGATATTCAGAAAAAGTTCTTCACCCAGAGAGTGTCTGGGCATCAGAACAGGCTCCCCAGGTCACAGCACCGACTGACAGAGTTCAAGAAGCATGGGGACAACACTCTCTGGCACATGATGACTCTTGGAGTGTCCTATGCAGGGCCAGGAGCTGGACTTAATCATCCTTATGGGTCCCTTCCAACTTGGAAGTTGTCTCTTATTCTGTGACAAATAACAGCCCTGAGCTGGGCTTTTGTTTAGATAAGAAATTGTGTAATGAAAAGATACACTTGATTTGAAGTATTTCTACTGTTTACAGCAACAGAGCCTTTTCCTTAATATTCTTCATTTTATTTACATTCCCAGCTGTATTACTGTTATGAGCCTGAAAGCTCAAAGTCATTGATATGGACACTATTTGATTTTTGAACAGACTACATGCTGGATGGGATTACATCCCATTCAAAGCTATCTAAAGATAGGCAGAGAAGTAGCACAGTTCAAGGGTGCCCTCACCTGCATGTCAGGGAAAGCAACAGAAATTATTGTGACTTCAAACACTTAGCTGCTCTCCACCTGAAATCCAATATGTGCACAAGACCAGACAGCAAAGTTATTCAAAAGCAAACTCTCTTTTGTGTAACAAGCATGTTCCAGAGGGGAAAACAACTGTTCTCCCATCATTTCTGGATTGCCATGCTCAGCCTCTACATGGGATTACAGCAGGACACAGGTAAATCTGCAGACTTTGATCAGAAACCATCTGATTCCATGCAGATAGTTCAACACACAAAGTGTCAGCTGCCTTTCCAGAGTTCTCAATCTAACCTCAAAGATGTTATTTTTGTCATCTAAAAATATCCATGAGAAATACAGCTTAGTCTTGGTCTCCCATAGCTCCTTCTACTTCGTGCTCAGACCTCGTGTCATCTCTGCTCTCACAGATGTATCCAGACCTGCTCTGGCTAACATTATATCCATCTAAGCATAGAATTCACTGCTGCTCAAACGAGGTGCTAGAGATTTCAATTATATAGACCAAGATCTATTAGAAAATTGCATGGGAGATCACTGGGTTTTTTTCACATCACTGGAGCAAGAACTTCAAGTCATGATAGTGCACTGCAGAAGTGACTGATTAGTGCAATAAACTACATGGCTACATAAAGCCTCTTTCCCTGGTTCTTCTCATTTCTGAATGGTATTAAAATAGTTTATGAGTGTTCAGCTGCTTTGCACTTTACACCCTCTTATGTGCCATAACTGTTAGAGGGAAGACAGAAAAATCATCTCTTTTTAAATCTCTGCCTTTTGTTTTTATGCTAATGACTTTTTGTTATTCAACAGACAGTGAATACAGGAAACTTTCCTCAAAAACTAAGTTTTCATTAATGACATCCCTGTTACTGCTGGCAGAAGACACCACAGACCAGAGCTAGAACTGAGAACCAAACTTCTGCTTCAGGCAGTGCTCCATGACAGCCAGGGCCCTGGGAGGATTGGTACCTCCCTCTCCTTCTAAAGCTGAGCTTATGAGCATTTTGGGAGAAAAATGGGGCAACATGTGAAACAGAGAAGGAAACTACTACTAGAGGTACTGCCATGGGGTGCACCTGGAAAGAATTCTTGCACTCACACATTGCTCCTGTCCGGTAACTTGAAAAAACCCTCCCAACAACACAACATTGCATGAAGATACTGACCTAATTATAGATTGTTATGTGTGTACATTTAGCAATCAATCCTTTTTCCTATTGGCATTCTATGAAATACACATATATACACGAAGAGTAGAATATAGCAGCTCTTCTCCAACTGATATGAGTCCTTAAGTCTGCTATTTGGGGCAGACAAACAAAAGCAATCAAAAAGGTGAATTAGGACCTAGACTACACTGCTTACTGCCACTTCTCTGTGTTCTGCTTCCCCACACACTGAAGGGTCCCATGGGACATAATGCAACATGCAACAATTTTATATAAGGACACATCCACTGGTGAAATTCAATCAGCCAGTTCTAAAACACTATGGAAAAGTTTCTCACTTCCTCATAACTCTGAATACACCGTAATTTCCAAAGAATTTTGCATCATAAATCACCCCTATTTCCAGGCAGAGAAACTCCAGCACAGTTACCTGAGAGTCCCTACCCAGGCTATGATATCATGGACGTAGGATGTGTCCAAACATCAGCTTCAGAGCAGTGCAGTGTGCACACACCCAAGGTGCACCATCACTGGAGCACTTTTCCCTGCCAATGTCACTCCCTGCTTCTCTATTTTCTCCCCTCAGCTCAAACCTGAGCTATACAAATTCAAGAGCCTTTCAGTTTTTCTCCCCCTTCAAGACTCAGAGCTACTTTGCAGCATTAGAACTTTGCTGCACCTTTTTCCTGACTCTAATAGTGCTGCCCATTAGGCTGCAGAAAGGGTTTTGATTTCTCACCCTCTCGTTGCAGTATTGACTCGATTTTCTGGTTTTTATTTTCTTGATGCTTCTGTGGGACATTCAGCTGGATTAATAAAATTAGGATGGTAATTTGCTGAAACCACTGGAGCAAATTTTGCCCTGTAATTACCCAATTGCTTGTGCAATCACACAAGCCATGTGCACAGGTAAACAATTCAACTTCAGCTGGACCTCTGTAGGTACATTTTTGCACAGCAATTTTGAAAACATAAGCTCTCAAATGAAGCTTATTTTTCTAGACAAGGCTCTCCATCGCTTTTCTACAAACACCATTTCCACTTGCCAGTCTGCTTCCCCAACCCAGGGTCATTTTACATTCCCTCTCCTATCACAGTACTTCACCAGCTTTTAGTGCTACATTTGAATAACAGATTCCAAAGAGAGGGAGGGAAAAAGTGAGAGAGAAATACGTAAATAAATAAAAATGTTAAAGAACAACATTAGCCAAAATGCAAAGCTAGCCCAGCACAGAATTTTTTAAAAGCAAACTCATGGAAAATTAGCTTTACACTTGCAAACCTAAGCTCCTGATTTTTTTTGTTCATAAGCTTTCAAAAATTTCAGTGCATATTTCACAAAAAAATTATGTGTTCTAATACTTAAAAGGGCCAAATAGCCACATAAAATGAGAAATGTCACTTGGAACTCCAGGGATGTCCACTTTTCATGTTGGAAGAAATACTGCCTGATTTATTACACAGGGTAATATATGAAGGTATATTACAAGAGACAATAACCTTCATTCTCAGGCAATTTTAGCTTTCCAGGTAGTGTGGATATTGCAGTAAAGTACTGGACATTCTTCACTGCATCTATAAAAGTGAAGTTTTTACAATTTCATTTTGTGGACTTCTCTTTTCCCATCCTATGAATAACAACTCCATCTCTGCATCTGTAGCTTCAACAGGCTTTAACTCAGGTAAACAGACTTGATCTTGAGATGGGTGGGCAAAATATCCCCTTTATTTGTGATATTAGCTCAACTCCAAAAGACCCAGCTTTGATATCAGTGATTGATGTCTACCACCATCAGCTACAAGGCACCATCCAAGTTCAGCAGCAATTACATCTCAGTGTAAATTTGCTTATGCAGCCAGCTGGGCCAGGGTTTGCATTATGTCCTGGAAATCCCAAGAAGGTATAAAGAGACTCCTGATTTTTAATACATTTCCCCATTTCCTGCATTGATGATACTGAGGTATTCTTCACTCATCAGGTGGTTGTGGAAGTCATTGCAGCAGGATACTTTCCCTGCAGTAATCCCAGGATGTAATCCTGAAGAAGAGCTGCAGCTACAAAGCTCAGAGCTCCATGAAGTGCCTCGTGAGATGCTGGGTCAGGCTGCATGGGAGCCAACAGCATCCTTTTCATTGCCACCAATCCCACTGCACAGCCTGTGGCACTAATGCACCAGGCCCTAACAAGGCACCAGCTGCTCCTTGCCTCTCTACAGAGCCCAGCACGGGCACAATTATGATGGGAATAATATCCCACAAACGGGACTCAAATAAGCATAATAACAAACAAAAGGGATAATGACACACAATCAAGCTAACAGGAATTATAATATAATTCAATCATCTCATTAACTTCACTAAAAGCCAGCTTTGTACTCCAGTCTCCTGGCTCCTGAAAGTGTCTTCAAAGGAGTGCACACATCTGATTACAAACTCCCATCATCAGTTAGGAAAACAGACATGAATGCAGAACAAAGGGATTCCTTCCTGAGCCTGGAACAACCTGCTCATATCTAATATTCATGCTAACTTGAAAATGCAAGGTACAACCTATCCAAAATGAAATAGTTCCCAAGGCTAGAAGCTGAAGTGTTTAGTAGTCCAAGGCAGTAATATCATTGAGCCCACACCCAGTGATTTTTGTAGTAAAATTTCCAGGCGACCTTGCATCACCAGCATAAATTGTACAGGAAAGAGCCCAGGGACACACAGCTCATTGGGCACTTTTGCTGTTTAAGAGCTTACAAAGACTCCTCTGGCCATTGGCAACTGGGAGACTGATGGAACATGGAACAATGCCTTGGATCCTTCCAGTTTTTAATATGGCCATTAACTAATTAGATTTCACGACCATTTAGAAGACAGATGATATTGCAATCTCCATTCTATTAGCAAGAACAATATGGTACTTCCATGAGAAATCTGCCAACAGGAGAATGAGGCCCCAGAATTTAAACAAACCCTAGATTCTGTCCACACCACGCCTTTTAGTCAAAAGACACCAGTTGTGTGGGTCAGTTATTAGGCTGAACACTGGGACAAGCAGTTATAAGCAACAAATTGTGTTCACTCTCTGGGTCAAACTCCTGAAAGCACATGGGATATGCTGAAGTAAAAAGGAATTGTAGTAAGGCACCCAAAATTTCAGCTATACAGCCTCTGAGAAACAAAAGCACCACGCAATAAAGCCAGCTACTGACACAAGGCTGGTGCTGAGTCCCACAGACAATGATATCACACAGGCTCCTGTTTTAGAGGCTCAGGCACACTATAAATTAGGTGAGGGTGTTAAAACAACAGCTGGCTGCTAATTAGTCACAGCCCCCCTCAGCAGGGTATCAGCAAAGTGGCAGAGAACATCTCGAGTAAATTAAATTTTAAAAAATCCTACTGCAATCACTCCCCTGACAGACCCTTCCTTCATCTCCCCTCTCAGCTTTTTATTTATTGTAATTACTTTAGTAATAAGATTTGTTTCCTTGTTATTATATATATTACCATGCAGGGCAACAACAACAACAACAACAAAAAATAATAGCTGGGAAGAGTTATAGAGCTTATTTATCTCCTTGGCTGTTATTGGGCCGTTGGGTGGAGAGAGCGATGAGGAGGTGGGGGCCTGGGAAAAGCAGTAAATAGAAAAGAAAGCATATTCCTTGGGAGCAGAGACATATGGGGGCATATTTACGAAGGAGGAAACACTGACAATGAGTGAATAGAGCTAATAACTCAGGGGGCCCAGCAGCCCTGGCTGATAAAGGAAGGAATAAACAATCCTGCACTGGAAGTGCTGTCAGAAGGGAGAGTCCTGGGGTGCAGCTGTCTGCAGAGGGATGTTTATCACAGGAGAGCCAAGGATGGGCTGTCACATCAGCACAGCACAAAGGGCCCTGGATGAAACTGGGGCACCTCCCACAGCAGAGAGCAACTCAGACAAGTGTGTGGTGCAGGGCCAGACACCATTTCTGGTTGTTCCACCAAGGAACAATTCACAGAAATGAGAGCTAAGAAATATTGTAGCTCATATTTTACCTCGTGTTGTGCAGGCACTAGACACATTTGGTACCCTAAGCTCTCAAATCCATCACTGCCCTCTCAGTGGAAGGCAACAGAAGCAACACCTGAGGCACCAAAGCAGCAAAGAGGTGTAAAAATTTCTGCTCCACTTGAAGAAAATTAGCCCACACCTCGTATGTACCTCCCAGAGCCACCAAGTATTTCAGTACAGATGTTCACAGAACTTGCATCTTTGTCATCTCTGAGGTCTTAAGGAAAACACCAGTGCACACTCTTGCCACCTTACAATGACATCTCAGAGCACAGCCAGTGCATGTGAGGGTTGAGTCTTTCACAATTTACAAAATGCTCTTTTTTTTATCCAAGTATGCCTTGCCTTCCACATATGCCTACCCAACTACTTTTGGCAAGGCGGTGACAATTTAGGTGCAGAACTTCTGAAGAAAACAGGGGGACAGACTCGTGGGGCATCTGTCAAAGAGCAGCACAAGGCTCCTGTAGCACCTCTCTCCTAGAGAGAGATTCCATTAATTCAAAACCACTCCTTTCCCAGCCTTCTCACATCTCTGAGCTATCCTTAGAGAAACACACACATCATAGATTAACCAGTCTGGAGAGAGCCTTTGCAGAGGAGAGTGGAGAGTGTTTGCAGAGTGCATGGCACCAATTTAGAACTAAACTTCTCCTTCAACCCTCTGACCACAGAGAAGCAATAAAGAGAAGGAGGGATGTCTGCAGTTGTACAGCTTTGTGTGACATCACCTCAAGATTTAGTCCTTAAGGATGCAGCTCTGCATCACAAACTGACTCCTCAGACCAGCCATTAGTTTTTTTTCCTATCCCTGATCTTTTCTGCCTCTTACTGCCCAGAGAACACAATGTGCTCATTCAGGAGAGTAAGCATTAATACAGGAGAGAAAAGGGTCATTTATACAAATAGTGTGTTTAGGTGTGGAGACAAATGTGCTTCTTCTCCTCCTAAGATCCAAACAGAAGGCACCAGGTTCTAAAGGTTAAGTGGGAGCATACTCCTTTCTTCCTTTGTAGTTTTTGAGAGTGTGCAGAGGAAAACTGTTCTAGAATGGATTTTAGTGGGCATTTCAATCTCTTTATTTCAGTAATTGTCAAAATAGGTTTGAGGAGGTAATGAAAAAAGCCCCTGAGTAAACAAGGAACAGACAGAGTAAATTAAAGGGGAGGGAGCATCAACAGAGACACAGAAAACTCAGCCCCTCACCTGCCTTACCTTGGAGAAGCAAAGCTTACTCAGCCTGTGCTGGGGGAGGGCAGGTTCAGGATGTTTTTAGAATGGATGAAGAATACTCCATGGCTATATTCCAAAAGAAAAAACAGGATTTCCTCTACCTAACTGCTACTATGGTTACCCCAAGGCTTTGAAGAAATCATGCGGCTTCGAATAAATTTCCTTCATCTAAAAAAGACTCACCAGCTCCCATCTCCATTCATTGGTTCATTAATTTACAAAATTCATCAGTTCTTTTTCAATGAAAAGCCTCCTTGATTCAACAGGAGGGAAGAGTGAGAAAAGGGTAGCAGATGAAAAGAAAAAGTAAACATTAAAATCAGGTAAAGGATGAGGAAGAAGGTGGCAGCTCTTAGACACTCCCACAAGCTCCTACAAACCCACACACATTCTCACACACTATCAGTAAACTTGAGGCAAGGAACAAAAATATTTCTTTTAATATAGGAGGAACCAAGGCTAGTAAAAAACATATACATGAAGAATATGTGGGCTATGGGAGGCTTCACAAGAGAGAAGTATTTAATTTAAAGCATGAAGCAATTATTTATTCTCCTCCCCAGGCCTCAGTAAAGGAGACATGGCCAGGTCCCTGTTCTCCTGGTCCTGTCCATTTAAGGTTTACTAAAATTTTCTTCATTACCATATTTTACTACAGTTCAAGCTCATCTACAGCACGGAACACAAAACAGCCTCCTGTGTGACACAGGCCTGGGCCATACCCTTCATTCAAGTGTCACCAAAAGCCACATTCTCCCTCCTGAAGGTCCCTTCTCTGCTACACTGGCTCCTGACAGCTGGAGGAAAAGGTCAGCCATTCCCTCCAGTCTTGCATCTGATGGAAAATTTAACTAAGTGTAGTGAGAGGAAAAAAAAAAAAAAAAAAAGGGAGAAAAGCCACAATTGTTTTTCTTGTTCCTTCTGTCTGTGAGGATCAAGAAAGCATTTGGTGCCAACAGAGGCTTTGGATACCCGGGGGCAGTACCCAGCTATTCTGAACAGTCCTCCCATCACTTCTGGCAGACCCAGGCCCTGGGGAGCACAAGCAGCTCAAAAGCTGTGACTTCACGGACTAGAGACTGTCAGAAAAACCCAAGGTGCTCCCTGGTGAAGCACTCACCCCAAACTCATATGAGTTTGAAGCCCAGCTCAATGCAGTTGTTGCTCAAGATTTACTGTTCTATTCCTGCAACACTCAATCAGCACAGCCCAAGCCCAAAGCAGGTGTGGGACTGTAGCTTAAGAAAAGTTGTTCCTCTGCACTTTGCTGTGTTCCAGTCCTTGTTTAAGCCCATCTTTCAGCTTTAACATTTGTTGTGTGCTCCTCTGCAATGACTCAGGGGGCACAGTTGTGGCAAACTCTGCAAGACCCCATGACCAGGGCAAGACAGCAGCCACTGGTGGGATGTGATCACGATGTCCTCCCCTTGCATAGGGCAGGATCAACAGTTATTAACTCACTGCCACTCCATAGACACCCAAAGTGAACAAATTCCACTGTCTGCAGAGAGAAGGAGATTTGTTTTCCAGCAAAGTGCAAGCTTACCTTAGCTTAGTGCCCTCTTCAAGATTTCACACAACAATATTTCAGCTCAACATATCAGGAGCAGAGTTGTACCTTTTCCAGTCATTTACAGGGAGAGGGAAGTTAGTGTGGGCAGACAGGGATGGTATAAGGTAAAGAATGAAAAAAGGAATCAATATTTTTCCAAGATCAGATTCAGCATCTCTTAGGAAACGTGGGAAGGAAGATTGAAAAGAAGGTGGGAGAAGGAGGAAGGTTCACTATAGAAAAATATTTCTGTAAAAATTTAAGAAATACTTATTCATCCTCCCCCCACCAGGTTATACAAAGCATTAATTACAGCCAGTTTTTCCCAGGCATATCTGTTCTGCAGCTGTATTCTGCCCCACTACTTTAGCAGAATGCATAAACCTCCATTTGTGAGTAAAGATCCTGTTTCTCCAGCACCACTAACACTCCTTCCAGGGAACTGAGAGATCTTCTGACCACAGACAGTACAGAACCACATGCACCTGACAAATGCAGGACAGCACACCAGGCCATGTCTCAGATTCACGTTTTCCACACAGGACTGATAACAGGATGAACAGAACACGGGGCAAAGGGAATTCTCCCAGCACAAACATTGAAGATGAGACCTGCTGGGTACACAGCCAAACCCCAGAACAAGCACATGTCACAACTCACTTGCCATTGATGACTCCATCAGGATTAAGCATGGGCACAATCTTGAAGATGAAGCATTTCCTCAGGAGCTCAGCAATGGGATCACTGCTCACCAGGAACTCCAGGGTCCCCTTCATCACCCAGCTGGAATTGCTCTCGCCAGGGTGAACTCGGGCTGTGAGAAACACGTAAGGACGGCTGCCTGTGGAACAAAGCAAAAACACCCCTAAGTTAACAGGACTTTTCTTTGAGTAAGATCTTTGCAAGTGGATTTTATTCCTTTTGAATTCAGGTAACAATCCAAAATGCATTCTAAGAAAAATACATCCCCAGACATTCCAGATATTTTCTCAGGGTGCTATTTATAAACTGATCGCAGATTTGGTCCTCAGAACCAGCACAGAGCCCATTTCATCCCAAACTCACTGTTTATTCTGTGATAACTTAAGGTATTTACATGTACCATTAGAAAGCATTCTGCAGGTGCAGGTCACTGCCTCTCCAAATAGCTCTACCATAGTTTCTAGCGATTATTGAAAGTTTGATCCCATCAAATTTCATTAAGGTTTAAAAGGCAGCAAGGAATTATTTCATTATCTAAGGCCCTGCTCCACTTTCAGTATTTCATCATTAACAATTCAGAACTTTCTAAATATCTAAGCAGATTTTCCCACCCATAAAGGGCTCCAAGGACAAGCAAACTGTCTGATCTCTTGAAATAAATTGTGTTGTAGGGTCAAAATCATAATTAATTGAACTGATATAATTAAAGGAAATACACTAATATATTCACCAAAGCTGCAGAGGCCTAACTATTATTTTGTAACCATACAACAAAAGGTAGAAATAACAATGTACATAGCTAAGGCAAGCTGTTTCTTTTGGTGGAAAGACTTTTTCAGTTTTATATAATATAGATGCTCACTCAGAATAAAAAGGCTCATTTTCAGAAGTTGCAACTAGAAGAGTTCATCTGTTCCTAGCACTATTTTCACGCATGGGAAACAAGCTGTGGCAGTTTGAGGTAGGGGAGGAGATTTGGGGGGTTGCTTTTTTTTTTTTTTTAAGAGTAAATTGAATTTTTACTAAACAGTTCATTGATAATCTCAACTATTCAACTATTTCAAAACAGACTTACAACTTAACAGCAAAAGTTTCCTTGTTATCAGATATGTTATTTGCTGTTCCTGTGAAAAAGCCACTAAACACATTTGGTCTGGTTACAAGCCTCCAAAAACTCTCAGCACACATATGCTTCGAAAAGACCAAGTTTGACAGCAGATTCTTTAAAGATCCCATCTGTGCTGAGCACACTTCAGGGATGGGCCAAGGAAACAGGAGAAGGAAGAAGGAGACACCTGCCAGAAAATAAAAGGAAAGGAGAAAGCAATTATCTGTTTTAAAATGATCCTTTTGTGAGCATTCACTATCACAAGTCAAGCTGACAGATTTACTTCAGTGGAGAGTTTTATCTGTCAGGGCATCACAGCCAAGCCAGGGCAGGTTTGTCCTGCTCCATCAGGACACGTCAGAGCTCAGGCTCTGCTCCCTTCCTGAACTGAAGGTCCCCAGCTGACAGGACTGGGAGAGGGAACAGGACAGAATGCAAAACCAAAGGCACCAGCCTTGTAAACAAATGCTGAATTTGCACCTTGCACACCTCTGTCTTTAGCTCCCAAAGCCATCCTTCAGTTTCCAAACGCTTTACAAATCATTAATCAATCATAGTAAAACAGGGAGGTACAACACCATCCCCAAAAATACAGATGGTAATAAAGAGCTGTTTAGCTGCTTGTCTGACCAAGAAAAGGCTGTGTCAGAGCTGCAAATACAGGTGAAATTTCTCATTTCACGTTTAAACAAGCAATAAGCATTAATTTCTCTCCTTAACTGTATATTCTGCACGGTTCTGCTCAATGTATATACTTTACAGCACAATTTAGTTACATCACACTCAGATTTGGAAATAATCCCCCATCTACACTTCCCTCTTAAGCAGTTGGTGGGCACTAGAAAAGTGAACTGCACTCCCAGTTCGAAGAGCTCCTACAGAGCAATCATGTTCTGGTCCAGTAAAGCTACTGGGACTCTGTTTCTCAATAACCACATACTAGGCTTTTATCATTCTTAAACCTCACTATACTGGGGGAGGTTAGTACATTTTCATCAATGTGTACTCATAAATGCCCTAGGCACTTATGGACTGCAAAAGACTCCTCTAGCTCCTGCAGAACCAGCCATTCAGGTTTTTTTGCCCCAGAATAGTTCTATTCTTCTCCAGCTAATTGTGCATTACCATCTACCTTAGTAATGCCTTATAATAGCAACAAACAAAAGCCAGATCTCACAAAGACATCAGCTGCATTTTGCCATTTCCAAACATTTTCTCCTTTCTCCCATCACTATGATTTAGTGCTGTTTTGCAGGCTCATTGCTGAGCTAAACTTATGGGGCTCTGCAGTTATAGCTGGGAATGAGGCTCCTGAGGACTTCTAATGGACAGCAGCTGTAAATAGCACAGAACAAAATAAAATGTACTCTCTTTTGCAATTGATGAATACAGCTTTAGCAACTCTTACCTCTTCTGGATATTGGTACAGAGCTCAGCATCTTAATTGAGAGGTTCATTCCTCAGTCAAAATAAGAAAAATAAAAAAACAACAACTCTAAGCAACAGCTTTCTCATGTCAGAAACTCAGGACAATTTGCCCTAAGTCTGTTAATTGCAATAGCAAGGGGCTGGCAAAGACCCGAGTTCTGCTGTTTCTCTCAAGGCTTATCAAAGTCAAGCTTGTCTTACTTAGGCTCAGTGTTGGAAAAGCTCCTGGAGTCTCCAGATCTTAAAACCCAGGAAATATGAGGGCAGGGAAAGAGACCAGAGATCACCTACACTGTTCTCCTGTGGGTGACAACAGGAGGGCCCCATTGCCTGCAGGTCCAGCCAAGGAAAACTCTCAATTCCAGTGAAAGTTTGCTTTGAAAGATCCCCTCCTGCCAAGCACATCCACAGCTCTGACATCCCACCCACAGGAGAATCATAAGGAAAGTTTGTACAAGCAAGGAAACCACAGAGCTTGTTAACTCTCTGTTCCCTTCACAGGAGCCATCCCAGCCAAATTCCACATCCCAATGCTGCTCCCCCAGAGAGCTCCCAGCGTGAAAACTAATGAAGCAGCAAATAGAGCAAAGAGCTGATGACATGGCCATAAAACTTGCTTCTCTTGAAACACCTGGAAAACAGCAGGAGTGGCCCAAACCTATGTTTTACAGCATATCCAGTTACTTTGGAATTACTGTGCTGCTATTAACAGAGCTCATGAAAGGAGTAGGCAGAGCACTGGCCAGCCATGCTCCACACTCAACTGGCAGCACCAGTCGAGACCTCTGCACTCAGTTCAGCTGCTTCCCTTCATTTCTGACTTCCAGAACCCCCACAACTGCAGTCCTGACCAGACCAGTAGTACCCAGTACAGCTTACTGGCTTATACTGGTGCCCTGCTGCCCTTCTCTTTCTGCTCTTTCAGAGCCTCATGGTACAATCTCCCATGCCCTGCTAAACCTGTGTTAAAGACTCACAGCCTCAGGTTCTCTCATATACCTCCTCCCAGCACCAGAACTGAGCTTAAGTCTTCAGAATCCTCAGGCCAACACTTAGGCAGCTCCTTTCCAAGTTCTGAGGAAGCTGCCAGAAAGCTCAGGTTAGCCATTTATCTCTGCAAAGCCCACATGACACATAACCTTCTCTGGGAGTATAAATAATAAAAAGGGAAAGTAGAGGAGCCTTTTCATGCTACATAAAGCCTTATCCAACAAATCATGTCTCCTTACACTGTGTTACATTTCGACATGCCCAGAATATAACATGGCATCAACAATACCCAAGGTGGGAGATTAAAGAACCACTGATTCCTCTTGCAAAACTTCAAGCAAAGAACCTTTGAATGATAATTTTACTAATGCATCACCTAATTCCCATCTCTCCTTCCCTTCACTCATTTTTGATTGTGGATATATGAATGAAAATGAGAGCTTTGTTCTTCCAGTCGTGCTAACCTGCTGCTTAATCTCCTGCCTCTAAGGGTCCTCCTCTAGTCATGTCATCACCAAGGTTCACTAAGAGGTGACTTTGATGTCACTAATCATGACATCAATTGTGGAATGAGAAGCCTGAAAGAAAAGAACAAAACCCCATTAACACAGCAGTGTCCCTCATCAAGGGGAGCACAGAAAGGAAATGAAAAGCAGTTCCAGATGCCCTGACCTGGGCTGCTTTCTAAATTATTTCAAGCTGAGGTTTGAGCCATGCCATTTGTAAAGGGATAGGGCATTGAAATGACACAGGGCTAGGATTTTTTAAGGAGTCAAAGGGAATTATGTACACAGCATGTGAAAAATTCAGTCTAGATCTGGGTCTTGGGCTGAAACTTTGTGGCTGTGCCTCTGCATACCTCTCTTTCCTCTGCACAAGCCCAGGGCCATTAAGACAAAGGCTTCTTTTTCTCCTTTATGTATAAGTACAGCATGACTACCATGAGCACTACACAGATCAAAGGGCCAAGTTTACCCTGGGATATAGTAAAGAAAAACTAAGAAAGCAAAACTTCTCCTTCCAACTTAATTAGCTGTACCCACTACAGGCTATTTTGTGAGTAAATGATGGGTAAGCAAGAGGACCATCACACAGCTCTTCCATGCATGTCACAGCTGCATCACGTCCTGGATACATCTGACATGCCCAAGGCTGCAGAGTTATGCAAAGACAGAGAAAAGAGAGGATATGGTGTGATGTACAATGAATATTAAAATATATTTGTAAAAAACATCAAATACTGAGATCACAGAAAACAATGAGCCTGATTTGAGGCAAAATATGTGTCAGATACTTTTCTCCCCTCCTAAAACTTTTCCACCAGTTGTCAGACTTTTAGTTGCCTTAAGACAGAATAATTCTTCCCTGCCCATCTCCCCCTACCCCAGATTGCTGTTTCCTTGCTGTGCCTGTTTTTGGCTAAATGCTCCAAAAGCAGAAACATCTTAACACAGAAGCAAAATACAGTCTAGCAGGATCAGCTGTTGTTTTCCAGAATTATCAATGAGCTATTTCTTTCTTAAGTATTTCTGTATTATATGTATTATTATTATTGTTACCTGTGGCAAAGAAGTGAACATTACAAATTATCTCAGCTGCCTGTTCTCTACCTTCATCACTTGATGGGAGAGTTTCAGCCTCCAAGTTGCTTGGCAACCTTCTTTTGTGTACATGTTTTATGAATTCATTCACCTCTGAATCAGAGATGATCGGGGAGCTGAGTATGGGTACAGACTGCTCAGCCTCAGTTCAGCTTGACCTCCTACTAATGCTGGGTTTGAGCTCCAGGAAATTGGTAAGCAAGTTGTTTTGGGGAAGTTTCCAAAATCCCAAGTTCTTAAAGCAGCAGGAACCACCATCATTATTTAGCAGGACCTCCAGTATGACCAAAGGTAAAAGAAAGCCACATTACCTAATTCCAGTTCAAATCGAAGCATTCATCTTGGCTAAGGCTGGGGAACAACTCAACCTTTTTTCAGGACTTACACCCATGGAAAGCTTACTATAACCCTTTGCAAACAGCCTTAGTTTATAACTAACATCCCCATGCCAAGTGTGTGCAGCTGCATTAGTCTAGCAGAAATTTCCAACCACTGCATCATCTAGTCCCGGATATCCCCACCCAGCATTCACTGGCATATCCAGCATCACTCTTCAACCCTGAGCTGCTCAAGTATCATCAGACTTCAGGACTGAAACCATACAGGTACCTTATTAAGCTGCTGTCAAGCAAGTTCCTCCCAGGGCTGTCAGCAGCAGAGGAATTCCTCTGCCTGGGTGCCCCTCCCACCTGTGCTCACTGCTGTCATCCATCCCTGCTCCTCTCAGCCACAATCCAGCAGATTACAGCTGAATTACAGCAGATGAGATAGTAATGCAAAGCAGTTGAAAAAATGGCAGCTCTCCTGGAACCCACACCAGGTGTAATAACCCTGTTATTTCCCTCTGGTCAACCCAGTGAGCAAAACCAAATAGCTTCAGTGCTGTGCCCACTGCTGCCTAACATAGGTAAAAAAAACGTGATGAAAACTGAAGAGGTCATTGAAAATCATAAAATGTTTAGAAGTCTTAGGCTGATAAATTGGAGAAAATGGGTTTCAGACACAGAAAGAAAAGGTGAACAGAGAGGAAGGGGAAATAACCTTTAAATTGCAAAAGGCTGCTATAAAAAGATTGCAATCACCTGTCCTCACTGTCCACAGGGACTAGGCTGCATAAAAAGAAACACAAGTTACTATCAGCTAAGCCAGGCTGTGGTGACCTGACTGCCCTCCCTCCTGATGGGTCCTTGTTATAAAGTGCCAAGAATCTTCACTACAGTACCCAAAACAGTGCCAGCAGAGGCCTACAGCCACATAAGTCATGATAGATTCTTTAGAAACTTGGTCCATGATTCCCCTATTCCTCTGGAACCAGCTCTCTCTTCTGAGGGCTGCTGGAATTACTATTCCAGTCCACAAAGCAGCTCTGCCATCTCCTGTGTTCTCTTTGATGGAAGGTGTCTGCTTACTACTTAATGTTAGCCATTTTAAGCCATGTTAACCATTAGCCACTAATTAGTGACTAATATGAAATATTTAATATTTCAGAACTACTTCATCATCATACATTGACATCATTAGGGCTTCTTCCTACATACAGAACAGAATTATTTATGGAAAATTCTGTCTTAACCTGCTCATTTAGTGACAGTCTTGTCATTTCAAAACTTGGGTAATGTAATTTCTGGGATTTCTGTCATTAGTAATGATCTTCCAAAGCCTCTCTGTTACCCTTAAGATTACCATTTCTCAGCTTTTGCTTATGTATCCCTTGAAAGGTGTGAGCAGCAACCACTAAGATCAACTCGAACACATGATCTAGGTAGCTGATGTAGGGAGCTCCAGATTATGTCAGAAGGCAGGCAAGGATCTATCACCCCTGTTTCTATAACACACACATTATGGCTTTAATTTGTTCTGTGGCAGCAGGCAATTTCAGATACTCAAGTATTTTGTACTGCCATGGCCAGGCCATCAATCCATGTGTTTTTCAGTCAGCATGGGAGAAATGTAGACTGTCTTGCAGAGATGCAAGGCTTCTGAGACCTGGCAAGTAGTAAAAAGCAGTATTTTCAAGTTAGGCATATATGTGACTTTCACCTTCTGGGTTTTTTGAACAAAGACAAAAAAGCTGAAATGAGAGAACTAGAACATTGCCCTAAACTGTCACATGCCTAAAAGAAGTGCAGGCTGGAGTGCACAGAGACCTGAAGGACAGCTGTGCAGCAGGCAGAGTGCAGAGATCCATAGAGCTGTAAAATCCATAGGCTCTTTTCCGAGAGAAGAATTTCATCTGAAATGAAATCAGGCAGGAGGAGCAGACTGAAAAAGCTTCCATTGTCATAAAAATATCTCCCTGGGTAATCCACAGTGATGGAAAAAGGAAACCCTGATAATTTATGTGACAGTTTAATGGGATTTTGGTGACATACGATACTTTGGAAAGAATTTGCCCAAATAGGACAGACAGGACTTTAATAAGGCTTCAGCTCCAAACCAGCAATATTTTCACCCTTTGCTTTTACATTTCATTCTACACACCCCCTGCTCACTCACAGCTCATCTTTCTCATTTGCAAGGCACATTTCAACACTGTAAGAGCAACAACTGCACTTTCTGGTTAGATCCCCTGCCAGAGAGGCTTCTGAGTATCTGATCCCTGAAGGGATCAAGCTGCCTTTGCACCTGCAAGGCAGAGCATCACTGAGCTGTGAACTCTGAGGCATGAGGTGCCCTCTGGCCGTGTCCCCTGCTCTGTGCATGGCACTAATAGCTTCTGTGTGGAATTTAAGGGCAGCAGATGGACAGTCTGGAGCAGGAGCTGCTGGCAGAGGGGATGCCCCCAGAACACACTCCAGGAATAAATGGCTTTCACATTTCACACACAGTGAGTAATGCCTCAATCCCCATCTCCTGCCTGTGGGGGACACAGCCTTTACCCCACCACAACACCCTGTGCCCTTCACTGCCATTGCTCCCAGAGCAGGCTCAGTGCAAGAGGAATTGCTCAGAGTGCCAAACCCGGGTGAATCCGGGGTTAATGGGATGAAACTCCACAAAGGAACATTTAGACTGAATATCAGTGAGTTACACTAAAAAGTCTCCCCTGTGGAGAGGTGGAAGTTAACATTAAAACCACATTGCCCAGAGCACAAGAAGTCATTTTGTACACAACAATCTTGCAGTGACTGGGGACAGAAAGAACCCAACAGGAATTTGTTTTCTTTGCTGACTTCAATGGATCCACTTAAGAAGCCCAAATTTTGCTGAATTCTCTTTCTGGGAAATCCAGGTATGAAAGGAATGGTAAAACACTGGATGAAGATCTCAATATTTTGTCCACTCTGAGATGAACTTAGAACCTGCAATGAGGCCTGTGAGCCCTAAAATGAGCATGAGAAATGAAGCACCTGCCAGTGTTTCTTTCACTGCTGGGAATAACAGCCAAGTTTAACAATTTAACACAAGTTTAAGTTGTGTAGTACTTCAAGCTGTTCTACTGTACTGAAGACAAACTCTATGGTTTGTAAAAAAAAATCTCTTTACTCTTTATGCAGAGCATATTTAAAACCCATCTATTACCACCTACAGCATAAAGTAATGTTTATTCTTAAATATGTGTTGTGCTTTTAAGTGGCATAGATCCATCTCTCCCTGACTTGAAGTCTTCCTTAGGGAATGACTTGAAAGTAGTAAAATATATTAAAAGAAAGTACAATCAGAGCCTCTCATTGTCAAAGTGAAAAAATACCATTTTTTGTTAAGATAAAAAACATCACATATTGCCTCTGATAGTAAAAATTAAATTTTTGGTCTTCACTTGATTTGATATTTATCACTCATTGCTCCAGAATCAGTCAAGCAGGGAATGTTTCTTACAAATATTATTCTGTATTTCTCCTGGAGTAAGCAAACTATGAGAATTTTAAATTCTGTGTTTTCTTACATATAAAAACTCAGAGGAAAATGGAAATAAACAGAAAGTCTACAAAAAAAAAAATCTTCTAACACTTCACTGTGTCAACAGCTTCACAGTAAAAGACCTTCTGCAGGGTGACCTCATTCGTGGCATCATTAAATTGACTTTTACATCATTGCTGTCTAAGTCTATCCTAAATCTTGGAACTGCACTCTCCAGAGCTGATCCCAAAGGAAACTCTTGCTTTCCACAAACAAGAGATCAATGAGGTAGAACTGTCTCCAAATTTTGAATAATGAATCTTGTCTTCATGGCAAGGTCTTAGGTGAACTCCCCAAATGCCTGAGCAAAAGAACACAAATAAGGGGTCAACCTAAAAGATCTTTCAATCAGATCATCAAGAGAGCAAAACTGATGCTGGCCCAATGATCTTACCATGACCATGACATAAACAGCACCATGCTTCATCTCCTGGACTGTGTGATGTGTTGTGTGACAGACCATAAGCAGAACAGAAGTTTTCCAAGAGAAATAGCAGAGATAAGCTCTGAAGTTCCCAACTAAGTTCACACTGTATTTTTTTCAAGCAGTTCTACTACAGAGATATCCTAAAGATGAAGAAGGAAGGAATCAGGCTCATGTAGCACAATCTGAGTCCCAGAGTACTTGACAAAACTAGGTGGAAGAAGATTTGCCACTGCATAAAGCAGATAACATGCAGAAATTTCAAACAGCCTGTGGAAAGACACTCTAAGCAGTCCCTGTCTCAGGTCAGTAAGTTCTTCCTCTCAGATGCCAGCAAAACAATGTCTAATGGATGATGCCTTCCTGCATCAATCACTGCAGGGAGCAGAGTGTCAAGTCAGGAAGAGTTGTCTGTTTGAGGAAATAAGATGGTAGGAAGGTTGGGTGAGAAAAAGTGTTCTTTTAATCCCAACAAGTTGCTACAAAGCATAGATAAAGGTTCTCATGAATAAAGGAGTCAGGCTGCAGAACAGTCCTGGCAGCCCCAGAAGAAACAGAAGTGGAACATGTGATGTCCTTCCCCAGCACTCCACATATCCCTGCAAAAATGGGAGTTTTCACATAGGAAACAATGAAGAACTAAAAGCTCTCCTAAGTGATATTCAATTTATTTTAAAAGTATTCTCCAAAGCTTCTTTTAGGCAAATAATTTAACAGCACAATTGATAGCTCCTAATCAATTTTAATTTCTGATGCGTAGTACTAAGACTGACTTCATAAAGCTGATACTGTGATGTTTTCCCAGTGCCTTCCTGCACTTTCACCCCAACACTTCCACAGCAGAACTTCGAACTTTTCCAACTGACCCTGCCCCAGAATCCTTCCACTATAGCTCATTCACTCTGTACAGCCTGTACAATCCACAGCATGGGCTCCTCTCTTAATGTGCCATAAGAAACACTCATATCAAAACCATTATATTCCAGAGCATTCACTGCCACTTCATCTCCTGCTCTGTAAACTGAGTGCTTTTAAAAGAAACACTTATTTATATAGAAGAAAATCCCTGTAAATCGTGGTTGTGACAGGCTAATGGCTAGCATTGCAAAGATGATTTATCTTCCTGCTGTATCTAACAAAGCTTCTTATGTTAATACCTTGTTTTCAAAATATGAAGAGACTTCTAAGTGATGTTTTCTAACTGCAAGAATATGCAGCTAATGAAAAATGCCTTACATCAAAAATAACCTTCACCTGCCACCTAACACTCCTATCAACTCTCAAAATCAAAGGATCTCCTTGAATTATTTCTTTCCTCTGTATTACTTAGGGTGCTTCCTTCACGGATTAAGAAACCAACCATTCCATCTCACTGCCTGTTTATAATCCGAATTATTTTTTAGCATTTGCATGTGTTACCAGCCTGTTTTAATTTGATAGATTTTATTTGATTTCTGCCTATTTAATTACATTTGAGGCAGGTTATATGGCCTCATGGGGAGCACTACCCTCTGTGCAAACAGCAATTTTATCAGGACTGAGCCTAATTTCACATTACATTTTGATAGGCTGGCAAACAAGGTCATGGTGTCTGCATGGCAAGTGATGCCCCAGCTGGTGGGAGAGACTTTTGCTAAGCTAGAAGGTGGATCCTGGGACTGTTCTGGTTAAAGGGGTATGATCTAGGCTATGAAATTAAGGAGAAAGCCACCAGTGATAGGCAGAAGTGCTGCTTCAAATCTATTGAGAGGTAGTCTCCATAGCTGGCAGGGCCATCACCTTTGCCAGCACAGAGACTATAAGCACCTCATTTTTGGTCATTCATAGTTACTAATGGCTAAAAATGGGAAGAATAGGAGTAGTGGGGACACCACTGACACGCCCAGAGCCCTTCATCTGTCTCTTGCTTACTCTTTCAGCCTCTGGCCAGCAGCTCTTTTTGAAGCTCAATTCCCATGAGTTGAGTTGTGCCTCATGGTGACCCTCTAGCTGTTGTTTTTGTGCCCTTTCAAAATGCTTGACAGAACTGTCACAGAAGGAGCGTGGCATCTGGAAGCTGTGGCAGACATGATATGACCTGATTCATAAAACACAGCTAAACAGCTTGGGCTGCCAGAGGCCAGGATTTACAGGACTGTGCTTAAGAACAGCCTTCAATGCCTGCTCTGCTAAAGGCACTTCCCTACTCCACACAGTAACAATTCCCAAGTTGTGTGAGGGTGACCTGCAACACTGCAAACTGACAAAGCAGACAAGACACTGGAGACACTAATCTTGTTATAGCCTACACTGTCCACTGATACTCAGGACAGGAAAGGAATGACCTCAGCTCTGGCTGCACATTTTGCACATGGTTACAGGGACAGGAAGGACTTTAAAAAAAGAATTTTTTTTTTCAGAAATTTTTCAGAAATTCCCCCAGCACAGCAAGCACAAAGGAAAAAAATAAGCCAGAGACAATTTCTGCTGCATTATCCACTACAGCCTCATTTTTACAATAAAAGCCTCTCTGCATTTTTATTTCCAGCAGGCACAGCCTGATCAGCAAGGAATTTAAGGACTTTCTGCCCTCCCATCCATCTCCCTATTTTCTTCATCTCTACTTCAATCACTAGTTACAGCATTCTGTTAGGTGCTCGCCATGGGACCCAAACATCCTCTGGGAGAGCTGTCAAAGTCACTCTGATGCCAGTGATAATAAATTCCATCTCACTCATCTTCTCTTGCAGCACTTCACAGAATGAAGATTACATGTTTCAAGTGTACCAAGTTATGAAGGTAAGGATTTACAGAAAAATCAAGTAAGTTGCCCAAGGATAAAATACAAATCGGTCAGAGCTGGAAGCTCAACAGATGTTTCCCAAGCTCCAGCCAAAGAATTCTGTGCCATCCACATTCATCCTAGAAGTGATTTTCTACGTAATCCATTACTTCAAATCACTTCCTCCTCTTTTTATTAACTATGAAAATGAATTGAATTGTGAACTAAGACATAATCAGTAGAGCCCTCTCCCACTCATTATTTGTCCTACATCAAGATCATTGTCATTTTCATTCTGGAACACACCCATCCTTCCCAAAATTATCAAGCACACACATTTGCAGAGTGCTATGGTATTCCTTTATCCATCACTATCACATCATGTTCTCAGACTAGGGGAACAAGCAAAAATGATATGAAAGTATTAAGGGAAGAATGAGGAAATAAAATAGAACACTGTTTCTAGTTTTCTTAAAGAATAAAATTAAAAAAAAAAAAAAAAAAAAAAAAAAAAGAAAGTCCCTAAGCTGTCCACAAGTCCTTCCTTATCCATGGGCCAAGACATATCTCCAACACCATTCTGATTTCTTAATTTACTCGTTACCTCTGCCCACATCATGTTTTAATAAAAATTTCAATCTATTTAATTTAACCTCATTATTTCAAAGCACCCAGGCTAAGCCAGAAATATCTTCAAAAGTGTTTGTTGAACAAATTCAATAAAAAAAAAATTAAAAGCTTATAAAAAAAGAATTTCCAAGTGGCAAGGAAAACTACTTTCCTTTTCCCCCCCACAGCTAAGTAGCATGACAACTGCAATTGATAGTGCAAATTAAATTCTAAGCACATTGGTCATTTTATAGATACAATTTTCCAAGTGCTACAGCCACATAATAAGTGCCCTGAAATGATACAGAAGTCCAAGTTTAGCTGTCTGGGAACACTGGTGCACTTTGCAGTATCCACCATGTCACTCGTCAACTCGTTGATCTTATCAGCACATTTGCAGTCTGAGCAGAGCAGCTGTCTCTGCTTGGTTTTTATTTCTATTTCTGTATTAGAAACAGGTGGACAAGCTCAGAGAGCTAACAAGTTTCTTTTTGATGTAGAGATGGACAAATCCTCTCATTAACACAACGGCCTTTTAAAAATCATTATAGGATATTTTTAGTCCCATTTCATTTTAGTATTTCTGTATAATTGCAGCCCATTAATCATAACTGCTTGTTTCTAGAATCTGTCAGTTATAGGCAACAAGTAGTATCAGCCTGTGACATCTGTAAACTACTACTTTCAACATATTGCTGGCTTATTTTACTGGGATAAGATTGGCTACATCAGTCACACAGGAATGGATCTCATTCCCCAATTACAGAAATTAAACCCAGTTAAACAGGTCAGGCATAAATCTGCATAGACCCTCCCAGCAAAATCAGCTTACAGGTGGGAATTAGAAATAGCAGGCGTTCAGAATTCCAGATACAAAACCAGGAGAAAAACAAACTCATACCATGTATTGCAAATATGCCTCCTCACTCAGTAATGCTCTTGAATAGATTAATATTAGGATCAGTGCATAGAAATAGCATTTGATTAAGATCAGCACACAGAAATAGTGTTTGCTACATTTCACAAGAGTGTAGAGCCCCTCTCATGGATGTGGGCAGAGTAGCTGAACAAACTATCTGCTTGCAGCTCTGGCAAACATGCACTAAAGCTGTTCCATACAATCCAAACAACTTCAGGCATTTGTAATGCATGACTAGCTGGGTCAGCCTTTATCAGACAAAAATGCATAGCTTGGAACATTAAATCCAGAAATTAGATTGTTGTTTTCCAGAAAGTTTTAAAAGCCTCGAGGTATCAGCTGAATGACTTTTCTATTTTCAAGTCAGACGCAGTAGACAGTGTATCCAAACCAGTCAGCCAAGATTTAAAAGCACCAAGAAAGTTCCCAGTTTAGAAGGATAAAGGTGAAAGCAACATAAAAATTGTAACGCCACCCACACTGTTTCCCAACAGTCTGTTAGCTCTGGGTGTTGAGGAAGGGTTTGCCTGTGCAAGCTGAAGCCTATTGTTAGAGTGAGAAATTCAAGAGTCACAGGATCATGAAAACTCTACCTCAGAGGAGCAGAGCTCCCTGTTAGCAGGACACACTCTGGGTTCTGTCACAGCCTAGCAGTTCTTCAACACAAACTGTGCAAGACTTGACAAACTGTCCCCGAGCTGAGTTCCCAAAACTAAAAGCAATGGTTTGCTAGAAGAGTGGCAGACCCCTCTTTTTGCCAACTCTGCCCAATCTTGCCATCCAAAATATTGTTCCCAACAACAAAATGTTGTTCCCAACAAGACCATCAGGCATCACAAAGCAGTGTGTATATACCTCAATCTGTACCAGCACAGCTTTTCTGAACAGAAAAGAAAAAAAATATTGAACCAGAAACAAAACTGCTCTCTGAGATGGCAGGAGCAGTTGTGTGGGTCTGACAGCAGCTGGTACGTGTGCTACACCCCCTGGGATTTCCAGCCACAGATTACTCTTCAACAGAGCCAACCTGCCAGCTGTCCTGCTCCCAGCTCTCTGATCACAGCTTGCCCAGCAGTTATCAATGAGGAGCTACAACCAAACAGAAAGGACAACAACTGGTCACATTTCTACTGTTACAAAACGCCAATTTCTTACCTCACAGAAGGCCTGAACCTGAGGAACTTCTTACTGACCTTTTAATCCAAGGAGCAAGAGTGATGACCAGACTGCCCCACCATCCACACCTTCAGCACTACTGACCAGAAGCAACTGTTTTAACACAGGTGTCCAGGGTAAAAACCAGCTGCCTTCAAGACAGCCCACTTTATACATCAGCAGGTGCTCCAGAACTTCTGAATTGTGAAAAACAGCCAATCTGTGCAATACAACACATGGCCAACTGGGCACAATATTTTGTGACCAGGTGAAGGAACCCTTCCTGATCCTGGCTTTTATCTTGAGGCACAAGCATTGAATCTTCACACCTTCATAAGCAGTTCCTATCAATATTCTATCTCTAGTGACAATCTGACCCTAAAATTATTTCCTCTTTCTCACAGCGCAGCTCTGCTACATTGAGATTTACCTTAATTCAAATACTTCTCTGGCTGACTGACACAGTACCACAGTGACCTTTTAGCACCTGCCCCACAGGACTGCACATGACTAGAATTTATGGCCAGGCATGGGAAATGTGCCACTCACAGAAACACACTGATTTTGGGGTTTTTGCCACGCCAAAATTTGAAGTTGAGAATAGAAACCCAGTAGCAGTTTAATGCTTGTTCACCATTTGAAGGACTAAGAGCTGCCTGGGGGCTCTGCTGGGCTGTATTTCAATACCTTGATTGGCCCCTGGAAACACAACACCTGCAGGCTTCTCACAAAATGTTTCCACCTCTCTCCAAGCTTCTATAGAAGCTTGCAGGTCCACTGCAATGAGAACTGGTCCTGGGGTGTTGTAAGACAGGCACATTCCAAGCAGCTGCCTATAAATTTCCAAAGCAAATATAAGAAATACATACAACCAAACCATCTTCAGTTTCATTGATAATTTTCAATGCCTTGTAGCAAAAATACAAGTAGTGCCACACTCCTGTGAGAAGACCCTTCAGAGACACTTGACAAACCAATCAAGAAATAAATTAATTATGACTAAGATATGCTAATTTAGATTTTCAAGATGTTTAATTCATTAGTGTATCAGAAAAGGCTGTTAAGTTCTGGAAGTCTGGAGCATTGCCAGCCTTAAGCACTACTGAGAGAATCATAGAATATCTTGGGTTGAAAGCGATCCACAAGGATCATCAAGTCCAACTCCTGATGTTCTAGCCCAAGTCCATACCGACCAAGAAGATATTGGTAACTTATGTTCCAGAAATTTCTGCCTTTAATCAGAAAATTTCTTCCCTAGAAAGCACATTAAAAGGTTATAAGTCTCTTGGGGCAGAAATAGGACTGTTATGAATCAAAGAAGGAAAGGCAGCTGAACAAGTCCTGAAAAAAGTGCTACAGAATTTTCTGCTCTATCCCCTAAGCACAGGAGGACTTTGAAAAAAATATCTAAATTTCAGAAGGAATTTTATTTAAAAAAAAAAGAAAATACAGAACATGGCAGCTGAATGAAGAACACTACAAATAATCTCATTTAAGGTGCTTATTGTGCCATCATGCTGCATTAGGCAGAGGGTGGGACAGAATGAGAGATTACCATAATATTTACTTTCTCTCTTTGCTAAAAACACTCTGATTGTCTGTGCTTCAAAGCCCAGTTTTAGCATCCTTGTTCAGTGTTTTCTATCCATTCCTTGCTGCCTTGAACTGGAATTCAATATATTAATATTTTGCCAAGCACACAGAAGGCTGACCACAATGTCAAAGCTGTGCTGGCAGAGTCAGCTCCACCACCATTTCCAAATGCAAAGAGCATTTGATACATCATGAAAAATACTGGCCTCAGCCTGCAGACAACCATGTGTCTGTCTCACAAATTTCATATTCCATTCAACCAGCTTCCATCTTTATGGCAGCAGGCTGGGTGCTCAAACAGAAGCATAGTTTTGCAGAAATTTGTCTGCTCTTTTTGCAAGGAGCTGCCAACGCTGTTGTGACTGGGATCTCAGAAGGAAAAAGTAGAAGAGATGTTTGAAATTGAAAGAATCTTGAAAAAATTTCAGCGTACACCATCAGTGTTGCATAACTGGAGTGCATTGCTTTGGCTTCAGAAGCCTGAGAAACTGTCTATTCAAGTGGAAAAAAACATATTCTCAATTCTGTAATTATTTAGCACTGTAGAACACATGACAATTTTATTCAGCCTTTCTTCACTGCTGCATTAAAACAGGATAACAGTTTTCACAACAGCTGACTCTTCCTGTCACCAAAAACAAAGTGTTTGGTACAAAGTGAGAGAGAAATCAGCACCTCTGCCTGGCAGCCCTGCAAATTAGGAGAAAATCTTCAAATCAAAAGAATACAAAGACGCAAACCTCATTATTGTAGATGCAAGGATAAAGAAAAAATGTTTCTCTCCAGTGTTCTATAATCATCTCAATCAATTTCTATACACAGTAAAATCTGTTCACTTTTAACTATAATCACAAATAAGGAGGATAGAGAACTGATGAAAAGAAAAAGCAGAACAGGTCTGTAAAGGGAATACTTGAAGGAAATGTAATGCTGGTGGACACTTTCTGCATAAGATTGCAATTTGGTCCACATTAAGTACCTAGAAAGCTACAAAAACAGTCTTGTCAGAGATAACATCTTCTGTTCCCATTCAGTGGAAATGCCTTCTAATGGGGGACTACCTCAGGAGCAGGGAGTTTCTTCTGTTCTTGGTTTCTCTCCTGAGATTATCATCAATAGCAGCAATGGCTCTTTCTTCTCGTATGACATTAGCACTGTGGAAATGTCATTATAAAAGCCTATCAGACCTTTCCACAGAAACCAGTCAGCAGCCAGCCAGTTCTGGGGAGGTGGATTGGTCCCCATTTGGCAGACAGCTGTGACCTGAGGCTCCATCAGCAGTGGCTGTGCTGTTTGCATGTGTGCTGGAGGGAGGATCACATGCAATAACAGTGAAGAGCAGATGTGCTTGCTGGTGTGAGCTGCTTCCAGCCAGCACAATGCCAGGTTAGCACTCCAGATGAATTGCTACAGGCAGCCCTTCTGCCTGCTGAAAAGATCATTACCAATCAAAGCAGGTCATTCTACCTCCTTATTTCAACATTACTGGATGAGAGCTTCCTTTAAGGAGTGCAGTTTCCTTTGGGGCGGGCTGACTCCAATAAGGTGTTGAACTAATTTGATCCCTGTTTCACTAGGAGATGTGTCATCTCCAGGTTTGAAAAAGTTATTCAAGAAAGCTTGAGCCTTTCATAATTAACATGCAACACTGGTTGCCACACGGGGAGCAGGCACAGTTATAATAACTCGGAGTCAATAATTCATAAACTATCATGCATTATTAATCAATTATTGAGGCCTGAATTACATTTAATGAGATTAAGCTGATTGGAGCACTAAGCTGTTTGAGTCATATTGATTTAATCAATGTGCTTAATTAAACTGTGTACATTTTCCACATGATCATTATTTCCCAGTATCCTGCATAAGTGGCCTCTGCAATTCACATCCTCTGCTGTTCTTTGCTCAGGAATTGCTCTTTGCTGCAATTTATATTTAAAGGCAAAGGGCTTGTTTCTTCCTAAGAAAAGATCAAAGTTGCAAAACAACCATCTAAATATCTTACATAAGCAAATTGAGAAATGTTAGAATAGTTTTCCCCAGAAACTGTGTCTTTTTTTTTCTGTAGGCTTAAGATGAGACCAGGTAAAGACACCTCATTAGTCTCACTTTATCCCTCATTCCAGCTCCAGGAGCATCTGCCAATTCAACGGTATGAGCATCCTACCATATCTATCCTGAAAACATTACCCTATCCTTCTTCAGCAACATGCCTAGACAAAAAATGTGCTTCAGATCCCCAGGAGACTACATTTAAGATAAGCAAGTGTCATTATCTCTTTTTTTTTGACAATATTCATAATGGTTTCCTCAGCCATGCATAAAGAGGACATGATGACAGAAGAGCAACTCAAAGTGACAGGTATTACAGATGTAAATCCATTTGCTAGTGTCATTTTTGTTTGATTTCCCTCACCTCTGCTGCTAATTATCTGAGACAATTTCGGTTAACTTTAAACCACAAAATTCAGATCTATAATGCTACCCACGGCTAAAAGGATACTCATTAGGTGTTTTGACTCTGGAATACACATAACACACTGAATAATCACTATTATTAATGGGGATGACAACAGTACAATCAGCCATGAAGAGAGTTGTGCAATTCCTTTGGGACTGAGTCATTTCTCTGTGTTAGCACTAACTAGAATGACACCTACACTACATCACATCTCAGAGGTGTCCTTCCCCTTCCCTTCCCTAAATAAAGGTGAGGGAAAATCCACCCTAACCCAGGGTAAAGCCAGGAAACACCTCCTGAAAAACACTCACATGGCAGCGTAGAGTGTACTCTGCTCTTTTCTGACCAATCATTTTGCTCTTGGTGGTTTTAATTCCAGCACTCTGTCAGCATTAGCAACGTATCAGTGTCCTTTACTTTCTTAACAAGAAGACAATTTTATCACTGCCTGTGCGTCAGTGTTTAGATATTTTCCTTACACTTCTTTGAAGAGTTAATCTGTCCATTTGCTCTGTCACTTACAACAGTATCCTACTGCTTGCAGGGTCTACTCAGCTGTCTGCCAGGGAGTTTAGTGGAGTTACACACTGCACACATGCATAAATAATACTGTGAATTAAGAGTTTGCAAACTATTACTGAGTACACATACATGCTGCTAACACTGCCTTCACTGGGCTCTGTGTGTGTGTGGCAAACTGAAGAAAATCAGAGCTCTGCAAACACCTATTAATTCATGAAGTGGGGAGTTGGCACCAAGATTTGGAAGCTTCATCATTCTCCTTGTTTCTGCATTCAAGAATGCTCTGAAAAGATGTTGGGAATTGCCCTCCCTTCAAAAGTCCCTTAAACTCTCATCAGCAGACCTAACATAGCCAGAAATAAAGTCACCCACACAGTCAGAATGATTTTACCTTTATCACAAGACTATGGAGGATATTGCAGTTAGAATGGGTATTAAAGACATCTGCACTAGCTGGATGCTGAGTCTTCTTCATCTGATAGCAGGAAAGGTAAGTTTAAAGCTAAACAGCAACCACAAAAAAAAAACAATATAGACCCTCTCAGTTTCTATTTGTTCAAGTCTATGGAGCTGCAAAGCCCAGCAAGGACCACTGACCAGCCCCAGGTACCCACAAACCTGGATCAATTTGGAGTGGAGGTTGTGCTGATTGTAACTGAGTGGTTGCATGAACAAAGAGTAAAAGCACAGGAAGCCCAAGAGCTCCCAGCTCACTTCTGTCTTCACACCAATTTCAGAACTGAACATATAATAACAATTATTCACTACACAACTGTCATATAAAGGGCAAATAAAAAGAGAGGAAGGAGAAAGGAGCCTAAAGTGAATATCAAAGCCTCACACAAACAAGGCATAATGAAAGAAAGAAGTAGCCCATTTTTCTTCCCTTCAGCATGGCTTGTGCTTCCTATTAACAAGGTGCACGTTAATAAATTTAACTCAGACAAATTTAACCTAGGACTACATTAATCTGAAGCCTGACAAGAGCAATCTGAATGAATTGAGGAAGTAAAGCACAGCTGACACAGAGGGTGCCGTGCCCTCACTCTCCCTGGGCATTTCCAATACCAAATAACTCCTTCCCACTGCACTCCTACCAGGCTGATCCTGCTGCCCTCCCAGTACTCCTCACCCACCCAATGCCTCTAGCTGTGAAGTTTCCTTATCCCTTTGTGCCTATACTTAGGAAAGATTTAGATTATTTCAATATGATCATGTACAGCAGCTACAAAGTCCTGGTGAGATTTGAGCCACTGGCTTTGCTGAAAAGAAACTCTCAAGGTACAGATTAACACATGTAACAAAGGCAACATAAATTTAACGGGAAATCAAAATTACTATAGCTCATGAAAACTATGCAACGGCCTGGAACAGAAGGAAAAATCAAGGGCTGTCCATTTTTATTCATTATCCACGTGCCAAGTTCTCAGTGCTGGAGCGCCACGTTCCTTCTCAAGCTGGAATACCCATGCATGGAGACTGTACAAAGACATGGGGTTTATTGCAGGGAAATCCTCCACCCTTTGGTCTCTTCATATTTAGCTCTAAGTTGCTACTCTTGAGTGATGTTTTTAGCATGGAAAACATTGACAAACAGGTCCTTCCATCAGCCAAAACACTTCACAGAAAGATGGGTATGTCATACAAAATGAGGAAACTGAGAAGTAACTGCTGATCAAAGCCACACAAAGCAGCACAAATTAGACTAAGTGCATCCCCAAAAGCCATAATTATCCAAACTACTCAAACAAAATAAGCACATACATGATTATTCAGATTTGCCTACAGGCATCCCCACAGCATAAAACATGGTGTGCTGCCTTACCGTTCTTCCACTTGATAAAACAATAAATATTTTCATCACTTAAGAATAGTGGTGTTTACTTTTACAGTCTTGAAAACTTGAGTGAGACTGCGTTGCCTTGACAATGTCTTTCCCCCCAAAAAATTTATTTTTCAGTCGGACAACTGGGGTCCAACTGAACAACATGTTCTGTTTTGATTGAGTTCCATGGTCTCATGGATAGATACAGAACGTCTGCAATCTTATTGCAAAGCAAGGCTTCAGAGGAACGGTTTAGTGGCACAGGATTTCATGGCATTTCAGGGAGAACTACAAGCTCCCACTGGCTCCATGTACTGCCACAAGGCAGGAGATATTTATTTATATTGAAAATAAAGAGGACTTAAGCCACATAATTGGGATTTGAACCTAGATGCAGTATATTGAACAGTATGAAGCATTCAGAAAAAGTGTCTGTTGAATTGTTCATAGATGCTTTATGAATCTTTCAGCAAAACTGGGCTGAATAAGCAAGCAAAGCCTTGTCTTTGCAGATAGGTTAACAACCTTTGAAAACCTGCCAGGTTCTCTTCCAACACTGCAAGAAGCAGTCTAACACACTCTGAGAATACAATGATCCAGAAAATGGCCATGCCTCCCAATATGGTAACATTTATATCACAATACTTTCTTGATTTTTTTTTTGCTTTCTTATGGCAAAACACTCCTTTCAGAAAGTCCTTTCAAAGCCAAAAGAGCAAAAGTCCAGTGTTTATGATATTGATTCCTCATTTGACTGACTCACTTCAAGCCCTTGCTTAGATAAACCCAAACATTAGCTCAGCTTTTGCTTTGTACCACCATTGGAAAGGGTTTCTCACTTGGGCAGAAAATCTTCTTCACCATGTGCCTCTTCCAGAAGGCTCCAATCCTCAGATAAAATATTCCAACCTATTTTCAGTTGCCCCCTTGAGACCTTCTGCCATGAGGTGTCAGCAAATAACAGGTGATCACCTGCCATGTGCCACAGGCTGCTTTAGATAACCAACCTTCCCCAACTCCCACCCACTGGTTTTCTGCATCATCATTATCATGGGAAAAAAGTGCTTAAGGAATTCTCTCCTCAAGCCAGGCATGGACAGCCACAATTAAAGCTGTGCATGTACATTATAAATTCCCCATGTAGCCTGTACTTGGCTATTTTGCTTTAATATTTCAACTGAGAAAATCATGTTCATGATATAAATTTGCTAATGCAGGGCAAAAGCTGAATTTGTAATCAAGTTATTACAGTAAAAAAAGGTATGAGCTGTGATGATTACACTGTAATGTCAGCATAGCTGCAGTCACTCTGTTCTAAACCTGGACCAAAAAAGATTGCAATAACTTTCACCAACTCTCATATTTCAGCTCTCTTTAAATTAGAAGAAGTCTGCAACGAGAGCTGTGGTTCATGTCACAGAATCCCTTTGGATTCTTCTAGCCTAATATCTAAGTGAGGTAATGAAAACTATTCATTTAACATCCAAAAAGATCTTAAGACCATTTAAATATTCACAAGTCTCAAAGGTCTCAACTTGTGTTATGTTTGAAGAGATAAAATTCACTGCATACCTTATTCCTGATTTCAGAAAAAAAAAAAATCAAGCTACATAGAAGTAGTTAATGATTTAGGCTCTGTAATCAAAGCTAACCCAATGTGATGCTAATCAGAATCTTATCACTTGCTGTTGAGTTACAGAAACATACTGATCTTAATCTTTTTCATCAAGGCCACTGAATGTCTAAATCTCTGGCTCTCACAATGAAAAATAACCAGCTCTAGATATAAATTGGCAAATATAATATTTACCATTAAACAGTACATCATCAGTATGGTCTCAGACAGAATTAGAAGAGGTATATTGTGTCCAGATGGATGTACTGGGCACACTGGAGGAGCTGGAATGTCACCACAACACTTCAATTGCTGGTCCAGCAATGGTTAGCTTGGTTTGGGGATTTTTTTTTTTTTCAAATTTAAGATTTCAAAATACAAAGATAATTAAAAAAGAAATCCCAAAATTAAAAAAAATCTTGTTGAATTAGTTATTTCACAGTCTTTTGCTCTAGGAGATACTTTATTTTGAACTTTTCAAATGCTTTACATCATTGAAGAGAAATTAGACATACAAAATTGAATCAGTTCTCCTCCCTCCTCCATGCAAACCTGAAATTTTTAAAGATCATCATAATTGGTTATTCCTCATATTTATATTTTTTTTTCCAAAATGAGAAAGACAAGAAAATCAGCACATTCACAAAATAGGTTGCTATTGTCACTTTTGACATGAGCACAACTCACCAGCATATTTTTTAATGCTTCACTGGGCTACTTACAGAATTGCTCCAGGTCATGTCTGTTTTTAGACTCAGGCATGGCAGTGATTGTGAGCAATGGGCATGGATTTCCTCCTAGAGTCTGGCAGAGTGTCTGCTGCCTCCAGTAAACCTTCTTAGGATTCCTATTTTGTTCCAGGATATCAAGATGGGACTGAAAAAGAAGCAAGGAAGCAGATTTATAAAGGAGTTCACACTCTATAACCTGATTTTTTTCCAGGAGCTGTATATTATTTTTGATACTCATTTTGCATCTTGCTAACTTCCCAGTTCCTCTCTTCTGCCAGATAATATCACCACCTTTTACATCCCACAAATATGCACAAGCCATTCACAATGCATCCCAGAAGCACTGAAGCTGTGCAGGATATTTATTCTTATATCATGATCTACTTGAGGGTGTCCCTTTTTGTTGCAGAGGGGTTGGAACACATGACCTTTAAATGTCCCTTCCAACCCAAACTATTCTATGATTTTGCCTGAACAGTTCCTAGGTGCTTTTGTTAGCATAATGAAATTTCTATGCATACATGAAATTCAAAAGAGAAGCATTTACTCTTTATATTTTAATAACGGTTTTGTAGAAACGTGAGAAAATTTACCACTTTGAACATTTACAGAACTGATTGCTTAGCTGTCAAGCACATGCCAGTGAAACTCAGTGACAACTCCATATTAGAGGCAGCCAAAAAGTTTATATCGAAACAACATTTTGTACAATCAGTAGTGGGAAATTTCAAGAGTGTCTTTCCAAGAAGTTATTTAAAAAGGGAGATTTCCCCCCCCCCCTCCACCACCAAAGTTTATGACAGTTTTAAACAATTCTAAAGTCCAACAGTTTCTTGAGAAATTTGAGAAAAAGAACTGGCAGCTTAGAAGGAAGACTTTTTGGAACAAATTGCAATCACCTCATTAGAGATGGAGCCACTTGTCACCCACACAGCAGACGAAGTGTGGTTCTCTGTTTGCATTGCAAGTGATGAGTGTGAGCAGTGCCCCTGCAGGGGCTGCTCAGGGCTGGGCAACACCACTGGTCTCCCAGCTGGTAGGAAGAGGTGCACTGAGCACACATGTCCTAACAATAACTAAAACACATCCGTTCACTCAGTGACCCTCACAGGGGGATGGTTTGTCTCCGTGAGTCAGAGCTAAATTTTAATCCACATTTATGGGACGCCACATTCCTGTTCTTCAAAGCTCGGAGCTCACCGTGTTTCAGACTGCTTTCCCAGCATCCAAACAGAGCCGTGTAAACACAGAACTGAAATTTACCGTCAGCTCTGCTATAAAACAATTAAAATACAGCTCTATAAAGTAAATTCAATTATTAGATGCATTTAACAACCCCACATAGATACAGTGAACTCAATATCATCATTTACTTATGTTCCTGGTACCCAGTGAAACTTAATTGGGTACAGCTACCACAGAGATTTCAGCTAGATATCAAAACAATTAATACTGTGATGTAAAAATAGATAAATTACTGTTCATAAAAGAAATGTAATTACTAATGGACAAGAAGTAATGAACTGCAGAGTGCATCCAGTTCAAATAGGATTCTGCAATATTTCCTGCAAATATGCCTATAACCATTAAATATATATGATATTTAAAAACATTTTCAAATTACTAACTCCATATACAAGTTTATCTTCTTCCCCAAAGCACTATGTCTTTAATTGAGCCCTTGGGTTCATAATCACTTTTAACTTATAATTGATATGTAAAACGCACACACTTCACCAGTGGACAAATGCTTTAAAATGCAATCTACTGATGCACAAACCTGATTTAGTTTATTTACTGTGGAAATAAAAGTAAAACGGAAATGTGTATAGCACATCACTTTACATTTTAAATTAGCCCAAGCAAAAAAGCCTTTCAGAATTATTAGTAGTGTCCAGTTAGAGCTGGACATGACAATCTATCAACCTTTTCCACCCATAATTCCCATTTAGCAAATTTTATGATCCTTATTGTGTCTGAGTTAATTTAAACTTTACTTGGGGCAAAATTCCCCTTAACTTCAATGAGCATTTTATTTGAAGAGACAGTGAAATACTTAAAGACCTGGTCCTGCAAGCGTAGGAATAACATCTGCTTCATCTCTATTCTATTCATTCAGGAGCAGGTGAGATATTCAGTGATTCCCAGAGCACACAAACTCTCCAAGTCTGTCTTGCTTTGTGCCAGCAGAAGATAGAAATCAATAACAGTAAAATAATGATGAGGCATTGCATTCATGTGAAATGTATGGTGGTGAATAAGTCCAACCAATTCTTCAGTACTGCATGTGTTTTTTACCCTGCAGACTGTAGATATTTGTGCCTTCAGGGCTAAAGGTCAGACCCCACCACTGGAGCATACACTCTTCCCCACAGAACTTCAGGAGTAACTGGTGAGGTACTGATAAGAAGTGAGCTGACAGACATGTTTTGGACTGAAGGCTGGACTGGCCTTCTTCCAGATTGGAAGCAGTTTCTTTGAATGTCTATAATGGGATGCAAAACAGTTGACAAGAGGCTTTCTTGAGTGGGAATCCATCTAAGCCTCACTCTGCTGGCGTGCTGGGCAGCACAGCAAGTCCTGGGGGAAGACACCATCCCCTGGAAAGCACAGCCTCCAATATCTGGTCATGGCAAACTGATATCACTGTAAAAAACACAGGGACCTCAAACTCCACCAGCCCACAGCAGCATGTACTGCCCAAATCAGAATGTGTTGATAATGGAAATTGAGGTGAGAAGGAAGGGAAGCTGATCCACTGGAACTGCATGGTTTCATCTACAGTAACATCATTCTCGTCTTTAGCATCAAAGCAAAGCTACTCCCAGAACTATTTATTTCACTTCTTTTATCCTATCTCCCCTTCAGACCCTGGTCTCCCCTTCATCAATTATAGAGGAAGCACACTGGATCCATTTCCCAGAAAATTCCCTTACCATCCACCCCTTTCCACAGAAAAAGCTGTGGAAAACAAACCTGTGCCCAGCAAAAAAACTTGGTACAACTCAATAATTAAATTTGTGCTGTGGAGTTGTATTCTTTTAGTTTCTGTACTGACAGCACTGGAGTGTCACAAATTCCTACTGACACAGCTGGCTGCAAGGAAAGAGCTGGTGAAGTATCAGGTGAGGTCGAGCAGCCTGGTAATGCTGAGTGCAGCTCTGAAAACCCTGGGTCAGAGGAGGATCAGGCAGCACATCTGAGTTGTCATTAGGTTTAGCCCTCTGCTTCCCAGCCCTTCAGGAGGAGGATCCTGCCACCCCAAGTGAGTGGAGACACCTTTGGTCTGTATTATGGCTGGAATAAGCACTAATGGTTTGTGATCAGCTCATCCCACAGAGAAATGTCTTTACTCTTACAGCATTCTGGGCTTTACAGCTGGCAGGAGCTGCAGCTGTAAACAAGGCAATTACACCATCATGATCCCAGAATGCTTTCAGTGGGAAGGGACCTTAAGGATCATCTCATTCCAATCCCCTTGTCATGGGCAGGGACACCTTTCCCTAGACCAGGTTGCTCAAAGCCCCATCCAAGCTGACCCTGAACACTCCCAGGGGTGAGGAGGTGAGAAAGCAATCCTCTGTGTCATCTCAAAATCTACACATACCCAAGCAGCTCCAACCTGCCAGGGCCATTATCTTATCTAGGTGGACAAGCCAGAATTACCATCATTGTGGAGTAGGTGTAGGGGTAGTGGTAGGCCAGGTAGCAGACATCATCTTTGTGAGGGAATTTGATGCTGAAGGTGAGGGTGTAGTAGAACCTTCCCCTCACACCTCCTCCTGCAGCTGCACTGCAGCGGTAGTGGTTTCTGCAAGAAGAGAAAGAGGAGGAAAGTAAATGCTTTTCACTTCTAGATGTGCATATGAAGCAGCCATGGGGAAAAATAAGCATTCAGAGAAGCATCCACACAAGAGGACACAAAGCCCAGCCGGGAGTTAGGAGGCAGAACTGCACGTGGCACTGCAGGGCACAGCCAGTCGTGCTTCTGAGGGATGGGAGCACTCTCCTAGGGAAATAACATCCATTAATGCTCCATTAATGTTTTGTTAAGATGCAAATAAAGAAGCAGTCAGCTAATAGTAGCTCATATAGCAGAGTCCAGACATATTTAAACTATGCATTCAGCTGAAATTGCTGTATTTCTTCAGATATCCACATTATCTTGCTCAGAGATGCAGGTTCCTTTTCACAGCCCTGAACAATGCCATGAGAAAATACTCTGCAAAAAGTCTGGAGATTTATAAAATACGAACACCCTGCCAAAGCAACTATTCAGTTCTACCACAGGAAGAAAAGTGATATTTCAGGAATAAAAATAAATAATAAATAGGACATACATAAAAATATTTCAGATAACAACGAAGGCACTTTGCTGAGTAGGAAGGAGAGTGGGTTTGGGTAGAGACTGTGCATGAAGGAGAAGTGACTTCATACAGATTTTCCAGTTGTGACCTACCCAAAAATTCTTCTTTGTATTCCTCGTTTTTGAAGACTTGAACCTCTCAGGGAACAGTGAGGACCAGCTGCTCCCTAAAAAACGGCGAGCTGAGCTTGACATGGAAGCCAGAAGAGCAGAGAACTCTCAAGGCAGGGTCATCTCCCACAGCACCTGAGCAGGGCAAGCCTGGGGTTCAGCCACAGCTCCAGATGTTCAGACAAGACTGTGGTGCTGAGGCAGGTCAGGTCATGGGCCGGGATCCAGATCAGGATGTGCAGCAAAGCAGGGACAGCAGCAGGGACACAGCAGTGCCTGAGCTGAAGCCTCACTACAACAGAGCTCTGGGTGAGGCTGGTCAACGCTGACAAGGTCTGAGAGGGCACAAAATCCTTGACACTGCCTTCAATTAAACTGCAAAATCTTCTAACAAGCTCCTCAGTCTAGTGTCAGGACCTGCTCTCTTGCAGGAGACCTACTCTGATGAAGAGATGACTTCAGGCTGAGTAGGAAAGTTTTCTTTCAGCAGAGATGAAGTGACAAATCATGCACTTTAGGGAGAAGCCTCAGAGCAAATTGCATCCATAAGTACATTTCAAACAATATTTTTCCCACATTGCACCAATTATGCTGTTGCCAAACCTTCTGATTCTGAAGGACTGTGAGGTTTCTTTGACAAATGTTATCATCAACGTTGCATTAAAATGCAAAATAGAAGAGGGATCCAAAAGATGCAATTTCAGCTCCTGAATTTTACAATACTAGTTTATTTTGCTGCCGTTCATTTTTATTCAAAGGGGTGGAGAGAAAAGATAATTATTCTTGTCAAATTCTCCAAAATAATCAGCTCTTTTTCATAAGGGAGAGACAATACAATGCTGCTAGGTTTTCACTTGAATTCAATATTTAGGAACACGTGGGGTGAGTGATACTGACTGGATCAATAGATAGTGCAGGACCATGTAGTCACAGTAGCAATCTGAAAAGCCTATGATTTCATTCTCAGTTGAACCCTTTACCCCAACATTTCCTTTGCAAATAAAGCACCTTAATACTGGACAAAGACTCAAAGAGAAAAAAAAATCAATAAACTCGCAAATACGGAATCATGTACTTAGCATTTATATATGTATTTCACTGGATCAAGGGTTAAAGTCTGGTATTTTTTTTAAGTCAGAACAATGACATTTATTATAGTTCCTGTTAATTTTGACAATGAAGGATAATTAAGAACCATTTTCTGCATGGTGCAGAAGGAAAATGCTCATGTCCATGGCCTCTATTATACTCAGTGTCAGCTGGAAGGTTAGATCACCTTATTCATAACGAGTAGTCACAAAAGTGCTGAATTCTTCCAAGCCCTCCCCTCCAAGTTCACATTTGTAATTAGAGGTGTGGGAAGAAGCAGACCTTTGCAGGCAGATAATGGCTAAATATCTCACATAGACATTATTCCCACCTGCCCCTAACACTCCAAAGTAAAGGCTTCTCCCTCTGTAGTCTGTAATTCTGCAGCCAAGTGTCCCCTCCTACCTGAAATGGCCACTTCAACCCAGGGGTTTTGCAGCAGGAGACACCTCTGACCTCGATGCTACACTGATGGTTCAGTGTTGCTCACTCTGCCCAGCTCCCACAGCACTGCTCAGCAGCACATTTCATCCTTGTTCTGAGCATCTCTGCTGTTCCACCTAACTACACACCCAGAAAAGACATTTTGAATCACTTCTTGACATCTGTTTCAATCTATAGCAAGCTATCTGGCAGTAACAGGAAGTTTACAGGTGGCTTTGGGAAGCTTCAATATTCTTCACTCTTGCATGAAAAAGAAAAAGCCCCTGTGTGTAAGCAGTGTAAATGATCATGTACTTTTACTGTATATAATCTGGGCTCCTCACAATCCGTCATACAAAGCAGTAGCTCTGAGTATTTTTAAAAGAAAGCTAAAAAAAATAACATTTTTCCTCTGTGCCTCCCTCTCCTCCTACTGCTGTCAAGCCAAAATAGCTCTATTGCTTCCTTTTTCCTCCACCAGATTGATGTTTTTTAGTTCCTCACCACTTTTTCATCACAACACCCTACCATATCAGCATGGAGCCTAAAGTAACAAGCAAGGAAAAGGAAAGGAATAAAAAACTCTGGCAACATCTGGTCGCCACTACCTTATTTGTCTTCTCTTTCAAAAACATGTTGAAAATCTCTCATGCTTTCTAGAAGCAAACACACTGGTTATTGCAAAGAAAAAAAGAGACCAAAGTGTAGTTTTCTCAATGAACATGTAAGCTGTACCTACTGTCACTGTAGTAGTGAAATCACTTTGCTCACTGCTCTCCTTCAGAAAAAAATGCACAAGTATTATATTTCCAGCATAAGCAGTGATGAAGAATTAATTAACAATAATCATAATACTACTTTTCTTTTACTCTGCAAGATAATTTTTTGAGCTTAAAAAAAAATAAATCTTTGCAAACATTGTCTGATTAAAACATGTTTTCCCATTTATCTATCCCATTCTTTGGGTGGCAGATAAGAGACTCTAATTTTCCATCCTTTGTTGGTGGAGAAACATACAGACAGGTGAAGCAATTTGGACAAAGATGTAGGCAGAAAAGGAGCTGGGTTGTAACTGAGGAAATCAAAAGCACCAAGTGATTCAGGAGCAATATTTCTTGGCCATCTGATCTTTAGATTTCCTATCTGCAGCATTTAGTGTAGTAAAAAGCATTGTTAGATGATGGAATATGGCATTTTCAGCTTAGACTAAAATGGCCAAAGAAAGTATCAATATCCCAGACTTCTGGGTCACTACAAAACAGAGTTCAAATGGAAAGTAAAATATTTATCTCTCATAATCTGTTGATGTATTCCCTTAATCCAAAATACTTCCCACCTGGAGTTTGGTGTCCTCATTTTCCATGTCTAGACCTCCTAATATCTACAAGTGTGGCTATTACGTGCAGGATACTTTAATAACACCCTGGTTCATTGCCTAAAAAGCAGTATTTAACAGTTTACTGGGCATGGCTGTTAGTTTGGGGTCTGCCACATTGGAGAGCACAAAATGCACAACACAACTTCCTTTCCGAAGGGCAAATCCATGAGAAGGTATTTTTGTTGTCAATATTTCATGAAGAATTCCAGCTGAAGTAGAATATTCCCCCAGCCATTGTGCCATTAAGTCACACTGCAAAGGCCAGGTGCTCTCAGAGTGAGACTGATGTCTCACCCTCTCACAGATATCATTAGAGATGAGAAGTGACCTGCTAATGTTATGATGTTTATTTCATCTAATGTGATTACAAAGATGGTGAAAAGAGAAGACCTAGTTCTGACATCGTTATGATCACTAAACAGCCAAGTTTTTAGTGCTGATGTGAGAACAAAACACTCCATGTACCTCATTACTATCTGACCTGACTGTCTGAAAAAGCTGAGGGTTAGATAATACGCTTAGAATGAGCCATGAAACCAAAGGCACAGGCACATTGTCACCAATTCAACACTCAGCTGCCATTGTTCCTTAAATAATTTGCCAGAAAGGAATATTATTCAGTGCATAAAAGCTGCCAAGACAGCAAGAGAATTAGATGATCTTATTGTAACTGCAACTGTTTATCATGGGTGTATCCTGTCACTTCACAGAGGCAATAAAACAGAGCAGAAGTGTCACTCAGCTACTTTTTGACAAGAGCTCTGCTAATATTCTCCACAACACAAAAACTCTTGTGAGACATACGAGGAAGGTACACAGTGACACAGCTGTGCCACAACATTCATCTTTATGAGTGAACTACCCCATCCTCAGGGAAGAAAAATGCCAAAGATCAGCCAGCCTGCTTCACACAGACATCTCACCAACGAGCTTTTCCTCCCCCTGTCCTTCAGCTCAGAGGTGTCTCTCAGTAAAGGCCCTGCTGCAAAAAGCAAGTAAAGGCATCCCTGGGTTCCTCTGTATTTTTCACTCTTTTCCCATATTTATTAATAACTCCTGGTAAAAATAATTGGATTAAGTTCCCTTCAAAATATGCAGCCCCACCTTAGGATATCTGTGACCAGGGTGAATGGAACTGAAGTGAGCTCTTTCCCCAAATACTGGCAGTGTGATCACTGTAGCAATCCCATCTCCTTCTCTTCTGAGACAAAGCCTGAGCAGCCCAAACCACACTAGTTTCACGTTCCTCCCCCCTACAACTTGGAATGACTGAGAATCTTTTATAATCACTGAAATAAAAACATTAAAGTTTCAGTAGAGGTAAAACTGTATTTATGTGCATGCATGCACATTCTTGTGTATACAAAAATATGTGAGAACCAGGAACACACAATAAATGAGAGACAACAAGTACTTATCCTAGATGATTACGTTGACACATAATTCAATGTACAGCGAGAAAAAACAGAATATTCCAAATCAATAAAACAATTCTCTCATATATTCTGAACAAGAATCTGATTACAGGCTTAATTGCACAATCATGGCTTAATCTTGGAAGTCAGCTGCTGTTTAATCACTGCACAATAGCAGCCTTGTTAATGATATGGGAAGCCACTGCAATGGTACCCAGCATGAAAAGCCTGCCCGTGCTCAGAGAAGTCAGACATTACAGGCATGTAAAGGAAAGCCACTGCATCATATATGTGAGCTCTTGAGGTAGAAAACGTTAAGGTCAGGCACATGAAGGTCAGCAAAGAGTACTTGAAACAAATAAAATAGCTACTCAAATTGCTGTGGACAGATGCTAGGCTGAGAGAGGATAATCTGTGCCTTCAATCTTACCCCACTCCTGAAAAAAAGACAATTACAACAGAAAATGGGACAAATTGGAATTTTCTTCTGAGGCTCTGGCACACTGCAAAACCAGCCTGAAACAGGGAACTTGCACAGATATCAGCAGTGAGCTTGTCAGGATTCCTTTACACCACTGTTGTATATCCAACCCATTCTCCTCAGCTCCTTTATCTCTTACAAAACTCAGAGTATGCAACAGAAAAACAATGATCCCATCCGGCTGTTTTCTTCCCAGACAGGGGTAAAAACAACTACACTACTTCTCCTTTCCTTCTCCTTCCTCCTGGGCAAGAGAATTCTGCATATTTCCTGGCATCTAATAGTGAGACCTCACTTGTGGCTGTTTTCTGAAGGTGGAAGCACATAACACATTGAGCCAGCACCAATTCAGAGACATTTGAAATAGGGGGCACTGGTGGCAAGAGGCTCATGACATCAGTGCAGCTAACAGGAGTGAAACAGTGCAGAAAGGAAGGCACACATTGTTCACCAAAAGTGCACTTACTTGTAGTAGCAGATCTCCTGGCCTGCCCGAATCCAGCGAGGTCTGCCCTGCAGAGCTTCCCTCACTGAGTACATGACCAGCTGCATTCCTGCAGAAAAACAAGACAGCTTCAGGTGACGTGACTTCCCTGGCTGGAAAAGACAGGAGTGGGAAGAAAAAGCCTAAAGAAGCATCATCATTATTTTGTCAGTGATGTCTGCTGATAGTTTATGCATTCCCAAAGCCCAAAGTGTTTTGTTCTGAGACAGCCATGTGTGTAGAAAAAGCCCGTCCAGAAGAAATGAGCTGAATAGAGTTTATTAAAAAATAAATTATTCTTCTGGCCTTTGCAAACCATTTTGTTTACAAACAGTGGAAGAGAAAGAAAATAATATGAACCAAGGCATCAACAAGATCAGTAACCTGGTTAGTCCAATATTTCATGCTTGGATGCACTATTATTGAACTCCTAATCCTACCATAGCATCAGAGATCTGTGGTGCATCCAGTATCCCGCCTTCTGAAATCAACAAGCAAAACTAGAAGGTTTTAAACTTACTATTAGACCTAAATAACACCTAAGTGCCATAAATGCTGCTAACAATAGCATCCATCTTTGTACTGCACTATCCTAGAGCACGACTTCTTCCTGACCTCCAAAATATTACAGTTCCATGCCCTGAGGGGCAAGGCTTTCTCTGATCTGAGCTGCACATCATTACTCACAGCTCCATCAAGCCAGCCCATCTGCAGAGAGTCCTTGTATCAATTTCCTTTGCTGTACACCCCTGCCTGCTCCTCAGGGCAGGCTGAGGATGCTGCCCTCCCCAGCAGAGCTCTCTGCACAGGGTGTCCCTGGCAGGGGGCTGCAGGGGAGGCTCCTGTCAGCAGCTCCAGTGGACCCAGCACAGCCACAGCTGAGCCCAGCCATGGTGCTGGCATCACTTCTGTGAGAGAGCATTCAGGAAAGACAAAAATGCCCCCCCAAGCCTTCTCTTAGCTGTTCTTGTGCTGGGGGGACGTGATGCTTGAAAATCATTAATACTGATGACACATTTGCATTAGCAGCTATTCAGTTCCCCGCTTCCTTTGGGTTTCTCTGTTAAACTCTCCAGCACTGCTGGAGCCAGGAGTATCAGCAGCAATGCCTTTGGCTGTGCTGTGGGGCAGCACTAACTCACCACAGCCAGGAGCAGCCTCTAGAATGCTGTTTTCTGAACCAGTGCAATGAGTGATGTACAAGAGGCAATTCTGTGTTTGGTACCAGGACATGGCCACCACAAATTTTAAGAGACACAGGCCTGTCCAGATGTTGATCAGAGAAGGGATGTGGGACTCTGCAGGGGTCTTGATATCCTGAGTGCCAGCTCCTGCCCTTCTGTCCGAGTCCAAAGAACTCATGAAACTGTCTCAGAGCAATGGTTGCTACTAGTCTTCCATCTCATTTAAATTAAAAATAAAATCTGTTTCTCCTTTTTACTTCCCCTATGGAAATAAATGTTCGGTTTTAGAAAACAAACTAAAATCAGGGCTCTGATGAAATCCCGTTATTTCCCACGGTAGAGTAAGTTACTGAAAGAGGGGGAAAGAGAGAGGTGGAAGCTGCACCTCCTGTCTTGCTCTGCTCCTGGCCACAACTACTTCATTAAATATCCTTTTTCTTGTTTTGAAAGTCACACAGTGCCATCTAATCAAGAGCAAATGAGAAAAATCAAACCAGACAAGTAACCAGGAGCTGTAAAGAATTGCCACCCAGGGCACTTTGGCACTACATCACAAGTGGAGGCTTTTTGTCTCAGAGTGTGGGCATTAGCCCAGGAAAGTGCAGAGGGAATGTGACAAATAAACAGCATCTCTTACCACTGCTCTGTGGTAATGCTATGCATGTGCTAGAAGGGGTAGTGAGCCTTACTCAGCCAAGCCAGAAAAGCTGGAGCTTCACTGCCTGCTTGGAGCAGCAGAAGGAACCCACAGAGGAATTGTTAATAGCCAACCCCACAAACAAGCCATCCAAAAGCCAGCCATGGCTTAGCCTCCCTCCTTAGTCCAGATGGTATTTTCACATTTCTCTTCCAAATATATTTTTCATTGCATGCTTGAACATGTGAGTCATGTGCAGTTTCAGGTACACAAAATGAGATTATAAATGCTGACAACAGCCAAGCCAGCAGATAACAACCTTCCACCAATAACAGCCTGAATCTCTGGCTACAAGAGTGAAGCCACTAAGGGTGACATCAACCATTGCATCGTGGTTTAAAATAGGACATCAACATCCTTCATTTTCAGGCTCCTACCACACACACCACACTGATATAAGATGACCAAAAAAAATCAATTGAGGCCTATATGAATACTTGAACTTCATCCCTTCGGGTTAAAGAGTAAATGCCTTTTAATTTGTCACATCACTCATCCAGGCAGTTTCACACATACAAGTGCTTCCAGCTCCTAATGCTGTTTGTTACCAGTACACTGATATTCAGAGAGTCATCCTGGTGATGCCAGAGACTGGAGCCACGGGGCTTCAGAGGAATGCAAAGTCTAATATTATGGACTTATTAAAAATTCTGAGTGAAGTCTGGAGCTGATGTAAATTAACAGAGATCCATGGAAACAAACAAACAACAACAACAACAAAAAAAAACCAAAATCAAACAAACAAAAAAAAACCAAAACAAAAAAAAAAACACCAAAAAAAACCACCCAAAACCCCACCCTATGCCAGCTAAGAATTCAATTCACAGTCTCCTTTCAGAAGAAATAATTTCTCTTCTAAAATGGGTATTGAAAGATGAGATTTGTTCTGCCTGTTTCTGAACCATTCTACTTTCCTCTTGAACCATGACAGGAGCTCAAAGACCACAAGGAACAGAATTTTTATCATCATTAATATCAACAGAAATTTCAGTAGGTCTGAAGATGTCTTACTAGAAAAAAATGAAGAATCATGAATATTTGTTTGAGAATTATCACATTTATTTAAATCTTAGAAGTACTTTCCAATCCTATCCTGCTCATTCAGTTCCAAAAGATTGTCTTTCCCCCTCAGCTCTCCCAACCCAGTGCTATTCTTCTTCAGTTCTGCTCCATAAACACAACAGTGACATTTATTTCCCCTCACAAATCCTCTCCCAGGTCTCAATATTCAGTTTCCTCCTCAGTCCTCCTGAGGATAGACAAAGGTTCCTTGACAAATCTAAAGTGACTTTTTCAGTGGACTTCAGGGCAGATAAGACTGAATTTACAGTCTCCCTTATACTTATAGACAAGGAGAGTTTGAAACCTTCACAGCATTAGAAAGATATTCTTGTGAAGAGAAGGCCACCCCAACTCCCCAAAGGCTCATACCATAATTAAACTGGCTGTTGAACTTCTCACAGTTGATGATGTTGAAGCGATAGGGAACTGCTGCCTTCATGTCACGGACCTCGAAGTAGAACCACTGGTGATGCTGGCTGCTGTTCACATCTGCATTCATAATTAGGTCATACTCAAACCTGCAAGGAAAATAATAAAAGCAGTGGCTATGAACACCTCCTGTCTGCCGCTGAACATGCTGACAGCAGGCTATGCAGTCAAACTGATTGATATCTTGTGAGCATCACCATCAAGCACCATTAAATACTCACACTATAATAGTCAAAACATTTTGAGCTCTGTTTTCTTCCTCATGCTCCTTCCGTGACATCCAGGTGTTAGAAGGCATAATAAGCTCCACATCATCTAACCTGCTTGCCTGGCTGACCCTTTCCAAAGCCAGGAGAAGGCCACCATCCCATGCTGTGGCCACAGCAGCAGGCAGGCTGGGACACCTCTCTGCAGGGGTACTTACTCACGCACTTGGATCGCTTTCCGAAGGTTTCCCGACTCAAACTTGGAGAAAAATGTCAGACAGCCTGGAGCAGCTGGGCTTGAGCCACTGCTGGAAAGCAAAGCAAGGACACCTGTAAGCGGGCTGCTTCAAAGCTAAGCCTTCCTCAGCACTTTTCATATGCTAAAATCGGCTTTAATAATTTTTTTAATAAGCAAGACCTTGGGAAGGAGGAGGAGGTGAACAAATCCATAACCTTCCTATCCAATGCAGCTTCTCTCTACTCTCGCTCAGTAATTCTAAATCACATCTTCGCTTTTCCCAATACTCTTTTGTTGCTGTCCATGTTTGTTTTCTTTATTCAACTTACTTTCCCACTGGACTGTTATTATTTCACTAATTGCAGAAAGCAGTTTTATACAATTACTCTGTATTTACTCTTCCTTCATCTATACAGTTTCTTCCTCCAGCTGCTTAGAAACCCTTAAATTAATCCTAAGCAACTACATAACTTTCTCCTACCTCAAACTCTTGCCTCCTTTTTACTCCAAAGAATGTCTTCCAAGTCACCTGTCCTTTCTCTGAATGACATTTCTTTAAATTTGGGACCCTCTCAACTGCCTGGTGCTACATATTCTCACAGACCATAGCTGAGCTCTTAAAGCAGTTCACAAGGCCAGATGTTTGAGGGTTTTTTCAGAAGTGCTGTGGGAGTGTCACACTTCTGAAACAGGGTACATCTACAGCCTGTGACACTGGCTGTGCAGACACTCAATGGGAAATGCTGCCTCAGGGGGTGGAAAAGATGGATTTGTAAGTACAGTTCCCAGCACCAGTCTTCACATCTCTGCTCCAAATCACTGCATGCAATGCAGACAGATCCAGGGACAATCTACAGTCCCTTTGGTGTATTTTCTTGTTCTAGCTAAAGGTTTTGATGCTCTCCTCCTCCAGTGACTTCCACAACAAATTCTTTCCCTGGCGTCATCTAAAAGGAATCTGCTCCTCCTGGGTATTTCCTCTGTTAGCCTTCAACTCCTGTGTTCTTTCTTCTTTACCTGTATCAGAGCTGATCAAGTAACCTGAGCTCAGTGACAGCACTGGCACTGCCCCTGGTTGCACACTCAGTTTAAGTGACCCACCTGGGATCATCTAAATCAAACACAGTTCTTCCTATCACATCCTCAGGGTGGATTAGGCGACGAACATCATCAAGGACTTTGTCCCTGGGAAGAAAAAATCAGCAAATCAGCAAATTGTAGTGACAGTGTGAGAAATATTGATAGAGAATATTCTTCTAGAAGGAGTCTTAGGAAACTCTTTTTAAGGACTGGAAAAGATTTCCATGTGCTAATTCCAGGAGAACTTTTTTCCCATCATGAGAACACTTCTGCTCCATCCCCATTACAACAAGCTGCCTTTTGGGTTAAACCACTGATTCTGCAAAATTTTTTATTCACTACTGGATTGTGTCAAATTTTATTTATCCTCAGTTCTTCCCAGTAAATGCCAACCCCCAAGTGGCCAGTCTTACTCTGTAAGGAAATATCTGCCATAATTTACAAACCTACAAATCTGACTCAGAGTGAATATTGACTATAAGTCAAGCTGATTTCTACTCATTATTAAACAGAGCTCCTCTGTTCCCTGAAGATGGTCAAATGTGGAATACCAGATTTTCTTCCTGACCTTTGAAGCAATCATGTTATGCCTCAAAGCATGATATGATTAGTCCCATTTTAGCCATACAGTTACACATGTTGCTGTAGCCATGAAAGCAGAGCTTTTAGGGAAACACTGCAAGAAGATGGTAGAGTGATTTTTCCTCTAAATAAGATTTCTAGCTTATATATTTACTGCAAAAATAATCACTCTCCTTAGCAGTCAGAAATCAGTGGTCTTAACAAATGCCATTTGTTGATCAACTCTAAAGTTTAGCATAGGATCCACCATCTTTGCTACCTGCTAATAATTCCATAAATCACTAAAATGAAATATAAGGTCATTGCATACAGCCCGGCTTGGAACAAAAAACTGTAGTTATAAGAGCTTTCTCTCCCAGCACAACTTCAAAACACAGCTTCCCACTCATCTGAGCACTGGAATAACGAGAGGTCCTTCCTGAGAGGACAGATAGGATTTTCCCTGAAAGAACCAGACGGGACTAATGCTGCAAGCACTAAAGGTGGCTGAATAATGAGTAAGACTGAAGATAAAAATACATCTCATAAGGACACAGAGGCTTCTCCAGCTCTAAAATGGACTTGTTCTCCTTTGTGTTCTAACAAGGTCACAGATTCACAACCCAGCTTAGATTCCTATCACAAATATAGGTATATTGATGCATTTACCAATTAAGGCAAATAATTGGATATAAAAAAATTTTTTCAGTAACTTCCTAAGACATTCAACAAGAGCTGTTAGAGTCAGACCTACAAAAGCCAGTTTTGAGCTCAAGAGCTCTCGAAATGGTCACTACATTAAAGCACAGTCACCTTTGGACCCCGTGCTTGCGCTCCAACACGGGCTTGCTGTAGGGAGGTGGCTGGTGACCCCAGAAATCTGGGAATGCCAGCTCTCTGTAGCCTGGGATGGACTTCACACATTTGGCCCTGGCTGCATAGAAACAAGGGCTGTGGAATGGGATATGGTGTTTCTCCAGAAGATTTCTAATTATATCTGAGCTCTCCAGTCTCCCTTCAGGACTAGGATTGATTGAGGTCTCACAGTGAGGGTAAAACATTTTCTTGTACCAAGCAACATCTTTTGGGAGAGGGCACAAAGCAAACACATGACTCCTGGATGGATCTTCTTCCTCACAGAAGTCTTTATCCTGGGCTTCTTCAGCAATGTCTCTCTTTTCATCATTCTTATCCCATATGCATTCCTCCTTCTTCCTCCAGCTCTGAAATGGGACTTTGAAATCCTCTTCCCCTGGATCTGGTCCCATCTCTGTGACACTTTGGTTTCTCCATCTGCAGTTTGGATGTTTCACAGAAGTAGCACTTGGAATGAAATGAGAGGGAGCAGAGGGAAGATTCTCAGTCCTGTCCTCCAAGCTCTTCTTTTCCTCAGACTCAAATTCAAGCTCCTTTGAATTTAAAAAGCAGAAGAAATTAAAAGAAACTACAGACAGATTGTGCCTCCTTCCAGATGAAACCTTTCAAGGAGGAAAAGAGGAAATATTTACATATCTCCCAAAACTGTACTCAACCAATAAAACAGCCAGAGCAAACTCAGTGCATGGACCACTTGCCAGCATTTCTCTATCCACAAAGCTGCTTCAACAGAAATCCTCAGAAACCAAAAGGATCTGATTGGAGATGACTCGCCCAGATGACTCAACCAGAAACAATCATTCCAACAAAGAAGGGAAGATATTTTGGAAGGCATTTTTTTTAAAATACAAATATTACAGGAAGGAAAAGGTGGTCAAGCTGTCATGCAAAACTCCACCTTCATGCAGGAGTATGATTTAATTCCATCTGGCTACTTATGGTCACAATCAATATCACAATATTGTGCATACAGGAGATATATTAACCCAGTGATCTTTTTCAGATTCATATCTGAAACAGGGTTTTCAGCTCTCTTAAATTCTACACCTTGTAATGAGTGCCATATTCCTTATTTTCTTGTCCCAAGCACCACTACAAAAAATGATTTGAACTGTTCATTTCATTCCGTGCAATCTCCTCTTCCTTCAAACCACTAGTTGACAGTATTTACTTTTCACATCTCATTCTGATTTTGATATTGCTGTTGAAATTGCCAGCAAGGATACAAATTATCTGACAGATTTCTCATGTGGCAATTGATTCAAGAGTGCTTACTTAATTTACACCCAGACAAATGTGCATCAAACATCATTCCTTTCACCACTCATGATTCACACCAATAAACTACTGCAAAAGTCATAATCTTTGGCTTTCCAGTCCTGTAAGACTTAGAGATTCACTTTTAAAATAACCTTTTCTTGCTATTATTTGTCAATACTCCCTTTCAAGTATTTCTTAAATTCTAGAACGTTCACAAATAAAGGAAACTGCACTACAATCATACCTGAAAATTCTGAGAAAGTTCTGCACACAGAGCTTCATATTTTTCAAGCTCTTGTTCTGGCCGGTCAAGAGCTGGCCTTGACCTCAATTTATTCACATCTGTCTCCAAGTCACAATCCTACAAAAGCAGAATCAGAAAAGCACGTGTATTATACCTGTCCCATGAGATTATTTCAACCATCAGTGAACTGAGGATAAAAACAGTATCTGAAATTTTCACAGTCAAAGGCTGCTGTTCATTAATGTGCAGCTGCACCCATATCAGATGTGAGAACGAAAGCCAAACTGTGTCAAGCATTTGACTATTACATAAAAAACAAACAAAAAACAAACAGAAGAAGTTGGAAAGGATGGAGACATGGCATTGATGACTGGGCATTACATTACAGCATTATTCAAATAATTCAACATGTCTACATCCCACCAAATGCCATCAAAGTAATTATTTACTCCTGACAAACAGATTCGTTTCCAAAGCTGTTATAAAAAGAAAAAAGTAAAATTGGCTGAATGCACCAGCGTCCATGGCATTTCAAACCATAAGCCACACTTGGGTGAAAAAGCAGAGTCTGAAGGGTTGTTTGGGCAGAGATTAAAAGGCAGTGAAAACCTGCCAGGAGCATGAGGTCAGTTGAAAAGGATTTGCCACTGAGAGCACACTGATGCATAAGAAGCTTCAAATTTCAGCTGGAAAAGAATAGATGGTTGATGTGGTGATTTTTATTTTCACAGAACTCTCTGAACAGTTCTTGATGGAAGGGTAAAGCAAGTTTCAGTTTAGTTGGTGTTGCTAGCATGCATGGATGTGTTATGTAGCTGTGAAAATGTTTGTAAATCATATCAATACCAGCAAACATTGTGCAAAAGATCTCATACAAAAAAAAAAAAAAAAAAAAAGGGATAAACTGAAAGTTCATTATCCATTCCCTGCTTGCTTCCCCTTTAGCAAGGTTTTTTACAGGAGATATATGGCCAGTAAACCAGACAAACAGTATTTAAACTCATATTCAGAATAAGCTCTTAGGCAAAATAAAAAAAAAACAACCCCAAAACTGCTTACATCTACTTGGTAAATCCTTATGAATAATGAAATAGTTCAGAAGCATAGTGGAGCTGTTACTGAATGAATAACTAATTAAAGAAGGAGATAAATCCACTATAAGCTTTATTCCTAGTGAGCATCTTGATGAGCTCTAATATTCAGATAAAAACAGCCAGACAGGGGCAAGTTAGGACACTCAGGTAATGTGGGGGGTTAACTTCCTTTTTTCCCTGGATGACATCGGTTTAATATTTGAGGAGAAAGAGACAGGACAAGTAATGAGAACTCCCTTTCACAGAAGTCTCAATCATTTCTAATTAGACTGTATTTGCAACTTCATTTCTTTAATTTGCTTTCCCAAGCCTCTTTATGTGGACAAGAATTATTAGCAGTATTCACTATTCACATTTGCATATGAGCTTGTTTGTATTTTCACAACAAAAAAGTTTGCACTCTTATCTTCAGCTGGTAGAAGGTTTTTTTGCCAGTTAGGTCACTGCAGGGAGAGTGTTAAGGGAGAATTCAGACAAGTATTGAATAATTAATAGTATTATTTGTCTGTGTGCAGCAGCAAATAAAGAAGGCATATAGGTTCAAATGCACCAGCTGTGGCTTAAAAGAACTAACCTTTTCCTTAGGGTAGGTGCACAGCCTAAATATGCACTGATACGGGAATAAAGAGAGGGTTAGCCTTTCCTAGATGATAAATCAAATTTCCTTAAGTGCCATTTTCCTGGTACATGCCTAGTGGATCAGAGATTCACCATTTATCCCTGACCGTGGATGTGATTCTGGGCAGTCTCTGCAGGAACAGAGAAGTCACCAAATCCCCTCCACCGTGGGTGACAAGCATGAAAATGAACAGAAAAAAAAGCAGGGCACTTTTTAGTGAAAGTCAGTGCATTCTCCTTCCCTTCTTTCAAGTATCCTCCTATTACCAATCTAGTGTGTTCACATGGGACCAACATGCACATCTACATTCTCTGCTTAGATAATCTTTCAGAGTGTCAAAACAGACAACAAAAATTTTATTTTCCAGTATGTAGAGAATTATGGGAACTATGGCTCATATACCTACTTCCTCTTTACTCTCCACATCCTCGTTATCCCAGTCTTTTTCAGCCTCATCCTCCCCTTCACTTTCACTGTCACCTGCAGAAGTAGGAAGGAGACAAAAGTGTTCAACCTAATATCCCTCTCATACCCCGCAGAGAAATAAGTGTAAATTCTTCTACGTGTGCCACACAGTCCACAACCCACCACAACCCTATTAAAGCAAATCCCATTTGTTAATCTCATATAAATGAATTTGGCACTAATTCACCCAGTTTTTAAAGCTCTCTTCTCTTGGACTCAAGCACTGCCTTTCAAAACCATGACAAATGTCCCCATGATATGGATCCAACTCATTTTGCAAAGCAATGCAGAGATTTTCTGCTTGGCTGCAGTGATATTACAGGATGCTCTTAATCTGTATTATCTAGATTAGGGTGTTTTACTGCTATGATTGTTACAGTATTTCAGCATCTTCCACACGAAATTGAATGCAGCAAAAATTGCTTCTGTGTATCACGGAGCCTTTTCTGCAGAGCAGCTCTCCTGCCTATGCTTGAGTTCTACTTTCCAGCAAGAGCTCCCATCTTTTACTCAGGCAGCATGACTGCTATCTGCTTTTGCTTTAGAAAGGGAAAAGGATAATAATTCTTGCAATTCTTTACTGAAAAGGCTGCAGTTTTTACCCCCCAAGCAGCCAGTGCACAGGCACAATTATGACTCTGTCTCTTACTGGGGAGCAATGGCATCTCCAGCTCTGCTCTACCCACTCTGCTCCATTATTTTTTGGATAACAGAAGATTTTTTTCCTTTTCCTTGCTCCTTTCTGTCTTCTTGCATTTATTCTCCAAACAGGTTCTCGCAGCTTCAAGAAGACCTGGGAGTAATTTCTTCCCTATTGAGTGACACTGTAGGTTATCAGATTAATTTTAACTGTAAACCTCAGGATTATGCCAAGTCTCACTTCCTCAGATCCCACACTTAATTCTCATGTCATGCTCCTTCTCCTCCTTCTGAACTCACCCTCTGGCCATTTACCTTCAGATCCCTCACATGGAGGTTCAGCACTGGCATTCCCAGGAAGAGGGAAGGAATAGGAACTTCTGACAGTCACCACAGGCAGATGCTCCTTGGGGTAGCACTTTCTCAGAATGTGAGTCGCAGTAGTTATGATAGGATCCAGACTTTTACAAGATAAACAGTCCTAAGGAAACAAACAAGAACTACATTAAGAACAGCTTCTTACAACAGTCCTCCCTGTCACACATAATCCCCCCAAAGCAGAGCCACTCCTATGATGAGGACATAATTCCCTTTACCAATCATTACCCCATTACACCCATAAACTACTGCAAAAAGTCATAATCTTGGTTTCCCAGTCCTGTAAGACCTACAGGTTTCCTCTTGAAATAATCTTGTCTAGTTATCACTTTTCAATATTCCTTTTCAAGTATTTCTTAAATTCTGGAAATATTCACAAGTCAAGGAAACTTCACTGTGATTGTACCTGAAAATCATGTGAAAGTGCTGGACCCATTGCTTCATATTGCTCACATTATTTCCCCTTCTTTTTTATCACTGAAGAAACACAACTGGAACAGCAAGGCCTCGAGTTCCTGCAATCCATCTCTTACAGACAAGCAGGTTAGCATGGACCTCGGGGGACTTCCATCCCTGTGTGCCATTTGTGAGACACAGCAGCTCCGAGCTCTGCTCCAAGTCAATACATTAAAGGAAGCTAACACAGGTAACAGTAGCACTGAAGCAATATGGTTTGTAATATGGACTTAAAAATGTTTTGTGGAGCCCATGTGTACGTTTTGGCTGCCAAAACATGCCAAAATCTGTGCTTCTGCCCCTTCAGCACAATTATACCCAGAGTCATCGTGCCAAAACTCAGAGATAAACTAACACAGTCAACACCACAATTTCAGTGTGTTCATGGTACACAATGTATTCTCAAAGAGAGCACTCCCACTGTACTCTGATCTCTGTGGTTAAAGCATTAGGACTAAGAGCTATTCTGAAAAATCACTATATATTACCTAATCATAAAATAATTAATAACTGCAGTATCCCACAATTTCTGCTTCTATAATCCAGAGGATCAAAAATAGACATGTAAGGATTTTTTTAGAGCCCAGGTACACTTCGGAGACAGAGTATTTTGTATTTTTTGTTGTACTGTTGTGCAAGTGAGCTCCTCACACTTTTGTTGCAAATAAAACAAACCAAAATCCCCACAGAACTAAAGCAAAGAGCCCCTGGGACATCATAGAAGTGATGTATGTCTTCGTACATCACAGCGTGTATGTCTTCAATATAACAGAGTCAGGGAGTTTGGATAAAGGACAATAATGCTGCACAAAAGCAAAGTTTTTTAAAAACAATGCGTGCAATTCTCAGAAATCCCAGCCCTCTTATCCAAATTCACAATTTTCACTTTGCCTCTCAGCATGTTTTCTTCATTGGTTTGGAACTAAGACTGAGCTCATCAGAACAGGAATGCAACTTAGATAAGCAGCATGAACATGCTATAAGGCAAGAGAGAAACATTGCAATACATTCTACTACTATTTCATAATTTTGTATCCCTGCAGCAGAGATAAAATGGAACAACCAAGAGAAAAGAACAGATACTTCGTGCCACTGGCTGACAGCACATAGTCAAGATTTGGGCTGGACAAAAAGAAAAAACCCAGACAATCCAAACATTCAGCAAAACCAGGCAAAGGGCCAAAAGAACATAAAGAACATAAAATGACCATTGGAACACAGATGCCTGTGTGTGACTAATCTGATCTCCTTCTAGGAAAAGGTGACACTGTTTAGTGGTGGACTTGAGAGTGCTGGGTTAATGACTGGATTCAATCGTAAAGGTCTTTTTCAATCTAAATGATTCTGTGATTATAAAGTCCTTTATTATAACTGGGAGCAGTAAAATGGCTGCATTGGGGTTCTTTTGGTTGCAGAGGATTCTACTCTGTTTTCTCATGTATGATTGAACGGCATTATAAGATTCAGTGGGATTAACAAGGATTCCTGTAGGGAGGATAGAAAAAAATCATCTAAAGCTGACATGCTTACAAGACTCACTACAAGAATTTTAATATGTATTTCTAGTTCTCTGGCTGTTTGGAACTAGGGGGAGAGAAAAGAAAATTATGAAAGCATCTCTGAGGAAAGTTCTATTATGGGTAGAGCAAACACCGAGCAGAAAGGTTTCTATTTCTGTTTCAATTTATTCACTCCTTCGTATGGTTGCCTTTGTTTGATTGTTATTAAAGGAAAGATTAGGAAATTTTGTCTACATGTGGGAACAGGCTAATATTCTTAACAGTCTACTAGTTTAGTTTACTACAACTGATCTGTTTTTGCTAAAGCAGTGAACACAGGACTGTTTAATTGCCTGCCTTGGGACAACCATCTTAATTCATTGCCAAGTGAATTTAAACAGTCAAGAACAAGGCATGTTCATCCAGACAATGAACTTCAACACATGGAGTTACTCAATGATGCTATTTGAAAGTCATATTTTTCTGTACAGCAAATTAGCTCACAAGTGTAAACAAGCCTTCAGATACCTTAGAGGGAATTTGTGGGACTGTTTTCATTACTTCTCATAAACTGCTTTCAGATTCTAAGGTAACACTGTTTACAAATGACTGAAAATTATTACATCAGTGTGTTGGAAAAGCCCTTTTTACTGACACCTGGGAAGCAGGCAGGAGACTGCTCTGTGTGTAAGCTATCCCATTTATTTTGTGGTGGAATAATGTGAATGAGGGACTAGTAAATCCTCAGCTAAGAAAAGCTAACCTGGATTCAGATATGCTTTTTAATCTCCACACTCAATCTTTTTTCCACTGAATCTGGAATAGAACAGATATTATAGTATGTGATATATAGAAAAAAAAGGAGGTTTCAATATGACAGTAAGACAAAAGATAGCGATGCTGATGGATGCTCCTACTGGCAAACAGAGTGGAATATAGGATAATATTATCTTAGAGTAGTATGGAAAGGCTGAAGAGAAACAAGGCAAGTTTAAGAAACCAGATGGAAAAGTGATAAAATACCAAGATAACATTCTATGCAGCAGTCTCTCCTAAAGCAATACAAACCTGTTTTCTTGTCTCAGAGTAGGCAGCTCTGTTACTGCACACAAAACCAGACAGTGCTAATGTGAATATACCATTTAACTGTCAGGAAAATCTAAGTGCAGCTAGGAAAAGGGAATGGGAACAGAAAGTACTACCTTTCTATTAATGATTTCATCATCTAAAAGTATTTTTTATTCCAGGTAGAAGTAGAATTCAAAATATCTCTAAATTCCCCCAAAATATCTCTAAATTCTCCTCAAACAGAGCAGCAGGCACTTCTAATCTATGTGAGGTGACAGTTTTTGAACTATTGGCTCCTCATGTAAAGAAATAAGCTTAAGGACTATTAAAAGCTCAGGTATTTCATCTGTCCATCAGCCCAGACAATAGGCAGCCAGAGAGGTTTCAACTGAAAACCAGCCTTGTAAATTGAATTTCCACTGGAGTTTAAAACAAATCTATCTTGGCAAAATGGTTTTCATTTCAATAAATATGTCTGTATAAGAAATAAAAACAAAAAAAAAGCCTAAAAAGTTTTGGAACTTTTCTAGCCAGATTTTAACATCTTAAGAACCTCATTAGCTGCTCAGAGTTTGGTCCAGCTTAATCACCACAGCTAGAGCATTCCCTAAAAGCACTAAAATACTGTCCACACACAGAGTCATTGCTTTCCCAGTCAGCAGCTGTTTGTCTTGTCATGTCTTCATCTCTTTCTCTCTTGCTACAGCCTGTTGTCCATCTCAAGAGACAAGATTTCCCACCTTTCTATCATGAAAATTATGAAGATTTGCATGGCACAGCAGCCTTTGTCTCAGGTTAGAGAAGGGAAGAGCACGAGTGAGACCTCCTAGGGCTGCCAGACTCCTGCCAACACTTCATGGCTTGGAGAGACACTGCAAGACTGACAACATCCCAAAGAAGCAGTGAGAGAATACTGAGCTCTGAATCTATCAACCCTGGTTATTCCTTGTCCAAGGTCTCCCTGATAAAACACACTGGGAAAAAAAAAAAAAAAAAAGGAAACTGGAAGGCCCTGAAGCTGTCATTTCCACTCCACTTCTGACCTTTGGAAGGATTAGCATTAGCAGTGTTTTCTGGAACCTTGGTATGTCATTTCCTGTTTGTTCACCCAAGGTGACCCCACGGTTGCACTTCCCATGGAGTTGCTCCCAGGCTGAGCTATCAGGAGGTGTTAGCTCAGAAAGCTCCATGGGCTGTGGAAGGCTCTGGAGAGGGAACGAGCCAACATCCACCCTCGAGCAGCTCTTTCCATCCACCCTATTCACATCTCTTCAGACCAGGGACTTCTCATTAACAGAGGCCATAATTCTTTGGGAGGTCTGCTGGCTCTGGCCACCTCATCCTACCTAAAGAAAAGGTCAATTCCTCCTGAGAAAAGAAATGAAAAAAACTCCAGAAGTCTCCCATATGCTGATGGTAAGAAATGACTCACAGAAGAATCGTTCATGACAGTGATGGAGAAGGGGAAGAAAAACACACTGAATCATAAGGCAATGGATTTTTTAAGGGAGAAGGAGACAGGTTTTTCTTTCTGATGGTTCTAGAGTGAGATAATGCATAGCCAGGAAGAATGACAATGGAAACACTCCTCAGAATCACACTGGCGATTTTCTCCAAGTTCAAAGTAAGCTAAGGAAGCATTTTGCTGAGGGGCTGAGGAAACTCTCACTGTTCTGTACCTGCCTTTTCTATACCTTATAGGCATCCCATCCACAGGACCATAGCATCTTTCTTGAACTCACATTCATGTTTCACAAGATTAAAATTTAACCTCCTGAAAAAAAACCGTTGATGGGTGTTTCTCATTAGGAAAGGCTTGGCTAAATGAGCATTTTGTTTAAAAAGCTGATTGAGTGGAATCATTTGGATATTGTAAAGAAAAATCTCACAAAAGGCCAAGCAATTCCCCTACAGAGATATTGCATTATTCCTCAGGAGAAGTAGTCCAAGCAGGCAGCAGGACACACAAGGAAAGAGAAAAGAAGAAATAAAAGCATGAACTAGAATTCCCATGCATCTCCTAGGAATAAAGGTTTGTTTTAAAATTAAACACTTCAGCTTTTCTAAAGTACTAACTGTACTAACGATAGTTCTTAATTTTATCAGGTTTTTCATCTATATGTCCTATCTTGAATGTACAGAATGATGGAATTTCTTGCAGTGGGATGTAGAACCCAGCCCTAAGCACCAAATCACCCCATTTAAACACAAAAAGCATCACTTACCTGCACACTTGTGAAGAGAATCTCCATTCCCCGGGAACCAAGGAAAGTCTCCCTGCCCAGCTGGATGTTGGTGATGTATTTAAGGCAGAGCAGGAGACCCCTACGAATGTAAATGTAGTTGTTGGAGACATCATTGAGATGCCAGTCTTGGTAGAGTCTCAGCAATTCACCCAGGTAGCCTCTGTTCACTGCCCGGCGGCTGTTGGACTCTGAAAAGGAGAGAAAAGGCTGAATTCAACTCCTTCCTGTTTGGTAATTGGGCTACTCAGTGCTTGAACTCGGACTTGAGCACCTGCTCATTCTGGCTTAATGGTCTCAGTTAAAAAAACATTTATTTTTTACCTTCTTTTAATATTTAAAATGTTATTTGCTGAACATGACCTATGTTCTTGGAACAATACCTGAAAAAACCAAACCACAACAGTGTCCTGTCTGGAAACACAAACCCTCCAGCTGAACCAAACTATAAGCCTGTATCTCCTTCCAGGTGTTAATAAACCTAATTCCAGTTGCAGCACCACAAGATTTCCTGAAACTATGAAAGCTCCTGAGGAATAAGAAAAGCTGAATAAAGTAAGAGTAGTCAAACAGCATAAAATCTTCACATAGTGCCACACTTCAGTCCTGAGAGAACACCTTGCTGAGATCAACAAATTCAAAAACCTTGTGGCTGTACAGTCCTGTCACAGCCAGAGAAATTATGTTTCACTTCTAAATGTATTCCCACAAATACCTGCATAATGAAAGCCATGAATCAAGTGATTCTGGAAACCCACAGTATTTAAAAATTAACAAAACACCAACACGAGCAATAGAAGTTTGGGCTTCTATTCTGTTGCTTTCTGGCTCCAAGATTTTAAAGGTCACATTCAGATAATGTTTAAGGCTTTACTGCATGGACAAGAAAATTACCAAGAAATATTTTTTTTAAAAATACATTTATAGAAATATGAAAGGAGATCTACAATATTCCCTTAATCACGTAGCTCCAGGATATCAGACTGAAAAGAGAAGATGATTAAGCTTGTGATATAATACAAATTCTGCTGAGTTTCTAAAACACATCCCTTCACTCACTGCATGCCTTGCCCTGGCCTTTAGGACAAATATGAAACCACAGCAGACTCCAGGCTCCCTCCCTTTAAACCAACCCTGCCTAAATTTTCCTGACTGATCCTGCCACTCCTTGCTGTGGCACACATTAAAAGCTGTCAGGAGCTCAGCAATCAACTGGGGGGCCAGGTAGCATGAGCAGGGCAGGAGCTGAGCTCTCTGGATGCCAGTCAGCCCTTGCAGCTCACAGCAGATGGCTCCTGGTGTGGCTGCTCCAGAGTCAGTGGGCTCCAATCCATCCCCACTTCATTAAACAAAGTGCCAGAGCCTCTCACACCTGGAACTTGACAGTCATCAGTGGGGATTCACTGGACAGGAGAAGCAGCTAGAGGCTAAGTGAGAGAATAGAAAGATGCTGCCTGAAGAAAATCAGCAACTAGAGAAGCTATGGAAGGAACAAGCAGGAAGCAGCGTGGGCAGCACACCTCAATTCCAGTGATGAAGCAGATGGAGACATTGGAAAGGGGGACATTGGAGGGATTGGAGGGTTTTTCTGGTCTGCTCCTGCAATTTCCTCTACCATTGGTACCAACCAGCATCCCTAGCCCAGGTTGCAAACTCATTTTAATGCTGCTCTGCATCTTCACACCACCCTGCTGCCATGCCCCTGCACTGACCTGCTGGTCCCACAGCAATTCCAGTCCTACACAGCTCTGCCCAGGCTCCCAAACCTTGTCCTGCAGCTCTCCAGCACTGCCTCACCTTGCTGGTAACCACCTACACTAACTCTGCCTGCTGAGGCTCAGTGGTTGTCAGCATGGAGAAGGTCACCCTCCTCCTTTGACCTTCACTCTGTATTTCTGTTTTCTATTTGACTCTCTGCAAGAAAACTTTAATTGCCTGAGAATCCCTTATCAATCCCAATGATTTTATTCATGATTTCCTGTTAATCCTCAACCAGCTGTCATGTTTACTAACCTGCAGGATGACTAACCCCTTAAATCAGTCAATCTTCCTTGAAGAATTACTCAGGAAGCTCTGTAAAAGTCAATAAGTATATAAAACATGACAAGAAGAAGAGAGCTGGGGAGCATAAGGTAGGGACAATTTAGATCAGACTCAGAGCTTCTCTGAGCTGTTCAGGGACAGATGAAATTGGACTAGATCTAGGGTTTTATAGCCTCTAGCACTCAGAGCTTGAAGTCTAAGCTTTCTGTGTCAATGTCAATAGGAAGAGGGAAAAGCTGGGAAGCACTGTGTGTAGAGCTTCTTGGGGAATTTATTGAAAAAAAATTCTCTCAAAGTGTGTTTGTGATCTTTTAAGACAGATCTCCACATTTGAATCTCAACTCCATAGGGACCAGAACACACAACTGTCCTATGCTTTAGATTTAATACTCCTTGAAAAGCATGGAGGAAGGTGAGCAGAATAATTCTGCTGTTTCCTCACATGTTTTCTGTAGTACTTACCCCCTTCATGATCAAAACAGTTTCTTCAAAATAAAGCTGAGATACTCTATTCTGTGAGAAAGAGATGGAGAGGAAGGGCTACAGTTTCCTGAACCCTTTGATCAGAAGCAATGAGAATTAATTGCTGAAGGGGCAAAAAACACATTCATTTTGTTTCTCCTGTCGGATTTCATTGATTCTCCTCTGCTCTCCTGTGCTGTCAGTGTTTTTCTTTATTTTTTTCTTCCATTTTTTCAGTTCTATAGTCAATAAAGTAGTGAATAAATGAAAGAGTAAGTATGCCAAGATCTCCAGAAGGCAGAATGGAAAAAGGAGGCCTCCCCACCTGTCTGTGTCTGTTGGTCTCTCCATCTAGGGATGCACCAGCATGGGTATCTATCTATATTTTGGCACAAATACAGATGGTGGAAATGAATCATACAGGTACAAGCAGCACTGCACAGATTTGCAGGCAGCAAGAATCACCCCTCCTGGAGTGAGTGTGTACGATCTGTGTGGTAAGAGGCAAAATGTCCTGTCTTTTGACCCTCCTCCTGATTTTCTTTAGTTAGACCCTCTCCTTCTCCCTAGTTATGGTCAGTGGCCAGTGGGAATGGAAGTTTTCCTACCACACAGCTTTCAGAGGTGCCCAGGGATGGTGCTTCCTATTTTGAGTGAACTGAAGGGATTCCTGTCTTGTGAGGCCATCAGTAGGAATTCAGCACCAAACCCAAAAAAATCACTATTTTGGCTAAAGACTGAGTTGATCAGTGGCCAAAGCTGCATTAAGAGAAAAAATCTGAATACACATCAACCACTTTAAGCTATAAATATCTGCAGCTATCAGATGAGCTCTCCCTCTGTAGCAGCTGGATGTGTGGCACTGACCTCCCCTTGAGCAGGGACAGCTCTCAAGGTTACCCCTCAAGGCTGAGGGATCCCTTGCCTGACACCAGACATGGATGGGTTGGTAAGTGACATTTTTTGCATGTGTGTGACATTCAGGACATATAGTGAACTTATGTGCTCATCTTTGCATCCCATACTAACCTTAAGTGCAATAAATAGTATTGTCCTTCAATTCATCTGTACTTATTAAATATTTCACATACCCAGGTTTATTGATTAAAACGAAACTAACTACTCGATCAGATCTGTCTGAGCAAATCTGACTCTCCCCTGTGACAGTGTGTCTTCCTAATCTTATTCTGCCATCTCTGACAGGGAGCACTGTCTTCACCACCACCCCAAATCTTTCCCTGGAATCCTATTTTCTTTCCTATTTTCTTTGCAAGAATTCCACTTCTGCCTGGTGAGACCGGGGGGAAAGGAAAACCTTCAATCCCTTCTTAGTCTCCCATATTTCTAGAACTGCCCCTCCATTTGTGGCTGCACATCAGTGAAAGTTGGAGCACAACAGCTCAGAACATGGGACCTGAGTCACCCATGCAGTTCAGAAACATCTGACATGAATCTCCAGCCAACAAGCAGAAGCCTCAAATGGTTAAAGCTGCATCTAAATTAGCAAGGAGATCTCACTAGAAAGTTTAGATGGAATTCTAGTTCTGTGCAGGGGGCCTAAAGTCAGGTTTTCAGTCTAGGAGATGAAAGCCTCACAACCACCAGTGCTAGTGTGGAACATTTCTGAAGCCCTCTTTGCAACCCAGTCCCCTTTGAAGTGTTTGCCAAGAACACGGGTACCACTGGAAAACATGCAGTGTATTTAATCACAAAACTGAATTACAGTCAACCTGAAATATGATGAGCAATGCACTGCTTACCAGGCAGAACAAAGAGATATTTATCTTTCTGTCTATCTGCTTAAATCTCTTTGTTGATGCCACTCAGCTGATTCATTATGCCAAGAACATACATTGCTACAGCTTGGAGATAAGAATATTCTACTAAATTAACCCTATGGCCCCTAAAGCAGTGAAAGGAATAAGAAAAACTCCAACTTCCCCACTCTGCTCTAGGGAATAAAAAATGCAAGATATCTCCTACAGCAAAGGGAACAGCTGTTTTATTCGATCATTGAGAGGCCATTTTTGCAGAGAAAAGCACAAGGGCTCTCTATACAAACAAAATTAATTGTCCCTATGAAGAAACCGAGTCACACATGAAGTTCTGGGATCACTTCAGACCCAGTGGGCATTACAGCAGAAGGTAGAATTAGCTCAAATAGTCTTGGAAGCCAGAAGACTGCCCTGTAGTTTTGCCCTAAACAGTTTCCTTTTTTTCCTTTGATTCATTTTCACAGTATCTTCTGGTTGAAAATCATTAAAAAAACCCCAAATAAAACAAAAATACAACTTCACAAAAATCTACAGTGCGATTTTTCTGACTGAAGTGGTTTGAAAGAGTTTTAATAAGGACACCAGAATTTGGAAGACTTCCTCAAAATCAGGCACTGAATTTTCTGAACCCAGATCATCACTGGAGGCACAAACACCACCCATGCCAAGACAAGGAGATAAACAATCATTATTAAGGATGTCAATAGAGAATAATGCAGCTCCTCAATATTTAGTTTTCATTACATCCATCCTGAGAGGCAAAACATCAGGAAGTTGCCATGCCCCAGGAGATAAAGCCATTCTTTTTCTCTGGAGAACTGAATTACTTCCAATTTGGGATACGTCTATGAATGAAGAGTCTTGGGGAAGGGAATATAAAAGACATAGAAAAATTACTTTCTTTCCAACGAATTGACTCTTCTCAGAGATAAAAGTATAGAATCAAGACTGTTTGCATTCTGAAATTCAGGAAGAAAAGACAGACACAATGCTTAGTTTAGATTATCATGAAAAGAACTGGAAAATTCAACTCTTATCACAGTACCCTACAAGACGTGATCATGGATTTGGAGCCAGACTGACACTGGAGTTTGAATCCAGAGATAGATAATAAAGACTTAAACTGGTGATAAGAGATGGGTACCTGCTGCATGAGGCAAATCCCAGACATTGTGCTGTTGGCTATAGGAGCTGGGATGGTTTAACAATGGGGTATTTCGACTTGAGATCAAAGACTTGCCTCACTAGATCTGTTGTCAAGCATTATGAATTCAGTTGTAGAGAGTGCAGGCCTAATCTGCTTCTGTGCTAGAACATCACTTTCTTCCTCAGAGTTACTTGCCCCTCCTTGATGCCAACATAAAAGGAAAAGAATGACAATGATTATTTTATGCCAGCAGCATATGATTCTTATGGTTCAATAAAAAATTAAAAAAAATAAAAAAAAGAAATGGGTGAAAGGTTAAATAAAGGTTAGTTGATGGAAGATGGGGAAGAATGAGTAGGATATTAGAGATGAAAGGCTGTAGGGAAAGGCAAGAGGATAAAGACAGCAAAAGGAGGAAGATTTAGAAAGAGAGAGGGGAAAGGCCATCAGCAGTAACTGCTGTTAGCACACAGAATTGTCTTGATGAAATAAGAACCATCAGGAGGTCAGCACAACCTGTCTTTTTAAATTGCTCATCACAATTTTACCAGGCAAGCACTGCACCAAGGGCCCTGCCCATTTCCCCAGCCTTTTCCCTCAATATCTGCTCAGCCAATGCCTCTGAGACCAGCCCTAGCTAATTTCCTTAAAGACATGCAAGCCAGTAATTCTGGGAAGCACAGATAGCCGGGAATAACAAACACGACCAAAATTAGATTAAAATAACCTGCTGATAAACAAATTACTCACCCAAAATACACATTGGATTAGGCACGGTGGGGGATCCCTATAATCACATCGCCACCGTGTGGCTCCTGCTCCCTCACATCCCCTCCAGCCTCTGCACCCCTTGGGTTTGTCTGTGCTGGGATAGCAGCTGTCCAGTTCGATCCCACTGCCCCCCAACTGGGAATGGTTTGCCTGCTTTATTCTGGGGTTTGGGTTCACTAAAAGCAATAAACCTCACGGCTCAGAGTGTCCTGGAGGGCATCCCACGCCTCCAAGCACTGCCCAAACAGGCTCCAGCCCCTCCACACCTGGGGTCTCAAAGACACAGGAATGCTTCACAATGAGTTCCTCAGAGCTTAATACAGAGCTGAACCAAGATCTGAAGACATATGTACAAAGAAGTAATAGAGCAAAGCCAAAGGAGACTGCAAAAAATAGCATGTTCACTCTGGGACAGAGAGTGGAGATTTCGGGGAAGTTGCAGCACCTCACCCCACCTCAGTTTATCTATACAGTTTATATATTTTATAGTTTATCTATAGTCAGGATCTGCCTCCTCCTCCCCACCCTGGCCTGTAGTGAACATCTAGAAATTGAAGAAGGAAGAATGGACATGAGTAACGCTGGAAAGTTTCACTGTAACATCAAAGAGAAGAACAATAAAACTCCTGATGCTCTTACAGACAGTCAGCATCACTACAGATACTTACCAATCAGAATGTTCAGCCTTATTATAAAGTCAGACTTAACATGGTGGAGAGCCAAGAGATATTAAAAAAGCAGTAAGGCAATGGAGGAAGAACTCAGTGGGAGCTGTTTGGTGCATGCATGTGGGCACGGCAGGTGGTGAACAGTAATTGGGGGAGCAGCATGAGAGGATTGGTAAAATACTCTGGGATGTTTGCAAAGAGATATGTCAAGGGGGAGAGACTAGCTGATGATCAGACAAGAAATATCAGTATCTGATATCAATATCCATATCAGTAATCCGAACTTTCAGAGACACAAAGCTACAGCACTGCCATTAGAAGGGACTTAAACTTCTCCATTATTCACCATTTCTTTGACTACTACTGCGTGGCAATCACTGGATATAGGGACACAGGACAACCAAGGTCTCTCATCTCTCACTGGGCATCCAAGCATTTCTTCCCTCTTGTGGGTGAAGCACAAGTTTGCTGTGTTCCATCACTTACTTCTTTAGAGCAGCTTATACTTCCCCCTCTGAAACACAAGAGCCACAATTTCCCAGGTCCATCTGGACTGGTAATTTTTTCTTACTCTGATGTCTCTTTCTCAGGCATACCTTGCTTCTTGCAGTTATGCACCTGAAAAGTGAGCATTTAGCATCAGCTTCTGTTAGGAAGGAGACAGAAGCCAAACAGTTTCTAGCCAGCCCATAGCTCTGCAGGTGAACAAAGCCTCAAGTAGAGCTTCTGGAAGCCTGAGATGAAGAAGGATGTTGCTGAATCCATCAGGGAGACACACTGCCATCTGCCTGCTCCCTTTAAAACTGCTTTTTCAGTGCAGCTCTGCTAAAAGCAAGAAGACACTGAACCTCCAGCACAGCCCCAAGTATAACCACGATCCCCTGGATCCCTTTGGGCTGAAACAAGGACACTCCCGCAGGGATATCCCCAGAATGGCCATGTTCTTGTCCCGTCTGCCTTACAGCCACCAGCACCATCAAAATACAATCTCCCCACCATTTCCCAGCAAGCAGGTTAATGGAATTCTCAACAAAAAACCTCACAATAATCAGTCCACCACTTCACTGCTGTAGCACTCTCCAGGATTCCTGCCTTCCATTTAGTTTGTATCCCAACTAAAACATGCTCTGGTGCTTCTGGGTGCTTTGCTGTGTACAGCTTTACCCCTGTTTTCATAAGCAATTTTCAAGTGCTACAGCATTCACCAGATTTGATTCTTAACTTTCCAAGAACCCCTGCACCACTCAAATGCACTGAGGCTAGGGCCACAAATATGTTAACTGTGACAAAGAAAGATGTCCTGGTGCAATCCTGAAAAATAATTCATTGCTTTTTCAAGCATGGTGAATTTATCTCAAGGAACCAGAGCTGTTTCTCACATCTCCTGACCCACACTTCCCAAAAGACACAACCTGCTCATTTGTATGCAGCTACCACAGCAGTCTGCTCCAAAAGCCTGGAGCTTCTCACGCCCTGAACCACAGGACAAGGAGAAAACTAGAATACATTCTTGGCCACTCAGAACTGCAGAAATCACCCTACAAGCACAGTTCAGGCTGACTTCTGGTATGTGATGCTCTATTTGATTCTACAGGATCAACACCATTTCCTATATTCCAGCTCCAGTACCTTAAAAAAAAAAAAAGGCAGGAAACAGACAATGTCTTTTCCTAAAATCACTTTACCATTCACAACCCAACACCACTGCTGTTTTTACATCCTTTTCTCCCTTTCCATGGAAGGAACAATAAATTGGGAAGGGCAATAAGTATTTGTCACTGGCTGGAGAAATCCCCCACTTCTCTGACTGCACCAAGCCCCAGGACAACCAGTGCTCTCTAAATACTCAAAATAAGAGTCCAGCCTGGTTCCCTGTGCTCCCACAGGGCTGGGGGTGCTCCAAGAATCAGAATTGGTACAGGAAACTCTTGCACTGCTGCCTCTTTCCTATGCATTGTTCTTTGGGACCAAGGGATGAGGGAATACCAAGGGAGAATGAGGTTCAACAGGATCATTCTGTCCAGCAGCACAGCACAGAAAGGAAATTCAGAAAGAATATGAAGAAAAAAGCTTACTTGATCTCAGCAGAGCTGCCAGAGCCCCAATGGCTGCCCTGGGGAAAGAAGAGAGATGGAGAAATAATGTCAATTTCTTCAATAATTTTTGTAACCTTCATCTTCACAGTCTTCTGGGCCAGGCTTCCCAGATGGTCTAAACTGACAGCTTATGATGGACTTTGACAGAACTGCAATGTTTTACACCAACAGAGGATCCAGCCTCTGCAGCTGACTCAGTTATTCTAAAAGACCATTAGCCCTCTAGCTTTACTGTTACACTGATTTGTAGTGACCATTAAAATTTAAAGCAACACCCACAAAGTGATCTAACAAGTCTTTAAACTGCTGCCCCTGGCTTTTTCTTTGTTCCAGAGACTTAGCACATGCCCACTCCAGACACAAGTGCTTCTATCTGCATCAGCAGATAACTTCCATATCAAGCTGGGACATCCATGTCAATATTTCCAGCAAAATCCCACTTCTTTGTCTATTTTCCCAAAACAATCTTCACCCCTATCGTCCCTCCCAGCTTTAACTGAAAACAAAATTGAGTTGCTTTTAATTGAAACCACATCTTGCATTGCAGAGGTATGTACAGGACCCCACTCAGAGGACTGGCAGGGAGGGTGCTAAAGCTCTGTAGTAAGAGCTGCTTTCAGTGAGTAAAGGCAGGGACAGACATTTCTGAGGACCTTGTGTCATTTAATTGAGCAGGTAAGCAAGGGAACCTGCCTGAGCCAGCACAGCACTGGTTTCACTGGGAGCTGGTCACTAATTTGCAGCTTGAGAAGCTGAACTGAGACATCATTGCTCCCCAATTTCTAGAGGCAAGTTCCTTCCTCGTGGTAAAATCTCCATCCCACTTATCTCACAGAAGACTTTCTTTTCCAGTCATGTTCAGCTGGAGCAAGACCCCTGGTCTAACATGGCTTACTGCTGTGAAGTTTCAAGTGTCCAGAGCTGATTAAATAAATACAGCTACAAAAACCTCCGTGTGCCAGGATTCTTTAAAATGTAATCTCTTTACAGACCAATCCCCAAATAAAATTGCATTAAATTCCATACTGAGCCAATTATCATCCTGCAGCAAACAAGTATTTTTTGTCACCAAGCTCCTGTTCATTGTGTGTCCCAACAGCAGCAGAGACTAAGATTCAAGAGCTGGGTCTTGCTGATACTGGGTCAACATCTCTATCTAAAGTCATTCTTTCATAATGAATCTGTCAGAGTTCAACAACAGCTTTATAAACTGTGAAGAAAACGCACTCAAATGCAGACAGAACAGGAAATCAGTAGCTAAAAATCTCACCAGTGGAAGCACAGTCATGCTTTCATTACTTGTTTAGCTCCAACTGAACAAAAATCATTCAGATGGTGGAAGAGTAATGTCATCCCCCAGCTATTCAGGCTGCTCAGAAAAGGAACACCATACCCACTGATCACTCAGTCTCTCCTCAAGTTTAAAGCCTGGGACAAAGTAAACAACGCTAAGCAAATCAAAATTCCACCTAGAGCATCTCCCAAAGCTCACACTCCAGTACGTGTCTTTAAAGAGAGACTGCTCTGCATACTTGTATTTTACAGGTCTAATGTGATGTCTCAATCACCTGGCAGAGCAATGAAGGAATGACCAGAGTATCTCTGGCTCCAAGCAGAAGAGTTCTCAGAATTTCCTCTAGGCTTCTGTTTCATGTTGTAGGTGCTTATGAGCATTGCTAAGAGTTTCAGCAGAGCTACACTACTGTCATAAAGACAACACTGCCAGCAAACCTCCCATCAGACAGTAAATCAGCAAATCTGGATCTTCCAATACTTTTTGGGGGTGTCTGTGAATAACACTGTATGCAGACAACTTCATTCATCCTCAGAGGATTCCAGAATTCCCAGAGCATGTTCTCAGTCTAATCTCCAGCTCCAGCTGTCTACGTAGGTCAGTAGACATTGATCTGCATTGCTTTAGAACAAATTTTGAGAGAAAAAAACATGAGACATGAGGATAAATCGTAAAACAGGTAAAATAAGTCTAAGAGATAAAAGACTTATCAAGAGTACATCAAGCCAACCTAACTTGTATCTTTCTTTGATAAGAAAACCAACTTCTTCTACACAAGGGAAGTGTCGTAGATCTAATTTATCTGTACTTCAGTAAAACATTTGATATGGTGGCACACTGAAAATTATTAGCCAAGCTGGAGCACATGGGGATTAGTGTAAGAATTACAATGTGGGAAAGGAATGGGTTAAAGACTCAATGACAGGAGTTGGTTGGAAAAGGAATTATTAGTCTAGAGGGAACTTATGTGTGGAAGTCCTCAAGGATCTTTTCAGACTGATCTTATTTCAGCTTTTCATTAATGACCTTGGCACAAAAAGTCAGAGTATACTAACAAAATCTGCTGACCGTGTGAAGTCAGGAACTGCTGCCAATAGCAGGGAGTTCAGAATATCTTCCAGGAGTAACAAGATGTTCTTGAGTTCTGAAGGAACAGAAATGTGATGAAATGTAATAGTCAAAGTGCAAGGTTAAGCATTTAGGGTTTAATAAGGATTACTGTTACGAATAGGGGCTCATAATTTGGAAATGAGTCGAAGGACACCCTAGATACATGAGCCCATTAAGGGATAAGGACAAGCATAACGAGCAGGGTGACAGCCATGAAAAGGACAAATCAGGTCTCAGAAAACCACTGCCAGTGGAGAAGGGAGCATGGATGTTCTCAAAGAAGGCTTCACCTGAACAGAACACCTGTGTGCAGAACTCAGAAGGAACCATGCAGAAACGTGCCAAGGAAATCATTATGGCAGCAGAGACATAACTCATTAAAAGTCTTAAAGATCACAGTTTAGTCACCTTAACAAAATGATAGCCAGGAGACAACTGGATTGTTCCCCTCAGACACACTGGGTGGCAGAGAAGTAAACACTGAAGAAGGCAGACAGATACTTAGGCTGAGGAAAAAATTTGGCACTAGGACAAATGGATATAAAATGGCCATGAATAAATTTAGCTGGAATTGAAAGGATGGGTTTTAAGCACTGGAAAATGAAGGCATGAAACATCCTCTTGGCAGCAATGGGACAAACAACCTAATGACTTTGAAAAGGCAGCCTGGATTGCTTATAATGGGACAGCCAGGCCCAGTTGCCAATGAGGAAAGAGTCTGAGGAAAGTGACCCAGGAATGACTGTACCCTTATAGCCTTACATTTTAAACACAGATATAATGGGAATGAAATGAGAAACATGTATTCTAAGTGCAGAGTTAATCAGCCAGCCCAGAAAAGAGCAGCTGCATCAGCTTAAGATGGAAGTCCAAAGAGTCCAGTGTCCTGTGGCCAACAGTGCCAAGGAAAGCATGCAAGGCCACAGCAGATACACAGTGCTAGGACTTGCAGAACAGGTTCAAACTCCAGCAGCTTTCAGTCCAGAGATTCCATAAACTAGAAATGGTGCTTTTGGGAGGGGTTTCAGCTCACAGCTGATTTTGCTTCCATATATTTGCCTGAGAACTTCTGAACTCGTGTAAAATCTTAGCATTCATAAATATCCTGGAAAAGGACTTCACACCTATATGATGTAGAGAGTCAACTCCCTGCATTTGTTTTAAGTCTGGACTTTCAATCAGCATTGTAATTTGCACGTTAAGTCAGGTGTTAGCACCCCCAGAATATTGCCTATCTTTGATGATGAACAAAATCAAACACACCAAACACCTTATGGGAAATAATAAATCATACAAGAGGAATAGAAGCAGAAGCTTTCACTGAAAGCAGCAGCAAGACCATTGAAGCATCAGTGGGGCTACAGCAAGCCAGGCAAATGGTGTTTGTGATAATACCAGCACCTCTCAGCACCATATGGCAAACCAACAGCATCCTTGCTGGCATCAGGAGATATAACGAGATGAGTAAGCCTGGGACAGGAAGACAGAGAGAGGAGTTCATAAATTGTGCACAAGAGCAAGGACAGGGCAGGAGGAAGATGAGAACAGGAGGAAAAGTTTAAGAGCACAAGAAAGATGACTTGATGAGCCATATGCCAGACCAGAGAATTTGATAGCGTGCCCAGAGCAAATCTCTGCATTTGTCTCAAGACGGAATGGAGGGGAGACAAGGGGGGGAAAAGGGATTAAATCATTAAAAAAACTTGCCAAATCTGTCCAGATGCCTTTCTCTGATTTTCTGTGATAACACATTAGCAAAATCTTAGCTGTTTTGTCAAGTCCAGTGTACACCTAAGGAGATTCATTTCTATATTACAAAAAAAAAAAAAGTATAAATAAAGTTGCATTATCTCATAAAGCATAATAATAAATGCTTCTCCATAATCAGAAAACACTAAAACCTCCCTGTAGTAGCAGTCAAGACAGCCACTCTGAAGAATGGAAAACTTTGAAGTGTTTCCAAGTCAGCAGCTTGGATATCTGGGCAAGAGTACAACTAGCAGACAGATAGACAAATGCAACTTCCAGATCCTGTGCTTAGGAACCAAGAGGAACAACAAAGAAAAACTCCATGTCCCAAGCCAAAGCACAATTGGATTAGGCAGTAAAACCAGGCTATTAAAGAGCCTGGACAAAGGAGCCCTGTGCCTAGGTCACCCTTTCAGACCTGAGCTGCCAGGATATTTTTTGCTGGAAATCACTGCAGGCAGAGGAGCCTGAAAACCAAGATCTCTTCTGCACTCTAATCCCAATTCACAGCACAAGGCACTATGATGGACAATCCTGTGCCTGTTTCTGTCTCTGGAAGAAAATAGGACTCCTGAAAACACAAAACCTCACTCCAGAAGAGATACAGAGTTGACTGCATGGAAAGATTTTAAGACTCACAGAACACACTGTGAGAACACACAACCACCCAGCATTAGCCTGGAACTACAAACAGGAGACAGCAGAGAAGCCAAAGACTGAACAAAGAAATGAACCAAAAGGGCTCTGTAGATCAGCCCCCAAGTAACTTAATCATCCTTCTTCTGTGAAACTGTGCCTTCTACATGCTAAAACACAGAACACCCTCTTCAAATTAAAGCACCAAGTCATTAGCTTTCATTCAATAAAGTAAATCTCTTCAACCTGATGCCTAATTCCTTACAGCAATCTCACCTGGATGATAAAGACGTAAAGCACTATTTTTACAGAAATGTAAGAAAAGGTTCTGCCCTGGCAGAATCTATGTTGCTCAACTCCTCCTGCCCTTCACCCTGCTATTGCTCATATACTCACTTACTGCTGTCATGATTCTTTATACCACAAGCAGTGTGGGGAAGGGACCCTGCAGTAGGTATTTGTACATCACCAGGCACAATGAACCCCTGACTCAGAGCTCAAAATCCCTAAGCTTCCACGGCCCCTCTCTCAGGGCAGAATTAAATGTCCTCAAGTGTACACATAATATACACATTTTGCCTCAAACTCCTGGGGCTTGTACTTAACTACTGGAATTTATACAGTCACAGAACCACTCACTGTAAAGATCATTTCATATTTGACAACTGAGAGACATTCAGAAACAACACACAGGCACCACAGCAATAGGTGCTTTATAAATCCTACCAGAAAGTAGATCTCATCTGAGGCAGATGCCTTGAAAGTCATTTCCCTCATGGCCCAGAAACACAGATTTGATATATGCCAGCACTTGCACAACGACTTGTTTTAAGGACTTATAACCAGCAGTTTCACAAGTCTTGGAAAAATGGGTGGGGAAAAGCTGCTTATGCTGCTGGCATTTTCAGAGCAGTGCTAGTCTAGGACTTATGCAAGAACACCCATCATCTTGTCCCCTTTAATTCCAGCTTGTTAGCAAGGCATTAAAACTTACACTGAAGGCAAAGTTTGCTTACAGTCTGCAATGTCCCACACACTGCCAACAGGTGGAGTTTGGAGATCCAGCTGTTGTGTACAGATGTGCTTTCAGTGTAATGCTGAAAGATGAGAGGACAAAAACCACACACTCCTTTTCTAATGGATACATCCATTCCAGTGACCAGCATGTCTCAGTTCCCGGTTCAGCCTTCACTGCAGCTTCTTCCAAACATCTCTGCCTGCTCTGGAGCCTGTCAGGTTAAAACCAGTGAAAAGGTACAGCCTCCCAGCCTCTTTCATCTCTGCCTTGCAGAAAGAGGAGTGACTCCAGGCTTATCCTCCAGGCATCCTTACAAGTATCCTACTTCTTGTTGTGTACAAGTATAGAAGTGGAGACAGTTGTATCCTAAAAAGTGGAGCTATTCTTTACAGCTCTAAATTAAATTAGCTTCAAAGTAGTAACAAGAACAAGGTACACGAAACACACTTAAAACCTTGCCAAAAGAATGTCCAGGTGCTTCTTACAGGGCAGAACTGGCACTGCCTTCCCAGGCTGAAGCCATACCTCAGATTATGTCAGCTCCTTCTCCGGGGTCAGATGTCACCAGTATGGCTGAGGCAGGCTGTGACAGCTTGTCATTCACATCAAGATAAAGGGGCTGGAAGGTTCACAATCAAGACAGAATTCTTAACAAATTCATCACCCAGGCACTTCCAGGGTGACAGTATGAGAACCCAGCTCTCCCACCCCAGGGTCACATGTGAGGGGACTGGGAAAGGGGCTCAGTACTGTCCTTGACTGATTAAGAGGAGTGGTGAGGACACTCATCAAGGCCACAGCTGCTTACAAGAACCAGCAGAGCCCTGTAGGACACCTCATACACAGTTAAAGTGTGTCAGGGAATGTGGTTAAATCCCCCTCCTTCCCCCAGGCAGCTGTCTTCCAATCCAGTTACCACTCAGTTCAAAAGATCACGGTGGTCTCTTGGCTCACTCCTTAGCTGTCATTTTATTTGTAGCTCATGCATTTCCAGTAGCTTTTGCTCTGGAAACCAGAGGGATTGACATGGAGACTCTGCTGACAGGAGAGCATGTGCCTCATACATGAGGGAAGACACCCAGCCTCATTTTTCTTACTTCTACATCATTCAGCCTCCAAGTTTCCTGAGTGCTGTGGACATTCAGAGTAAGGGCAGGGAGAGGGACACGATCTGTGCGCCCTGGTCAGGGCAAGATGAAGTCAAATGACACTTCCTGGTGACATACCCAGGAATCCTGGGCTCAAGTCTCAGCAGCACAACTGGGACTTCTTTCATTAAGAGAAACTGAACTGCAGGTACTTTGCCACTAGGGAGTCTCTGACGGTGAACAATTCAGGGAGAGTTTGGGAGTACCCAGCGGTTTATGATGCCAGAAAATAAGGCTGCACACACACCATATTGCTGGCAAACCCCTGCACGATTTTCATTTTATGAATACTCTCAATTACTGTCCGTGAAACATCCAAGGGCAGCTTGTGTTGCTGACAGTCCAGGTAGAGAAGCATCGAACACATCACTGCTTGTGCCCAGAGCTATTGGAGAGCATAAAAGGGAGGCTGGTTTCAATGCAATCAAGGCTAAGAGCCGTAGCTCTTCCTGACTGCTGGTTAGCACAAACCATCTCAAAGGCAGCAGTAATCTCAGGGTACAACATCTTTCAAAAGCACTTTGTAGTGAAAGGCTCCCTTGAGCTGTGTCACCTTTCCTGTGTGGAGCTAAGCTGCTGCAATGGATGGAAAAGCTGAGTTCTCATTTCAGCTTTTCCTGTGGTTTTCAGAATTCTGAGGTCTGTTTTGTTTGGAGGGTTTTGGTTGGTTGGTCTTTTTAACCGAAGAAATAAACACCTTTCAGAGAAGCTAATTTAAAGAATGTGTACAACATAAGAGACTTGAAAAGGACATGAATTATGAAGCTGAAGGACTGAGAAAGCATCATCTTCCTTGATCTCTTCCAAGAAAGAAGGCTGGCTTGTACAGAAGCCTTTTCTTTAAGCGAAAGTCAGATGTTTCAGAATAAAAGAAGGAATGACTTCTATTGAACACAAGATTAAAAACGCCATTCTTTTTAATCTAATGGTATTGTTTCCATATTAGAAGGCCCTAGAAATATCCATCAGTTTGAATTTATATTGCATTTCCCTTCCCCCCTGGTCCTATTCAGATGAAGCACATCCATAAAGTCTGGCCAAAGGAAACTCAAAGTTTGAAATCTCTAGGGAAGAAGGCTGGATTGCAGAGGGTTTTCTGAATATGCCAGAGCAAGAAGCTGTTTCATGCAGCAGGTGCAAGTGCAAAAAGGCAAAATTAATCTTCCTGCATGCAATGCATTTATCAATCCCCACGTGCTTCCCAAGGAGGTATCACTTCCCCTGTTATGCACACAGGTCAGATGTTTCTATCCATTACTCCTACCAAATACCAAAGGATGGTAGACAGAGTTAGACCTGCCTGAAAAGCTCATATGCAAGTGGAATTTCAACTAAACATGCAGAAGGAAATGTGCAGAATAGATCACTAAATCTTTCCTGTTTTCCAGCTATTCCCACTTTCCAACCTTTCTAATGATTGTGGTCCCTAAGTATATCCACACATAGCCCTCCAGCACTAAATTTAGTGAGAATTGGGCACTTTACAGTTTGTTGGTCCTAACTGATGTTACCAAACAGGAACATGCTTGGAAATACTGAGATATTCATTTGTATGCCACATGTGCACACAATACTGAGCTTAATTGGCACTATTAAATCAGCCTCAAATTGAGAACAATGCATAAACATGCTCAAGAATCACAAGTAACATTCTCCTTACAGATTCACAATAGGCATCTTGACCTGAATTTAAAAGGCATTTTTATGTCTAAACATGCAGGTAGCACTCAGCAGGATTTTTCAAAGCTTCTTTGTATACTAAGGTCAAAACTACCTTTTAACTGTACAGGTTAATCCATTAACCTGCTGAGAGGCTTTCTTTTATGGTTACATTCCCTTTCGTCTTCACACATTTAAATATATCTGAAAATATGGACATTCATTCAAAAAAATCAGGTCTCATCTAAGTACCTTCAGTCAATGCCAACAGCCAGTTTTAAGAAATTTTTCAAATGTGTCTTCTGTGCTAGAAAAAATGCCCATTTTACCCACCATGTGTGCCAAAACAGAGGGCTGCAAAACACATGTAGAATGTTGCTAGAAATGTATTATATTGACTAGTTTTTCCACAAGTAAGCATGAAGTTTTAGGGGGAAAAGATGTTGCAAACGCAGAGCAGGGAGAAAAGCTTATTAATTTGAATGGGATTTTCCATAAGGATTTAGCAGAAAAAGCCATCCTGCTCCTCACCTCTCTCTGCCATTCTGTGGTTTGTCTTGCTGGATGGTGAGGATACTGCTGTCTTGTGCAGTATATCCAGGAATACATCTGCAGGAAAAGGAAGGTGTGGGAAGCAGAGGGCTTTCCCACTGCCCTGCAGCAGCTTTTTGGACATCAGACTGCCAGGCTGTGATAGAGAAGGCAGCAGAGTCACCTGAAGACTGATCAGGCTCACACACAGCAGGACAGATACTGGAAAAGAGGATGCATCTTCTGCAGAAACTGTCCCTGCAAGCTGGCTGAGCCACCACCCCAACGCCTGCTGTGACCCTGTCCTTGTCCTGTCCTCATCTCCACAGCTCTGCAGGGCAGCAGTAGGACCTGACTGCAGGCTGCAGGGCAGAGATGAGGCTCTCGGCAGCCACAGGACCTCGAGATCTGCAGCAGTTCAAAGAACAGCCTGAATAAACAGCAGTGGGAATGGCATAGGTAGGGTCCTGAGAAAGGAGGAGATGTTTATTTATTCATTTCAGTAGAATGCACAAGAGTCAGAGAAACAGGTTTAACTGCTACATCACCCATGTTGCCTTCCACACAGCACTTTGCCCAGCTGCTGCCTGAGGTTCAACACGCAGGAAAAGACTGACTCAGACTTTGAGAGGATGGGAAGGAAGACTGCCAGGGACAGCCAGAGCACAGCCTCAGCTTTCCCCTCACATCTACAAGCAAGGGGATTTGAGAGCAGGCAGCTCACACCAGCCTCAACTGCAACACAGGTCACTACAGCACCATGGAGCACATGAGGCTGGTGGGGAGGCAGCTGTGGCTGATCCAGCCTAACCCTAACCCTGATCTAGCCACCCATAGGATAATGAATTTGTTCAGCTGCACATGTCTAACTCCTTATTAAGCAATAATCTGGTCACATTTAATGCCGGTGTCTGTTCTTCACAGCATTTAGCTAGAATGTTTAAAAGGAAGATAAAGTCAGTAAATGTCAAAATGCAGCACATACAGGGTCAAATTCTCTGAATTATTTTCTGTTTGAAAGCTTCAATGTCACACTAGCATAACTGCAGGGGCTTTTTGAAGCAGTAATTTGTAGAAGCCTAAGTAATGAAAGTTAGAGGTTGGGATTGTTTTTTCCCCTTCCTTTCCACTGGAAATCTTTCATTTTATATAATCCAGCCAAACTCTGGGATCTGAAAACAGACTACATCAAAGCCAAGGCTAGTAGAACTTAAGGTGTAAATATAATAATGAAGAGACAGGGATAAAGAATTAAAATTCATAGGAAAAATTCTGAGCATTACTGGAATGGCTCTTCCACATAGTAAAACCTAGAATATGATTAAAACTGGAATGACCACAAATTTTAAAGTGCAATTTTAAATAATGAAAAGCAAGGAGAAAATTAAGCTTTTGACTAGACAGTGACAGCTGTTGTGCCATTGCAGCATATGCCCTATGGTCCACACAAAGCCTGAACTCTCTCTCTTCAACACAGGAAAGAAACATCATGGATTTGGTGTGCTGATGTTCTAGGACGATTCTCTCTTTTCTATTCTGCAATAATCTGGCTTTTGCTGTCCCAGAGCCATGACCTTTCCAAGGTTTGCACATCAGGGGGAGTTTCCATTCCCATCCCCAGAGCTGCAGCCATCCATGTTGGGAATCAGCAGCCCTGTTCTTCCTCACCAGCCACTTCCTCAAGTCTTCAGGTTCTCCCCTCCACATTCCAAGCCCTGCCTCCAAACAGCTCCCACAGCAGCTCAGCTCTGGGTTTATTTACAGATTTTACTGGCATTGCTGCAATTCCAAGTGTTGCCCTGCAGATAAAGAGATCGAGAAGAGCTGTGCCAGCGTTAGTGAGCCAGAGCTGTGCTGAATCTGTGCCACTGCTCTTACAAAACCTCCTCTCCCTAAAAAATTCATTTCACCTTCACTGGCAAACACTCTATTATTTACTTTATCTCTTTCATCCTCTGTAATAATTGTTTGATAATCATTTAAAAGAGCCTGAAAGACTGAAGACTTTGGAGCTCTCTTTCACCCACTGGAAATTAGTCTCCTGTGTTGCCTCTGTATCTCTAAATCCAGTTACCCTGCTGCTGCTACAGCTGGTGAGGCTCCAACAGTGCTATCAGGACAGGGAACCCTGCAGCAGAAAGGCTGTTGCTAAGGCTTTGACACTCTCATATAACTCTGCTCAGGGCAGGTCTAATCACTGCTGTGCTTTAAAACCACTGATAGTTCTAGAGACTGGCTCACACTCCACCTGCCAGCATTGTCAGCACTGGCGGAGCTGAGGAAAAGCCTCAGCAACCACAGGAAAAATTATTGGGGCTGATTTCTTTGCAGGGACAGCATTGTGCAAATCGCTTCTGTAGAAGTTCTGCATTGAGATTATTTTCATTGCTTTTTTCCAAATTTCCCTTTTTTGTCTTTGGACTGAAAGCTTTTGTGGGGAGGATTTCACAGCTGCTTCCTACCTTCTTCATAAGGGCAAGAGGCTTCTGGGTGGGAGGAGAAATGGCAATAAATCAAGTGAAAGGCAAAGAAGAGGAGATTCCTGAGCTCTCACATGTGCTGACACACAAGTGAGTGCCCTCAGCTTTATCTGCTCACTCTCTGGCCCCTATCAGAGATTCACGTCATTACTCAACTCAATGGTTTTTGAGGGGGAATTCTTTCTTTGTCTCCTTGACACAGGAAAACCAATGTAGGCAAACAGGCAGGGTGGGCACCAGTTCATCATCTCTACATGCACATTCAGATAGGCTTGTTTAGAAATCCCTTCCCTCCAGTCCCCATCCCCCAGGGCTGCCTGGCTGAGGTTTTCTGAAGGCTTTGGCACTTCACAGCCACCTCAAACATGATTACAAGGTCACATAACCACGTTGCTCAACCCTCTCCTCACTGCACCAGCTCCACATTCACTCCTCAGGCCACTTCAACCACATCCCACCTGAACATAAAACCTTTCACAAATTCACTACTGTTCTGTCCCTCTTCTCATTTCCCCCCTCTATGTTCACTGAATGCCTCAGACAGGGCTGAGTGTACCCTTACTACCTTTAGTAAGGCATGAGAAAAGCATGAGTTTATGTGTATTAGGCATATGAAAAGTCTCATCTCAGGTGACTGTCTCACAGCAGCACAGTATTTCAGGTTAACACTTCAGACACGAGAGATCCTTTGTCTCCTAACATGAAGACTTTTTTGCCTTCTTTACTTGTATAGCCCCACCACCACTGGTGAAAGATCTCCCTGCACCTCCAGATCAGGAGCCTGCACACTCCACACCTCACAGGTAACCCACCAACTTTCAGAAGTCATCCCAACCTTAATTTCTTCCTAAATTATGAAATATTTTATAATCCTTCTAGCTGTGTTGTCATCTTTTAAAGATGTTAATAATTCCACTCTGGTTTTGACATGCTACTTACAAAAGACTTGGCATTACCAGTTCACACTAGCCTTGACCTAAGCTCCTACAGGGGACCATCATATTCAGCTGCAAGACAGCATTATCAACATTAACAATTCATCTAACCCAGGGAAGCACTGAGATGCAATTGATGTATGAAATGAAGTCGCACATCTCATTTGGATGGGAGTGACAGTTTCCATGGTTACATGGGATATGCACATCAGAGAGGTCCTAGGCAGTGGGACTGCAGTGAGGCACCCAGGTGTTATTTTTAATCCAATTAGAACAAAGACCAACAGCAAAACAGATACAGCAACATGCATAATACCCCCAGACTGGAGAACACGTCCTGAGAAGCTTGGGTAGCCCACACTGGAGGCCCTGCTGCAAGCCCGAGCATTTGTTAGGAGGAGGAGGAAGATTAAAGCTCAGGCAGAGGGAATCTCTTGCCCAACTCACTCACAGTTTCCTGCAGTATGGACATACCCAAAGCCATCACGAGGCCAGCCATGAACTGCATCTGCCATAGCCACTGGCTCTGAAAAGCCAAGAACTTGAGAACAGCAGGGACGTGCCCTCACAGCATCTTTCCAAATATAGTACTTGATATACAAAAGGGGAGAAATAATGGGCAGGCAAAGAAAGGCCTTCAGCTGAAAGCATTGTTTCTCTTTCAAACTCTGACCTGAAACAGATGTAAAACATAAGCCAGACTTAAAAGAAAAACGAAAACATCTCTTTCAAAACAACAGTCTCGCTAAGTCGCTCTGTTTCTAAATCGGTTCCTCCCTTCCTACGATATATAAACTTAAGCTCAGGAGTGAATTTCCCTCCACATAATGCTCATTCACCAATCTTTAACGCCTCAGATGTGGGTGCATCTGTGGTGAAACGTGCCATTCCAAAGGCTACCAAGAGATGGCACCAGGATTTCTGTGTGCCACGTGTTCATCCAGACCTCTGGAACAACCTTGGGAGATGCTGTTCCTCTCCGCCTCATCAATTCCTCATCTATTTTCAAATCTCGCCTGAAAACATCTCTTTTTCCCTTGTCTCTACCTCTTAATTTTTCAATTTCTCTCATCTATTGCTATTAACAGTACAATGCCAATAAAGTGTAATTCTGAAATGCAACTCTATTTGTTCTGCAAAGAAGCACTGACATACCACCAGTCTGAAATGAGATTTTGTAACTGATTATTGATATTAGAACAGGTCATTCTTTGAGAGAAACCACACAGACCGTAAAAGTAATGAAAGAGAAGGAACTGCATGAAATTGGGACACCTCTGGCTCCAAGATCATTTCTTCTATTACAATGGCTCACTGCAATAAATTTGCACAGTAGGGTTTATTTACTTATCTTAGTGATGCAACTATCCCTGCTTCATGTTACCTGAGATTTTAGTCAAGTTGAAGAGACACTTTATAAGAACAAAAATTTACAAGACAACACTCTTTCCTTTGCTGCTGGCATCATCTCACCAGAATGGTATTTTCTAGTTTTATTTAATAGGACTTCTAGGATAAATCCCATGTACATCAAGGCCAGATGGGAAGCAAGTCATTTAGCTGTGATATAGATCAACAGAAATGTTTTTCACTTCCTGTGAATTTTCTACACGAATCAAATGAACCAAATAGTGGCTGTTTATTCTCAAAATGCTAAGCATTGATTAATTCTGACCACATTCCAATAGAATCATGTGTTACTTTCCAATTAAATATCCAGACTGCTCAACATGATTAATGACAAAACACAGACTAACAAGAGGAATTAAGAATGATTTACTTTTGATCTTCTATCAGGAACCATTGCCAAATAAACAAAGGCATAAAGCTGTGTATGGAGCATTCCTCAAAAAGAACCGATCACAACAGCTTTCCTATCAGGTTGAAGAAGAACTAATCCTCATGTTGGTGCCTTGAGTTTCTGTTCTTTCTCAAAATACAGTCTGGCAGCAGCCAGATATGCCAGATATTCTTCTGTTCATGAAGAGAGAGGCTGGAAGTTTAGACCAACCTAGGAGATGGAACTGCAGTAAATGTTTATGGTGGTCTACCAGCAAGACATGTTCCAGGATTGAGGATAGGAAAAAATCAAACTGTCTGCACTGGGGTCCAGGGCATGTTTGCAGTTGGATCTCTTCCATGTGCATCTCCATCATTCTCAGCAGAAAAGATAAGTCCAGTATTCAGGTCATCCCCAGTACACATCTCCTCTCTCCTTGTCTAAATCAGACATAGTCCACTGCTGTTCTGGCTTTTTCTGTCAGTGTTAAGGCCAGGAGAGCACCTGTACAAGCATTTCTTGATGTGGTACCTTGGTCACTTTTCAACACTATGGGCTCAACACTTGAACCTTGCACTGAAAGCACCAGTTTCAAGATGAGAAAACAGATTCTCAGTTGTATTCTAACAAAACAGGTTTTATAAAAAAGTAGAGTAATATATATATAAAACCCTATATTTAAAGCTATTTACAGCCTCAGCTTATATCTTCAGCATTTCCAGGCTCTTCATATTTTCCTTGGTCAATCTGACAATATCTGATTAAATATGGCTTTTAGCTTTAGATATGCTCTCTTGATCACCTTGGCATTTCTCTTTTCACTTGCATGAGCTCCACTTCCTGTAGTCAGTAAAAATCTTCTCAGCTCCCACTGTGACAGAAGTATGTGATACAGGAATCACTTCATGGCCTGAGCACTTATCAGCAAAGAAAAGACACCTGTGGTATTCTTACTCCTCCTGGGTTTTGAGCCCTGACACCAGATGGATCTGAGTCCACTTTAAAAATCTCTTTAAATGCCCATTATGCCACTTCCAGGTTGCCCACTGCAGACTCATCCTCCACTGCACAGAGAGAAATAAATATTTTCAAGATGCCAAGTTTCTAGAGGCAAACATTTACCACAGGTGAAAAGAACTTGCTTCTTTTTCCCTTCACTATGTGAGGAATCCAGATATCCACCTCAGGTGAAATAGAGTTATATGGGAGGATTTCCTCCCTTTAATGAAAAGGGAGATTATCAGCAAGCATTTGAAGCACGGGGACTATCCAATAAGCACCAAACATAAGAAGAATTGTGATCAAATGTCAGAAGTGGGTAATGCTGGACATGAGCAAAGGCAGATAATTTCTGCATATCACATTTTCTAGTGAATTAATTTGGCAGCATTCCCAGACCTTTTTTATTCACTTTCCACTTTTAATTAAGTAGTCAAACTTTACTGGAATAGGCCAATGTAGAAAGCCAAGTATTCTGAATACCCACAGAAAGAGTTTTTATTTCTGATGAATACTCACTCTTGTTGTAATCTTTCATACGAGGTTTATGCGAACACTTACCACGAGCCAGCTCTGCTCAGTATGATAAATAGATGTACTCATAGAGGTTTGAAAAACAAAGACATTTTAAGAGACTCTCCAAATTGCTTTAATAAAACTGCAACAACCTTTTAAGAGCAGAAAAGGAAAACACAATGGAGGGAAGGACCGATGCACCAGTCAGCCCACCATTTGCCATTTTCTAAAGCACAGGTCTTCCTCTTATGAAAGGAGAATTAATTCTCAGGGTTTTGTTTTCAGTCTCTCTGATATCTGTCTTCAACATGAGGAATCCTAGAAGAGCCTGCACAACATGTAGCCACAGACAACCACGGCCTCCAAAGCTACTGGTGAGGATACCTGGTGCCTGACAACCTGGACAGAGTCATGCAGAAGAGACCAGCTCCTGGCTGACTGGAGAGCAAACACTTTGCACTGTCACATTCCACAACCCACGACACATCCAAACACTTCTCAGAACAAGCTGGGAAAACAAGCAACAGTGTTGAAAGGGACACAGGAAAGTAGGAGAGGGGTAGAAGCTGTGGAACATACAGGGAATAATAAGGATGAAAGGTGAAAAGAGCAGTGATCATTGCACTGTGTGAGGCATCAGAGACACTACATTAGAGAAGGTGTTGATGGAGTGAAGATTTGAGCATCCCACACACAGTCCTATCAGATATCCCTGCTCCTGACATAAACAGAACTGAGAAAAGCAGAACATCATCTGGCTTTATTTTAAACTGGCCCTGTGAAAGGTATCAGAAAACCTTCTCTGCAGCACAGCACCATGAGAGATGGGCAAGACAGCCTTGAGTCTCTGACTCTCTTGGATTTCACAGTGGTTAACTCAAGAGCTCTCTACACCTCAGAGAGTTCCATGTTTTTTTCCATTTAGATTTTACCTCAGATATGGATACTTCTCGAGAGATCCACAGTCATGGCACCAGCAAGCTGAAGACCTAAAATGCCAACTAAAGCCAATAAAGCCCATGAGTCACAGTCTCAGGGGAATCAGAGCTACTTGGCATATACCCAGAGAAGGTCAATTGGAGCATGGGGAGACTATTTCTAAATACCCCAGAGCTTTGCCACTGGGAAAAATAAATAGAACTATGTATCTTGTTTCCACATCTTAGCAAGCTAAATAAATAGCTCTCACAGGGCACTCTCCAGGGCAGATTCTTAAAGTGACCTTGGCCCTGCTGCTGCCCAGGACAGGGGAATGGGGGTGTGCCCACCAAAGAAGTGGTGCATTTTCAATGCTGCATTCCTGGCAGCTGATCAGAGAGGCAGGGTAATCTCAGCTCCCACAGTTGCCGGCTGTTCCTTCCCAGCAAAAAGGCAAACCATGGTGGCACATAGTTATGAGGTGGAGAGAAGGTATCAAGAGCAAATACAAAGTGAGAGTCAAAGGGTTTCTGGGACAACGTTGGAGTTTTCCTCCTAGGCAGGTTAGAGACTGTGCTGCCTACAACTTCCATACTGATAGCCAAAAAGAAGAAGATGTTTTTTGTGACCAAGAACCACACCAAAACACCACACTCCCAATTTCAGCATAGCCACAGCCACTTTGGGAAGAGCTGCACCAGTGCCAGATAGCTGGGAGCACATGCTGAGCTAGACAAAGAACATGACCCTTTTTTATCCTCTCTCCTCAGCTCAGAAAACTCATCCATAAGCTCTTTGTCCCAGGAACCCCACAAATTTTTCGCTAGAACAAGTCAAATCACGGAAGGACACTTTCCCCACATGGACCCACTTCCATTTTCTGACAAACTGCAAAGATGCTTAGAGCTTTCAGACTGCAGCTATTTCCAGGCACTTGCTAATGCTGGGAGAGAAGATCTGTAACCCACTGTATAGTCTGTTCTGGTCTCAAGACCTAAATTCTTATCAATAATATCTCTTAAAGCCACTTTCCACAATGAAAGCAGCACTTCTAAGTGAACTACAAACAAACAGAAACTAGTGCCTTTTAATGGGTTGCAGTTGTGTTTTAAAACAAAACAGGTCTGTGTGGTTCTTCTGATGTGAAACAGGCTGTCTCCACTGTGCCACTGAGCTTCTCAGCTGCCCCTAGTTATGAAACAAAAAGACACAGCTCTGAGCCCTGGGCAGTCCAGCTGAGTGGCCACCAGGCTTGAGATGATTTATGGTTCCTGTTCATCAGATCAAGAGTAGCTGGGAGCCAAATCACCTTTTCCTGTGAGCTGGGTTCAGCAAAGATTGTATGTGCCTTTTGCACACTCATGAAAAATATGTTTTAAGGAGAGCACAAATATTTTAGAAAAGAAAATTAGGGAACTGAACTAGCAGTGAGAGAGCTCAGATAGACAAAAGTTAATGTACAACACACCTTTTTTTTAAATGAGAAACAAATTCAAGCTTTTCAGTAATAAAAAGGCTTATTAGCTATAAAATGGAATTTACTGACAGAAATTTCGAGTTTGCTTTTCTGGTGTTTGGGTCTGTATTCCACATGGAAAAAAAATTTCCACAGAAGAATTCAAAACAATTCTTGTGCACCAGATACAGGGAAATAAAAGCTAAATATTGCATATTGACAATGTGGAATCACTGAAATCAAAAGCAGCATGTTTCTCTGATTGTTTCCCTTAGAACTGAGTATTTTAGAGCACTTTACAGACTACATTTACAGCAACTCTCAGCAACACTCCCTGCATCTCCAAATGTATCTCAGCAAGAAACCAGGCTAGAAAGGTGTGAGAGATACCAAGGTTTCCAGTCAAAATAAAGCACTTTTGCACAAAATTCATTTTAAAAACCTTTAGGCAGCCAGTCCTATTGCTTAACAGAAAACTGATACAGGCCCAAGTCCCATCACACACAGATCCTGGCCTACCACTGAAGCAGAACTAACACTGTTCTAATCACAGCCAACACTTCACAGGAAGGAAAACAGGGAATTCAGTGGAATTTGCTTAATTAAGCATGGTCTTGGACCCATCAATCACTTTTGGTTGCCTCAGAAGCCAAGCCCAGCTCCAGGTCTAACTCATCCTGGGCACTCCTGTCATACATAAAGCAGCTCTCCAGGCTGCCTAAATCTTAAAGTTACTACATGAGGGCTGAGGGGAATCTTGAAGGATGCTCAGATATCCTAGGAATAATATCTCAGTGGTAGTATTCTTAGAGTTGGGTAATATCCAAAAGCTCTGTATAGGAAACATCCTGGTATCCCCACGTAGAGGAATCTCAGGTACTTTGTCTAAGAGAGAACTGAGGCTGTGAAGCAGTTCCAGGTACTTGGCACTGTGCTAGAAAGCCAAAAGCACAGGCAGAAGTGACTTGGCTCCCATGAACAAAGCAGCTGCAGGAAGCTGTGCATCTGCTGAGCCCCCTAACTATCTTATTTAGAAAAGCAAACTTTTAAAAAAACTGTGTATCTCCAGACATGTAGGCAGAGGAACAGGAAGAAAGCTGCACTTAGCAAACAACAGTACTGTGTGTTGATGTGCAGCTCCAGCACTGGTGGCTGGTGCAAATTAATTCAGATTCCTTACCAGCTGTTGTGTTGTATGATATTGAGAGAACTCGTACCAGTGTTTGATGATAGCAACAGGATGGACATGATTTAATGCATCCAGGGTCACTGGCCTCCATTTCCAGCTAAGCAAACAGTGGCCAAACTGCTGAGCTGTGGCTGTCCATCCTTCTCACCTTGTGCTCTACCTGAAGCTGCTTCCTCAGTAATCACCAGCCATGGGCCTCACCCATGTCAGGTCCATGCAGAAGCCACAACTAGCTGAATGCTGCTGTCCTTGCTGACACATGCCTGAGCAAGCAGGGGCAGTGCCCCACAAGCCATTGCATGTCTCAGCAGGAGAACTGGCAGGCTCTGTGTGGCTTAAGCAAATGGGATTGTGTGGGCACAGCTCACAGCAGCAAATTCTTCCTCCTGCTTTTAAAGAGCAAGCCAGAGATACTGGCGTGCTTTGCCCTTCTGATACAGATGTTTTCTCTTACAAAGTTTGCCTTGAAAGGCACCTGAGGAAGTGGTCAGAACAGACAACCTGGGGACTAACATTCAGCATTAAGACGAAGACATAAAACGGACTTGATGTCTTCAGAAAAGAACTATTTGAAATATGTGGGATGGGCTTAAAAGCAGACGCAGATTAATACTAGTAAGAACTGTCATACTTCAAAAATATCATGATGACCAGGTCATGACTCCCTGCAAATGGAGGATGAGGCAGCACTGCCACGATTCCACTCTACCTACCCCCAGGCTGTGGTGGCAGGAGGTTCTCGCTGAGTGGGAGGCAGGAGTGGCTTGTCTGCTGCCAGCACATGCTTCTCCAAACCCAGTTGTGGCTGGGAAATGAAGGAAGGTACCTTGCAATCAAACTGCCATCGCTGTCTAGGGCACACTACAAATAAAGGGCCACCAGCATGAATCATATGATGAATCACAGCATTAACGTGTCCTTCAGGGAACTATTTCTGCCTCTTAAAAAACCCTGCAGATTTAAAGTGAGTGGAAACTGCATACATTTCCGATTTCTTTGCCTCTTCAGGTGGAACCAAAATTTTATTTCTTGCTGTCCTGGAAAGATGAGTTCCCTTGGGGCTACTGCCTACCTGACCGTCCTGACGTGTCTCTTGCTGTAGGGAGTGATGACTTTGAAAAGCAGCTCCATGGCTCCATTGATGCCAAGCATAGTTCCCGTGGTAACTATGGCAATAAAAGGGAAAAGCAGTCAGCTCTGAAGCAGGCAGCTGGCAAACATTGCTTAGAAGAGATGTGGGGAAGAGTAGCTGCCCCTGGGGCTATGAACTCTGTGGCATCCCATCTGGACTCCAGAGGACCCCTAACAAACACAGAAAGTGAAGCACAAAGCTGTCTGTGGACACAACCTGAGCCAAAATCAGGTGTGAACCAGTCCTGCAGCTCCTTCACAATTTTCCAAAAGCCCCCTGACCTGTAGACATTGTACTCTCCAGAGAACAAATCCTAATTAAATAGGGTCTTCTCCCAGAAAAAAATGACAGAGCTCAAATTCATCCCACATTTCCTACATGCAACTCACTGAGGGTAGTTCATTTCATAGGGGCTTAGAGGACAGAGTTTTCCTTCTGTGCTATCATTCAGCAGAGTGGAAGTGGGTTTGGGGGGTTTCTGAATGCAGTTTAATTTAATCCAGGCCAATTTTCCCTTTAATTCTTCACTTTTTAACACACCAGGAAGTTTTATAGATAGATTTTGCAATCAGTTCCAATACCCAATGCATAGCCTAGGTGTTTAGCCAGACCTCCCCACTATGAGACAGGATATCTCTATGTAATGAAGGAAGAAAAACAGCCCTGAAATATTAAATGGAAGCAACCAAGGTGAAAGGATCAGTAATCAACAGCAGGCAGAAGGAGCCCTGGCTGCCTGCCCACTGCTGGGTTTTGGCTGTTTTGTAGATATCTCCCAGTGGTCATCAGAGAGCTGCCAGAGGGCCCATCATCTCCTGCTGTCCTACTGTGTCCCTGCCAAGCTGTCCTGTGATGGAAAGCCTTGCAAGGCCTGCCAGCTACATTCACACTGCTTGGCAATTCATTAGAGACAGGGTGGTGGACAAGGCTGCTCGAACTCATCCTGCTCCAGAGCAGGATGTGGGCAGCCACAAACATCTGGTGGCAGTGAAGAGAGCAACCCAGAGTGGGGCATGAGGTGAGACAAGGACTCATCTTCATTGTTTTCATACCTAAGCACTCTCAAGAGTTTTGTATGGTTTTGGCTCCCCTTAAGTTACACTCTATAATTTTTAAGGTCGGGAACATGTAATCCCCTGGTCTGATATCACACCCACACAGATTTTCACCTAACTTCCCCTGAAGCTTCCCAGCTGGGCCACAGAACCCACGACATTAAAGTTATTAATGAAGAGTACTGGAGATACCTGGAGAGTAACAAAGATGCTCCAGGAAAGGTTCAGAGCTGAGGTTCTGAGGTCTGACATTAACAGAAAGGAGGCCAGGCTGCTGTGTGCACCCTGAAACCTCTGCAGAAACAGCAGCTGAACTGAGTGCAGGTGCACTGAAGCAGGGAGCAGGGAAGTGGGCAGATCATCATTTTGGGTGAGGGGCAGCACAGGGTCACTGCACAGCTGTGAACCCAAATAAAGGAACATTTCATCTTCTGGCTTTGGCTGCATTTTCAGCCACGCTCAGACTTTCAAATACTGCTTATCACGGGGAGAGAGGTTGAGTGTTGAGGCTTGGCTGCTTGCCTGAGGAAGCCCAAAGCATGAAGCCAGCTCCTGTCCAGGCAGAAGAGACCTGCAGGAGAGCTAAATCTCAGGATGCACATAGCAGACTGCAGACAGGATGGCCATCAAGAATTATCTGCTGGGTGAGGGATGTAGGGAAGGAGAGGAAAGGGTTAGAGTGAGCAAAGGGAAATTTGTGCTGATGAGCTCTGTGCTTTATAGCACGGAAAGCCGGTATGAATCTGTAATGATCCCGAGAGAGAATACTGGAAATCCCATTGCTTGAATCATTTAACATGAGGGCATTGCCAAGCAAGAAAAGCTGGGAGAGTGCACATCTGAGGGGATACTAGTCAAAAGACCAGGATCCAGCATTTGCTTCCTGGGAGACCTTGAATAAGTAATAGATTTCTCTCTCCCTCTGCTTCTCCACCCTCATGGAGCTGCTCTGAGGATCAATACAATCAACAATAGTGAGACATTTGGCTGTTATGGTAATGGGAATTGTATAGAGACTTAAGGTACCCAAGTCTCAGAGCAAAAGAATTGACTGTCTATATTCCAGAATACGAGATCTTTGCCATGAATATTTTTCACTACAGCACTTTTATTTCCATAGCTCGCAGATGAAATGTACTTTAAAGGCTGCATAGGCCCCTCGAGGAGCACCTTTTTCTAAGGTTGTTCTGGCTTTTGTGCTTTTCTGTATATTAATGGTGCATGCAGGCACTAACCCTACCAGGAATAATGTTTCTTTGCATCGAAATGGCTAAAAAAGAACCCTGGTGGTTGTCACACAGAATAAAAGAGGAAAATTCTGACACTCACCATTAGAAGCACAAACCTGCAGGACCCAGAGGCAGTGGGTGAGGTGCAGGTGGTGGCCCAGGTGTCTTCTTGCCAAGCTCAGTATTATATCAGTGGCTTCTGCCTTCTGCACCTTAAGCCCAAACTTCCTATCTGTGAAAAGCAAATGAGAATTAACTATTTAAAACTACTGCAAAGGCCACGTCATTGCAGCTGTGCTGCTGAACATACATTTATTAAGTCTTGTAACTCAAAATCTTATAAGAAAGGTATTCAAATGTTTTAATGAGTTAAACCAATATTAATCTCACTGGAAGGGGGTTTACTTTGAGTCACCATATATGAAACATAAAATAGTCTGGACTGAAAAAGACCTTTAAAGGCCACTTAGTCCAAATCCCTTGCAATGAGTTGCACCAGACAAGGTTGCTCAGAGCCCTGTCCAACCTGACCCTGCATGTTTCCAGGGATGAGGCATCCACCACTTCTCTGGGCAGCCTGTGCCAGTGCCTCACCATACTTATAATGAAATATTTCTTCCTTACATCTTATCTAAATCTATCCTCTTTCAGTTTAAAACCATTACCTCTTGTCCTGTATCACAGTGGAACTAGGTTGGAAGAGACCTCCATGATCATCAAGTCCAACTCACACCCTAAGACCTCAACCAAACCATGGCACCAAGTGCCACATCCAGTCTTTTTTTAAATACATACAGGGATGGTGACTCCCCCATCTCCCCAGGCAAAGGATTCCAATATTTTATTACTCTTTCAAAAAAAAACTTCTTCCTAATATCCAACCTGTATCTCCTTCAGTGCAGTTTGAGACTGTGTCCTCTGGTTCTCTTGGTTGCTGTCTGGTGAAAGAGATCAATTCTTACCTGACTACAGCCACCTTTCAGGGAGTTGTAGAGAGTGACAAGGTCACCCCTGAGTCTCCTTTTCTCCAGGTTAAACATCCCCAGCTCCCTCAGCCGTTCCTCACAGGGCTTGTGTTCCAAGCCACTCACCAGCCTCCTTGCCCTCCTCTGGACACACATATCAACAAGCCCTACCAAACTATCTGTCCCCTTTATCTACTGGAAGGCCACAACGAGGTCATCACCCCCCTGACCCCAGCAGCCCCCCAGCCCAGCAGTACCTCGTTGGCCCACCCTGGCCAGCAGCCGCAGCAGGGGCAGGAGGGTGCCGTGGTCGGGTGGCTCTGTCCGTGCAGCCGTGGCCAGCGCCTGCAGCAAAGCCTCGCTGCCCCCTTTGCTGACCACGTAGTGAATTCTCCTTCCAGTGCCTGGGGAAGACAGGAGAGATTGCTCAGAGCATCCCTTCCCTGAGCCACAGCTGACACAAGCCCTCCGTGCAGGGAGCACACGGAGCTTCCGTGGCCACCAGGCGATGTTTGAGTGCCATGAACGCACGAGCCTTTGCAGAACTGCCCATGGAACCAGGACAGTGGCCGTGGATCCCAGGATCCCGTGGAACAAGTGTGCTCTGCTGCCTGTCACCACGACAGTCCTTGCCTCTCCAAACCCACGTGCTGCAGAAGTTTTTCACTCTGCATTGCAATGTGGCAGAGAGGAATAAGCAGAGACACCGACAGGTTTCAAAGCAGCAAAAGGCTCAGTGATCTTTTCTTAGATACTGGAAATTAAACAAGGAAAGAACTAAAGCTGCACTGGGCTTCTGCCAAATGAAAAGGAATCCTAGGGAAGCCTTGGGGACAGCTTTCAAATAAATGTAGGTCTCCAAAGAAACCACACTCTAACCCTGAGAGCCTTACTGTGTTAACAAACATTGATCCAGGCTCTGTGGTTGGGGGATGCTGCTCGCTCAGCTCCTAGAGGAGAGCAGGACCCTCTGTTCTCCATCCTTGCACCCAGCTGAGGAACAGGGCTGCAGGGATCCAAAACACAGCCCCAGATGGACAGGAGATGTCTCTGGTGGGGCTTCCAGAAGTGGGGGACCCAGGATGAATCAGCTCCCAGAGCCTGGCAGCTTAGTTGGGTTGAGAATTGTCAAGCAGATAATTTTTTTCTGGAGGGGCAAAAAGGAAAAGGAACTTGATTTTTTTTTTCAGTTCTTTTGCCAATACACTTATTTTTTCGTGCAGCTTTGAGCACATAAAGCAATATCCATTCCCTGCAGGCCCAAGGTAGAAGTGCCTTTTGGAGAGAAGCTGAACTCTCTACTTTAGAGGGTCCCTGGGCTCTGAAAAGTCAGGTTCCTTTCCCTGTCTCTCAGTTCCTCTCTCCAATGGCACTGGTGAACATTTCCAGTGGTTGACTGCCAGGGATTATGAAATACTTTGCAACCCATGGGCATCTTCGAAACTAAAAAGAAAAAATTGAAACTTTCTCTGGTCTCTTTTTCTTTTCTTTAACACATAGCATAAACTCAGTTTTCCAAACACAGCAGTAAGGACTGTTGATCTATAATTTATTTTTTTTTCACCTTGCAAACACCTGGTCTAGTTTAAATGCAAGTATGAATTCCCTGACTTACTTGAGGACTCCCTTTCTGCCCTAGCCCACAGCCATTGCCCCAAATCTTTGCTTCCTTACCCAAAGACAGCAAGTCAGTGAGGACACTGAGAATGTTCAGGATGACATCCTTGTCATGGGAGCTCTGGAATGGAAACACACCAAATTGATGTATCAGTTCACAACAGGACACTCTGTGCTGCACAGGGCTGCAGTGGATCATGCAGTGCAGAGGTACTGGGATCCTTGTTTGGACACTGAGCACTTTTGTGTCGTCTGGACAGTGAATATGTGGAAACATATTAAAAACACATTTTAAAAGCCTCTAACATATCATACTACACAGTATTTAACACACAGTAGCATTTCTGTAGAACTTACATCTAAATTCTAAACTAAAGCTCTCTTTTTTTTGTTTATCTGGCTATCTCAAAGTTGAGGAAATTCTGTATCACATAGACACGCTAAATGTGAGGTGGTTTTCCATGATAGAACCTCTTATTATTGGAGTTGAAGAACAATATATTTAAATTATATTAATCCTATCTACAAGGAAATTCTCCTGTCTCTTCAGCCACAACCACATAGGAGCCTTGAATTTGAAGAGAAGAAAAATTCCTAAGCTTATTTTTAAACTAATATAATTTGATTTTAAGACCAAGTTGCCACCACACTTTGACATGACACATTCTACTTTAAAGTCACTTTAAATTTTGCATTAGAGGAAATAAGATATAATGCATTTGAGAAGAAGGAAACACATGATATTTGCCATCCATCTGTGTGATATACTAGACCCCTTCTTTAATCCTTCTCCAAACAGATTTCACTGATGTGATTCAAGAATTAATAATTGGTCTGCATTGCAATTTGAGGGATTTGGGTTAAGACCTGGATGTATTCATGTCTGAACAACACTATACGAATTTCTAATACAATACAGAACTTGCATTTGAATAGCCTTGGCCCCAAAGAGCCTTAGGATCACACAAACTATAATGGAATAACTTTATTTTCAATTAAATTATGACAATAAGATAACAGCTCACAAATATATGGCTCCTATATTTCTGAATGTTGAACTGCTTCAGAAACTTCACTTACCATGTAACTTTAACCAACCAAATCGATTCAACCATTCTCTGACATATTTAACATCATGCAACTGTATATTTAAGACAAAGAGTCAAGAAATAACACCTAGCAAAAAGAAACTCCAGAACGAATATTAGGGAAAATCTAATTCAGATCTGTAATAATGACTATTCATGCAAATGGACCCTTTTTTCCCAACGGATCTCTGAAAAAGTCACAGCACAAGCTGACAAGGTGCTGAGGATTGTGTAGCTAATTAGGGAGCTGCAGGTCACACCTCCTCCTTTGTTACAGCTGGGGAGGGTGTGCATTGGGTGAGACACGGGGATGAAGCAGGAAATTGATCAGTCTGCAGTGAGAGCAGGTGACTGCCAGCCTGGAGAAGCAGATTTCCACCTCTGTGACAGAAATCCTGTAGGATGCTTGGGAAGCTCCCTGCAACCAAATCTCCTGTATTGGAAAACTGTATGTGCCGTTTTCTGCATGGAGTAACTACATTAGTGCCAAAGTTTCCTAGCTTCTGTATCCTAAACCTTGTGTGTATTCTTAGATTTCTTTTTTCTTTCTATGTTTTTAATAATAATTTAATAATTATTAACAAAACACCCTCCAAATCTCTTGAAAACAAGGTTTCCCATCATACTGCTTTTGGTCAATTAGCAGTGCTACCAACCATTCCCTGCTCAATGTATATTCCATGTGAGCCACAGAGAGAAGAGGCGTCAGAAGGGGAATGAGAGAAAAGAACAAGATGTGGTCAGAGTAGGGGAAGGCAGGAAAGAAGAGTCAGGTGAGGACAAGATGGGAGCAAACAGGCAGAGAATCACTTCTGAAATGGGGACTCAGTAGAGGAGGGTCTGTGAGCACTGATGGCTTTCTCAAGGCTCAACCTGCTTTTGCTCTTAGCTAAAATCCACAGGCAAAGTGCTTGTCTCATCCCCACCTCAGAGCTGGCCCATGCCCAGAGAGGGAGCCTGCTGCTTCTATTCGTTATTAACTCAACAAGCAGAGATCTCAGCACTGAACATTAAAGTTCAGCCCTTTTATGATCCACGTTGAAATCCAAAGGCTCAGTGTGATAGGACTACTGCTCCTTTCAGAGCCAAGCCAAACAGAATAGGTGGCTTTAACAAAATCCAGTAACTCATTTCACCAATTATTGCCACCCTCACCTTAGAGGAGTCCAGATTTGTGCCACTGGCTCATGGGACCACATAGCCAGGAAAGTCTGCAGCAGGGTCAGAGCAGTTCTGAGAAGCATTGCTATTGGGTAAGATATGCAGTTCTAGTCCTATGTTAATCTTCCTAATTCATGTCTTTGATCATTTGAGCTGGCTCAAGTCTCCCAGACTAAACAAAGAACATTCAGAGCTCTCTTCCCAAGAGTTGCTTGGCATTTTTTAGCATAGGGACTTAATAGTCAGGGGCAGGTTGTCAGGAGTGATGAGTATCCATCAAATTTACTGACTCCAGGAAGACTTACTGTTCTCAACACCTTTTTAAATATCAGGGTTGCCTAAATCAGACTGTCCTCTGGTTTTGTCTTGCTGCCTCTCAGTATCCCTTTCCTCTGTAGGTGGATGGATTACACATTAAGGTTTCAGTAATGAAGTCTTCATTGATTTATGCTCCTATTACACTGGGTTGTTTATTTTAACTGATTGGATTGTGGGTTCCTAAGCCATTAACACAAATAGTGATGACATAAGATATCCTCTGACTTTCCATGCACTTTATCCAGGGACTCAGGCAAACAAAGAACTTGAGGGAACACGAAAGATCAACCTTTAAAATGTGAAAATTAAAGCTGGGTGATATTGCCAAATATTTTACCTGAGTGTTTACTGTTGATATTTTAACACTGATATTCTGTGTTGGTGCCTCATTGCTTGTCTTCCTCCTGCACCCTACTGAAGGAGTTGGATGACTCATGTGTTGGCTGAAACAGTGGATAAAACCCCAGTCCCATTACAAAATCTAACATATTTCCCACTAACTTTAGTGGCACCACTGAATAATACAGACTTCTGCAGAACAGCACAGCTTCTATTTATAATAGCAAGACAACACAGAAGAAAACAACCTTGAAGTTGCTATTGTCTTGCTAGATGACAACTTGCCTCTAGAAAAGAAACAACTCAGATTTTGATTAATTAGCTTCAGGTTTTCAAAGTCATCAAATATATTTGGACATTGAAATCCATTAGAATTGATTGTTTAAATTAATACACATAACAAACTCTTTGTGGATGAATGCCAACATATTCATTCATAAAAAATATTCAGTAAATCTTTCTGAACAGTAAGTACAAATGAGAAAATCACAACTTGTGCCTGATCTAAAAAAGATGAATAGAGTAATTTCTTTAATGCAAATTTCTTACCCAGCTCTGGTAAAAATAAACACATTAGTTATTTTTATTGAAAGAGATGTTTGATGGTTTAAGAACAAACCACAACCAAAAAGAGGAGAAAAGTAAAATTCCTCTTGCTAAGTATTTTCCATTCCTGCTAGCACTTACAAATGCTAGATATAGATTCTACATGTGCACAGACTAATGAAGATGCATTTGTTGTATATGGGTGGAATAAGAGCAGACAAAAGTTCCTAGAGGCTTAAGTTAGATTACAAAATCGCTGACCTCCTGCAGGATTTCACTAAAAGGATTTAAAGTTAGAGCCAAATTGTTACCTATTAAAAACAGCCTTTCACAGCTTTTGGCTGGACAAAGGCTAAAGTAGCAAAAACATCACTTTAAATATCAAGTATGGCTGTATTTTTTGGTCAGAGCCCCTCATCTCTCTCAGCCGTACCCCAGCAAAGCATCCTGTATTCCTCACCCAACCAGGAGTATCACAAGGATGAGCTCAGATGCATTTAATCAGCTCCTGGCTGAGAGCTCCTCTCCGAGCTTTTTCTGGGAATTAATCCCTGAAACACTGGGGTTAGCTTGGCAGAAGCTCCTCAGAGATAAACAGCAGGAGGATGGAGAAAGCCAGGAATAAAAAAATACCCCAGCACATCATCATTGATACGTTACAGGCAGCAAGTGATTAACTGGTGACATTGGGCTTGGAGGACAACAGCTCGATCCCAACATTTCTGACTGGCAGCTCAGGTTATTTCACTGGCCCACGATTAAGCAGGGAACAGCTCCTGTCTCCTTGTTCTGCTCCTGGGAACATGCCAAAACCAGCTGTTATTTACTCAAGACAAGATTATAAAATTTCTACTAAGCCACAGTAACAGGTAACCTCAGGGAAGTCTCTGGGGATGTTTTCCACAAGACTCAGGAACCCAACAGGGGTGGGATTTTTTTGTGTCCTGCCTGGAGGATAGCAGCCATCAGTGCCATTCCCCTTCCAGCACTGCCTTCAAACAAAAACTTCCCATAAACTCAGTCTTTTGGGCTTTTGTGTTTTTTGCCCAAAGGCAAGTATTTCCCTGGATGAGACACACAACCTACTGAGAGGGTTTGTTGGGAGTCTGAGCATTAATGCTGAAAAAAGGAGGACGCCCAGAAGGAAATCAAACAGCATTAATTTGTGCTGCACGAGGTTTGCTAATAAATATTTTATTTGGGGGAAGAAATACAAAGCAGTTATTCCAATCACAAAAATAATGAATGCAAAATGAAAGAAGTCGTTCTTGCAAGACAACGCGGAACATGGTTTCCACCAATACATCTTTTAAATTAATTGTTGAATTGTCTCACAAAGCTGTGTGACTGCTTAGGAAAAATCTCCCAAACAAACAACAAAACAAAATGGTCTAATTTTAAAGAAAAGGTACGGCTGCACTGAGCTAAAAAACTTCCAGACTGTTTGAGTCTTTTTTAGTGAGACTAAGGAATTGGATATCCAGTTCCAGGGTTTGTTTGTTTATTTGTTTGTTTGTTTTAAAATAGCCTGTTTCTAAATACGGAAGCAGGGTTTGACCTGTCCAAAATATATCCTCCTCTCTTCTCTTTCCCTTAATAAATTTGCTCACACAAATAGCAGTCAGCAGCCCAACTGCCTGTGTAATGAGACTTTCATCTGCAAGTCAGATTTCTCGCTCTCTGCACTTGAAGCCTATTGAAGAGAAATTCTGGTGCAAAATTAATACTGGCTAAAATCAAGAGCAGGTTAGAGGCTGAGCAGTATTAGTCCTCACTGTCTCCTGAGACCTCTAGAAAATATTGGTTCTAATTACTGTCTTAATGCTTAATGAGAGAGTCCTCTGCCAGCAGAGGTGCCTACCAGCCCAAACTGCTGGGCACAGCCACTCACCACTGGCATTATGGATTTGCCAGCTGGATATCTCCTTCCCACAGCTGACTATCCACCCTTACAATAACTGTGAAGCCAGGTTTGGTGCCTTATGTTCTGTGCTTTGTCAGAGTAAACTGCTTTTTCTAATTTAAGAGGAGCTAAAAATTCACACTTAAACAAGAGAGCAAAATACCCTGGAGAGTTTCTTGTCTGTATGCTCCTATCCTCAGCCTCAATATTCAACCAGCTAAGTGTGATTTCTTCTTGTTGGAAGGTGCACAGTATTTGTTACATGGAGTTTAAGGGGGGAAAAGGGTTCAGAGATCTCTGAAATATCACAACCACACAGTAAGGGAGGATTCAAATTAAAGTGATTATGGCCTGAATTTTGGCATAAGTGGAGCACCTTCTTAACAATACTACCATTATCCAGCCTTAGAAGGATTCCAAGAAAGTATGGTCAAACTGCCCCTGCTCCCAAAACAACCATCCAAACCTCCTCAGCATCACCACAGGAGTCACCATCCTCTGTGGTAAACAGTGCGTGCATTTCTTTGTCCAAATCTGGATTTCCTCTTGTGAGGAGTCAGATAGACCTGAGCAAGCCAGGAAACTCAGAGGAGACATGGAAGGAAAAGGGGCTATTTAAAGCCTGAGAGAGGAGGACCTTGCTGCTCTGGGAGTGTCCTAAGTGACCTCTTTAATCCTGGGAGAAAGGCGTCCGCAGCTGTGGGGGATCACGTAGCCCTCAAACTGTACCCAGGGCAGCCAAGGGGCCTCCAGGGACAGCACACGTGGCACAGCAGCTTCTTGCTCCTGTTCCCAAGCCTTGGAGACAAGTCCCTCTCACTGGCCTGGCCACCCCTGTGGCAAGCACCCCACTCAGCCAAGCGCCAGACATTTCTTTTCCTACTGATGCTTCACACCACACCAAGCCCAAAGCAGGAATTATGGGGTTTATATCAGAAAATACAGCAAAGACTCATTAAAAATGTCTCTCCCTCTGGCCGGCTGCAATCAGGTGAGTGGCTTTTTTCATGGCTTGCAATGACCTGAAGGTCTGGGTTTTTCTCACCTTTGTTTGCACTTGGGTGTGATAACCTGCAGCATCTTTTTCAGTACCACATCAGATCACGGCTGGGTGCTATGGTTCCAGCCCTTCAGAGTGAGTGACAACTCACCCAGGTGAGCAGGACTAGTGCCTCAAAGCCGACTTCTAACATGCCAATGGACAGGGCTTTGCTCCTGTTCACTGAGCTTCAGGACGTCCTCTCAAAGGATACAGGCTACACTCTGCAGGACTGAACTGCTTCAAGGCAGAGATGGGAAAATTCCGAACTTACATCCTAATGCCTTCAAAACATTGAAGGTGTTGAGATGAAACAGCTTGGCTTAAGCTGATCTCTAGCCAAAACAACTTGGTGAATAACATGGTGAAAATCATCTTTGCCAAGGAATCTTAGAAAATTTAATGCCATAAATTGCACTAACATAACACCTTGCATCAGAGGATCACAGACTTCTTCACAAATATTAGCTAACACCTGCCCAATAGCATCCCTCACCAAGATCAGACTGTTTCTTATTTTCCTGGTGGGAAATATCACCCTGTGGTGGGAAATTCACTTAATCAATACCTAAGAGGAGAGCTAGCAGGGCCAGGATAGCTATTACAACAAAATGAAGCAGAAACACTAAGTGCACAGAAATACTGTGGCCCTCGATCACACACTTACTTCCATCTACTTGTGAGGAGTTCAGAATTCCCTGAAATCAGTCTTCTCCTCCCAACTTCCCAGAGGTAAATGCAGCAGAAAAATCTATCCCTTGTTAGGAATACTGATGCCAGATTGGGAGAAGATCTACTCCCCAGCAGCGGGACCCAGAGCTTGGGATTCATCCTTGTTGATGAAAAAGAGATTCATCCTTGTGCCGAGAGATGAGGAGCACACTACATTTAATTAATCCATACAGGATTTAGCAAGCACATAGACCATGACCTGATATTTTTCCAAAGCATGTTTTACCTGCTGTGTCAAAAAGACTCAAAGGTGTTTCCCTTAATTTCAGAGCAAGGTCATTCATCTCAGCGCCACGTCATTAGTGTGTCACTGCAATAAAATATATTCCCACCCAGCTATCTGCAGGAATTGTGCCCTGACAGACTGCAATCTCTTGGACCCTGTTGGCAAAGTAAACCACTTTTTTTCTCTCTTTTTTTTTCACGCCGAAGTTCTCTCAGTGTTCTCAAAGAAAAGATTGTCCTTGTGCAGAAGTTCCTCCCGGTACAAAGTTCCTTTTCATCACTTGTTCCTCTCACTAATGTGCCTCTAATAGAGCAATTACTTTATTATGCAGAAACGGTGGTAAAACACATTATTATATAACCCTCAAATGCTTCTGTCAAATTGGAAGCGTTAAAAGAATGAGGAAACTTTGAGATAAATCAAAACACGTGATACTCTGCAAAAGGCTTTTAGACTTTCTTTTGAATATTTCTAATGTTCTTTCTGTAATTTCTACTGCAGATAAATTCTCCCAGGTTTTATCTCTTATTTCACAATAAGTTACCTATGACACCTAAAGATTTTGACTGGATTTAATGTTATATTATTCTCTTTTTTGCTCTTTTTAATCTATTTTTATTTTAATGCCAAGATTATCCTAGCATATGCCTTTCACATTCTCTTATTAAGTTTCTGTAAGGCATTAACCATTCTTGTACAATGAATTCTATATGCATGCCAGCACCTACTGTTTATTGCTGTTTCTTGGATTTATTCCTATATTTTACATTACTTTTTCTGTTACTGAATTAATTTAAAATATTAATGTTTCATTCAAATGCCACTCTGTTACAGATATTTAACACAACTGCCACCCAAATTTAATAGGGAGGGATCTGTTTTCTCCATTCCATTTTAGTTTTATCTTCCCCTACCAACGATGAAAAAGCAGCATGAAACATACTACTCTCTTTCTTTTTCTGTGAGATTTGATGGGTGTCAGTCCAGAGAACACTTTGTCTTTCAAAGATGAAGCACATTTGGGAGTTGACAAACTTTTTTACAGGCAATGGCATTTCTCAAAGTACAAGCGAGTCTGGAGAATCTTGGAAAATTTCCAGATGTACTCACTTTTTAATGAAACCTCAGATTTGTTAATGCTATAGCAAATGTGAGTATGTGCATGTGGAAATAAATAGCCATAATAAGGTGTTGTTATCCTTGCCTTCTCTGGGATGTTCCTGCTTGGACCACAAATGATAAAGCCCAAGAATCCCTGGGTCTAATCTCAGTCTGGCCTGGCTCTTGCCTGAGTTCACTCCAGGCTTCTCTCTGTATTCAGTGCAAACAATCCCACTTGCTGCATGTTATTCTGACACTGACTTGTACAGGCTGAAGATGAGGATCTCTATAAGGTACACTCTGATTTAGAAAAACACCAGTCCTTTCTCCTGCCAAGACAAGTGTCCTTATGTGTCAATCTACCCCACTTCCAAAAGCGTCTTCTGGAACAGCCATGCAAATGCTTTTAATCAATCACGTTTAATAGCCATGATTGAGGTATGGGCAGCAGAGACAAGCCACTAATAACTATTGTTAGTCACAGCTTATTTTCTTCAGAGATGGAACCTGAAAGTGAAAATGATGAACCTATTTTTGCCATCCAGGCTAAGTGAAAAATCAAACAACAAACTAAACTCGGCATCCATAATGAATAGCAAACTGTGTTTTGAAATTCTAATGATTTAAAGTGATATTACCAGTAATATAAAGCAGAACTTCTGTTTAACTGCATTGCTGAGCCACATCTATCTAGATTTAAACAGCAATCTCTCAACAGCAAAGCCCTCAGTTCTCTGAAAAGGTTGCCAAGTTTTTAAGAGGCATGACAGGGGTATGTCATTTTCCATCCAGAAGGTAACAAAGAGTTTTATCTCCTTTATCTTCAGTCTACACCCCATGCAAGACACCCAACAGCAGCAAGCCAATGCCACCATGCCAAAACCAGGCATGTTTGGGGCTTTATTCCATCCCTGTTACTTCATCCAGCAGCTCAGAAGCGCCTGCAAACTAAGCGTTGGTCAGTCAAGCCGAAAAGCATTTTATTAGCTCCATGAATAAGCCCATGTCTGTGTTCGTGCTCCAGGAAAAAGGACAGGAGTCATGTTTAAAAATACCCAGCTCTACACATTCTGCTGGGATCCCCTGTGGAGTTCACCCAACCAAATCCCTGGGGCTGTCTCTTCTGAGACTCTCTCACATGGGAATGGGCTGAACATGCAATGGCACAGTGGGCTGATCTCTCAGAGAAAGGTGAATTCTTCAGTGAATTCCCAGCAGGAGATTTGATCTATGTCAGAATCTACCTCTGATGCCTGCATCCATTGCCAGCAGAGAGAGATCCCCAAAGAGTTGTTGTTGTGTCCTGTTTTGTTTAAGCATGTTCCCAAGGAGACCTGTTGGTGTCACAGTGCTCTACAGGCTTTGTAGGATATAGCAGGGGACTCAGCTAGGGAGATTTCCAAGTGTTTGATCACCCAGCCATGCAGACCTTTTAGACAAACCCTCCAGAGTTTTCAGTCAGTGAGGTACAGCTGCTGCTGAGAGGGCTTTTGAAACAAGCTGTTAATAATCATGGTTTTCATCTCAAAGAGAAGTCGTTTTAATGCATCTCTGCATCCAGCTGTCCCCTTGAAGTCCCTGTGCATCGTGGGGAGATCAAATGACCTTAGCCATATGGGAAGAGAAATTGTCAAAGAAAACAGAGCCAGGCACATATTCTCTTTCCTTTTTTCACCTCCAGCTCTCTCCCTCACTTGCAAGACATTAACATGGAGCCAGAGGCTGCTCAAATTGCAGAAGATTGTCCCAAAGAGAAGGTCAGATAAACCAAGGCAGTAATGCTGCTTTCCTCTAGCCTCTCCAGAAACTCTCTCCGTATGGATGGTGCTGGTTTATTCCTGGAAGAATTGAGGGTTGAAAGAGGCAGTTCAGTTTGTTCCTCTGACTTCATCAGATCAGCATTTTAATCATAGGGAAAGGTCAGGTAGTCCATTCTCCCTCCTCCCCTCCTTTGAAGTGAGACAGGTGGGCATTCACCATGCCAAGTAAACTGCTTATGGGAGGTTATCTCTCTCCCTGTCAATCTTCTGCTTGCCAGGTTAATCCTGAAAAAAAGGGAGGGCCAACTTTATCTTCACTATAAATCTGCTGCTCTGGCCTTTCATCAGGAATCCCATAAAAAACACAGGAGATGGCAGAGGACGACAGGCACTGCACTGATTTCACCCAGGCTGCATGAGTGTCATCTGCTCAGGGAGTGAGTTGTTCCACCCTTTGATTTGGGAAACAATGTGAGCTAAGATTCCATTTGCCCTAACTTGACAGATTAACCTTATCTCCATCTGCTGTCCAAATGAAGAAAGCAGAAGGCACAGACATTGAATGAGTTTGATGGGGTTTGTAACAGTTCTGAAATAAAGCCCAGCGCTCCTGCTTTATCCATCAATATAGCATCATCCCCTCATTTGAAAGGAGTGGAATAGGTACCAGAGAGTGCACTGAGCTGATGGGCCATGGGGAGAAGAGTCTGTCTCAGTTTACTACAGGGATCAAATTCCCATTAGGCCCTGTGGGAAAGCCTTTGCCTGTAAGTTACACCAAAAATTAACGTGCATAAAAGGCTTCTCACAAGTTGATTGCAGTAAAACACAATGCTGTGGAGTTTCCACGTCAGAAAAAACCCCCTATGTTTTGGTTTCAAAGCATCTCTTGTTGAAAGCAAGGGGGAAAAAAGCCAAGATTTCTTTGGTAGAGTAGTTATTTCTCCCGCAGGACTTCTGTGTCAGAATTACTCAATTTTCTAATAAGAATCATGAAAGCTTTGCAGTTCTCATTAATTCCACCTCAACCTACACCACCTTTTGAAAATAAGGCTGTGTTCTTCCATGAGAAGAGACCATGAGAAGAAAAACCCATCCTTGTTCTCTAAACCCCCAAAGGGAAGGAGATTAAACTTTGCCCATGTAATTTCTTATCAAGCAAATGTTACTCTATTAATCAATAGTTGGTCTAAAACACTAATTCTCTTTTTTGTAGCTTAGTAGTGTCTGTGAGCAGAAGAATCTCTACTATGTTATCTTTGTCCTCTCTAGAAGACATCTTATGAAATCAATGACAAATTCTTGATTTCTGAGACCTTGATTTCTGTACGGTGTGGTCAACCCCCATTCAGTAAAACGAAAGTCATAACAGCACACAAATCAGAAGAAAATACTAAGTCATGGATATGAATGGGCTCTGTCTCCATCAGCCTCTGGAGGAGAATGACCAAGTTTCCCTTATTTTAAGAGATGATCTTCAGGGTATTAGACTTTCCTTCCCAAAACTGTACTAAGACAAATTGTTTTGCCTGTATAAAAAGAAGAAAGGTTATCTGGTTCTTGGAGACTTGAATCTCCACCCAAAGAATCCATCTAGATTATACTCAGGTCAACTTCTCATTAAACAAAGCAATCAGGGGAATAAACACAGATTTTTAATAATAGAAAATGTCTACAAATATTTTATTGATTTGTATTCATGTACTTGCTTCTTAGCCATCTTAAATTAAACTGCATTTTCTGAAATAAACTGTCTCTTCTGAAGCAGCAGCACCGTAATGCTCCCCGTGGCACACAAAGCTTGCAGGATTGCAGGCACCAGTACCAACTGCGCTGGACAATGCAGTTTTGCAAGAACATTGCTTACCCCAACCCTGCTCCCCAGCTCCTGCAGCAAACCTGGCTTTGTCCAGGGGAGAAGGAGGCTGGCTGGTGAGATACTGGTCTCCTTGGAGAAGGTTTTTACTCCCCCTCACCAATTCCCAGGAGCATTCCATCCTGCCAGCTCCCTGGGGACCGAAATCAGCCTGCTTTGCCCAGGAATCACAGCTCTCCATCCTTCCCTGTGGAGATTCCTGGAGCACAGAGTGGCTCCACTGATGGATCAGCATCTCTGTCCTCGGGCCCATTGGGCCCTGTGGGCAAACAGGTGCAAGGAGACTGTCCATGAGACAACTGCTTATTAAAAGAACGGGGGAAGGCAGGAGGGAATTATTTTGTGTGCTGGTCTGGTGGGAACAGCACAGTCACGAGTCTGGCAGAGCCCAGTGACACGTGTGGGCACGTGGGGTGTGAGTGGATTTGGGATTCTCAGAGCCTGAGGCTCCCAGGTGTGCACACACCAATCCAACAGACACAGGAAAGGGACACCTCTGCCCAGGATCACCACCAGCTCCATGAGGTTGTGCCACTGCCTTATTCTGCATTCCCACTGACTGCTCTTGGAGCCCTGAGGAAGGAGGGGTTTTCACCTGCACTTCCAGAGGCTTGAATCCCCCCCCAGATTTCACTGCAAGAATAATGATGGTGTGAGTTGTGTTATCTACCCTGGCACAAACAGGAGTGATCACACAGAGGCAGCGTGTCTGTGATAACAACAACTCCAGGAGCAATTCCCAACCCTGCTATCCCAGAGCAAGCAACACAAAAATCCCTCCCCATCTCTTAAACTCCCACTATGTATGTGAAATTATTTTCTTTCTCTTAACACATATCAGTAAGATCTCTGCTGGTGCCAGTAGACACTGCTGGAGTCAACCATTATCAGCCCATGTGTTTTTCAATACAAGCAACTTTTTGTGTGCACTTTGCTGAACATAATATAATAAACTTTAATTCAAAATGCCCATGAACACATTTTCTACTACAGACATTTTTTCCTATTATAGATAAAACCAAGAGGACTGAACCAATGCATCGGACAGAAAAATGTGTCTAAGCCATCACAACGAATGCAGCATAATATACTGAAAATAAGATTATGCTACACAAAGAAACACTAGCAAGACCTATTCAGGCAAACACCCCTCTGTGTGAAAACATCTCGTATATTTCAAAGAGGGAAATTATTGAAACCTGAGAAAAAGAGAGGGTAGAAATTTTCCATTGTCATAAAAATATTGATGTAATGTATAAATACATCTGTAGGCATACAAAACAGCTAGGATAGATAACTACCAATAATTATCCTCAACTTACAAATAGATAAGCAGATGTTTTTAAATATATTTGCACACTGTATGTGAAAAATAAGTACTTTAAAGAAATCCATATACCTCCTTCCATGATGTGGTTTATTCTATTAATTTGTTTGTGTCTACATTGCAGTACCAAAATACACAATATTGAGTTGCATGACATGGCATAATGTGCCATTATATTACATCCAAATAGTCTAAGTTAAACAGCTTGGCCATAAGCATAAAGTCAGCCCCTCAACAGATAAAAAGCACCAGTTTTAAAGCATTCCTGATATTTCATTTGGTCCCCTGGAGTAACTGCATTTTTTAATTTCCACATGACAACTTGTTTTATTTCACAAAACCTCTGCTTCAGGACGAGCAGTGCCTATTGCCTGGAAAATCACCCCATGCAGCATTTTGTCCTCATCATTTAGCATGTGGTTCTGTGCATTATTTATTGAGCAGGATCCAAGCCCTGCATGAAAACAAATTATTAATTTGCTTCTCAATTTTTAATTTTTTTTTTTTACTGTGTTGTCACCAGAAATTCAGATGGTTTTTTTCCCCCTACTGCTCATCACCTGGTTTCTCAAACACTGATGTGAGGCATGGTGGGATTATGTGCCATGTTACACATGATTAACTCAGAAGCAGAGGTTTGTAGTCAGTTTTTCCAGACTGGCACCCAACTATCCAACAACATGGTTATCCTGTCACATTTGCATTGCTGAAGGAAGGGAGAAAGGGCTCTCCTCAACCATTCATGACACAGTCTCATTTGTCCTCAAAGCACATCCCACCCTAGACAAGGATGAGGCAAAGCAGAAGAGGAACACAACTCCACTTTGCTCATCTGACACAGAAAGTTCTGCTGAGGCTCCAACTGTGACCCACTCGTGCCCAGCTCAGCCATCACTGCTGCTGCTCCCATCGGTCTCTAGGCACATTCTGCACCCTGAGGTCCTGAATTCTCATTAATTCAGCCACAGAAAATTCTAGATAGCCCATCTGGAGGCATTTGCAGAGGATCTGGCAGTGTGCTCATAGAAGCAGCTGTAGCCAGCCCAGGGACAGACAGCAATTCTGGTCCCAGCTCAGTCGGTGGAAGGATTTCAGCAGAGTCCAAGAACTGTCACAGCTTCCTCTGAGGGCTTTTAGTGCTCTGCATTGGTTCACAAGACTGAAAAACCTCAGTATTTCTTCTGTGGCCTGGCAGGAATTTGGGATTAATGTATGGATGTTATGCTCCTTTCTTCTTTGTTGCTTAGCAGTGCCCTGTGGTGGTGAGCCAAGGGTTGTAGGGAAAAGCTCTGGGTCGCCTTCAGGTTCTCCTTGAACAGGGAGGGGAGGACTGGAGGTGGGAAGGAAAAGCAGTGACCCTGAAAGCCGAGGTGGGGACCTGCACTACCTCTATAGGATTGTTTATGGAGGATTATGCCTTTTCTTCCATGGTTAAAGCCAAAACCTGGCTCATGCAGCCCAAGTGGGATTGCAGTAGAGACAGAGGCAGAGAGAGAAAAAGTTGCTATTTCTCCACTATTTCTCTTTGAACCCTATAAGCCAAGTGTTTCCCTGTCTTAACTGCACTTCTGCTGTTCCAAAGCTAAAACAGTTTTTATAAGGAATAGCAGGAGTAAGTCCACTGCTGCTTACTTTAAGTACAACAATCTCAGTAAAACTCAGTTAATGAACCACATAAAAATGGCCATCTGGTTTTGAGTTGATTTTTGTTCCCTCTAAGGCTATTCCACTAAACCCAGCTTGCCAGGCTGCCTCCCAAAAACACAGATCCAAACTTTGAGCTCCTCCATCCCCAGCCCAAACGAGTGGCCATTCTGCTACCTGAGCAGTCCCTGGGATTTTTTGCATCTATTTCTCTCAAAGCCAGGAATCTCAGCAGCTCTGCTGACAGAGTAAGTGCAAGGATGCAGAGGAAACAAAAGCATTTTGCAAAATGCATTTCTATTCATTGTCAGTGGAGCAGCACAGATACCTTCCCACTTGTCCTTAGGATAACAATAGCTCTGCCTTGTCAGCCAGCCAGCACGACAGCTCGGAGGGGCAGCACAAAGAGCTGAGAGCTTCAAGTTAGCAAACAGCAGATCCTGTGTCTGTTCTGCTGGACACTGTGGCCACTCACAGAGAAATCCCTCTGCAAAAACAACATCCGCCACTGATACATAAGATTTGCATCTTTTCCCTGTCAAACCATAGCATTTGGGAACCTGTGAAGTCCAACACAGCAAGACACAGTTTGAGCCAAAGATCTGCCAACGGCCCCAGGGGCTGCCAGCTTTGCAGAATATGTGAACGGGGACTGTGGCTTTGGGAAACATGTGAAAACCACTCTGAGAGCCAAGAGGAAATCTGGGACTCCTCAGGCAACACGATGTATCCTGCCATGGAATAAGCATGGGGGGTAATCAAGGCATGGGCAGTGAGGAGGAGAGCAGGGAGAAGGAAAGGGAAGAATCAAAATGTTTCTTATTTGTCTAAATGATCCGAGGCTGGGGTAAGATGAAGGCCAGGGCCACGAGGAGGAACAAAAATACCCCACAGTCTCAAGGGATTCAGTAGTCTGGGTCACAAGGCAAGATGTTGGCTCCAGTTTTCTATCGCTCTTCTTAGCAAGTACCAGCTGTTTTTAACTAACACCCAGATACCTCCTCCTGGCATTAAAATAGCCAAGAGATCTAATCCCAAATCTCTTGGGATTTTGCATTGAGTAGGCTGCCTGTAAAATGGGATGTCAGACTTTCTTGCTGGATCAAAAACCATAAATGGGGAGGGTGTTTACTTCTGCCACGCTGTGGCCAGGGACCAGGGTGAGAATGGCAACCAGCCCAGCCTTGATTGAGGGACTGCACTATCCGTGTATGGAAAACAGAGCAGGGCTGGGTTGGAGCTGAGGAGCTCGATGTCATGCAGTGAGAGGTGGGAACAGAAACAGGTAACTCTATCCAAGCCAGAGGGATGGCAGGTGGTAATTGTGGGATCACACTGGAGAGGGACAGTCAAGAGAGAGCAAAGAAGGCAGCAGAGTTAGAAAGAAAATGAGAAATGACAGTAAAATCCTCAGAGCTTGGCTCTGCCGTACTGACACAAAACCTGTGAGACAGGGAGAGGGATTTCTTAAATCTGAATTTCACATTTTTGAAGCCGAACATTGTAAGCAGTGAAGCACTTTTTACCTAGAGATCTGAAATGTCACGCCTTCCCTGCAGTGACATTTTGGTGACAAAATGCAGCTGTGCTTTGAAAGGAGTTCTTGCTATTCACCTTGTCACTTTGCAGAACATCCATAGCACGTTGCACTTCCAGGGGTTTGAGCTGTCTTTGGAGGATCACGCTCCTTCATTGCATTGGGAACAGTTTTGAAGAACTCAAAAATGTGTTTCTTTCCGTGACTAGAGCAGTTGCTCAGTTACAAAGTGCACAGTGTTCCGGATTTGTTCTGCTTGATACTGCCCTCACCAAAGCCAGGCTGTGAGTCTAGGAGTGAAAGTGTCCATGCCTGGAAGAGATGGGGGAGATCCCTCCCTCAGCAGAAGGTGACAGACCCTCTCTCAGGTCTGGACATTCCTCCTACTGGGAATAAAAATCTGTGCCACTGCTCGGAAGGGAAATAGAAATTTAGCCCTGTGTGAGTGACTGATGGAGAAAGGATGGTTTTATTCTGAGTTTATAAACACTGGCTGAATGTTACCTCATTCTTCACCTGAAAGCTTTCTGCATTCAAAGCAATATTATGTGCTAACAGAAATGGAAAATGCTCAGTAATACCCTGCAGAATAACCTGCTGTAAGCAGCAGATATGTTCTTCATGCCCAATAAAAGAATATGAACCAGCACTGACAATCCAGCAGGTCACAAAAACAAAGCAACCATGTTTTGGACAGCTGTTGCAGAAAATAACAAAGTGTGGAGAGATGTTATCAGCAAAGGCAAACATCAACCAAACTTATTATTTCCCAAGCCAATACTTCCCAACAGTGTCAAGTAAAGGTCTAATTTTTTAGCAGAGATAAGTAATGGTATTACAAAGTTATGCTGGTAATTTTTTGGCTGAAGGTAGAGGAAAGACGTGAATCAGAACATATAATTGTCATCAACCCCTGACTTTCTGCCCTGCAGCACTCAAGTCTCTATATCAAGTTGAAGATAGAACAAGAAAGATTTTTGATGTCTTCCAAACGAATATAGAGTTACTGGAAATAAGGGTGTTGTACCAAGGTGAGATTTTGTGGCATTGAGGATGAATGCTTTGCTACCGTGTGGTTTTATCAATGCCATGCCTGCAGTGCTCCTAACTGTTTCTAGTTTAGACTTTCGTGTAGCTTTGTCAGTGAACTGCATATGTGATTTTAAACTATAGGTTCCAGTTTAGGTCTGGGTCTTGTCCAATTCTGTTCCCAGATTATGCAGTGAACACCAGGACTGTTATGTTAGAGAGCATAAGAAAAAACAGAAGTGCATTCAGCTCTCAATTATCCAAAAAAAAGAGGGAGAGGACGATAGCCTGGACACAGCACAAACATCATCTACTGCAAAATATTAATTAAATAGGCTGTAACAACATAGGACAAACACGTTACACTGCCAAAACATAAAAGAACAGCGAGGTAATTTTCTTCAGCATGCCAGTTTACCTGCAGAACTCACTGACGTAAGAGGCTGCAGAGGGCAAACCAGTGTTTGAGATGAGAAGTAAAAGTTGTTGACAGTTACATAAGCTTGGATAAATATGTCAAGGTTGATCAGCCCCCACAACTATAGTTTCAAAGCCAATTGCTATCATTGGGTTTTATAACTTCCTCTGCACACTTGTAGCTGGTCACAGACACAGGGCTGGGACATACGAATCCTTGGGCTCACCCAGGTGGGTCAGTCTTTTCTGCACACCCTTTCCCTCCTTTTGTGCATCTGCAATGTGTGAGACTTTGATGGCAGGTGTGACAGTCAGAGGATGCTGCTGCCTCAGACAGGACACTCCTGTCCCCACATCAGCACAGCTGCACACAAGGGCTCAGGGCACCTGAGGAGTGCACACACGTGACATTTCACCATGACTGTCTAAAAGCTGCTTTATATGCAAGCAACTTGTCCTGGCAAAGCAGTTCCCACCCATCCCTAATGACAAAACTAGGCTTATAAAAGCACAGGTTCCCTCTCAAAACACACTCCCTATTTCATGAGGTAGCTCATGCCACAACCTGGGCATCTTCTTCTGCCAGGAGGACACATCCTTGCAGTGGTAAAACAGAGCCAGAGATGTTTCTCCTTCATCCCATGGCCAAGCTTGTCCATCACATATGATCCTGGACTGGGACACTTCCCTCTGGTCCTTGGGACCACTCTGAGCACACCCAACACCAGCACCTCACAATCTCAAGAGTGCTTGAGGGTCCTGGGCAGCCAATTTGACGGGGAGAAAGTTGCTCCTCGCAGGCAGCTGTGTTTACTCGTGCCCCTCAGCCCTCGGAGCTGAGACTGACAGCGCTGTCAGGTCCCATTCATTTCACAGCAGCCGGAGCCTCGCACCTCGCTGCTCCCCTGCTGAACACAGCCAGACCACAGCCAGGGCAGCGGAGCCTGTGCCCGCAGACGGGCCCGGAGATTGATGCATAGCAGCGATTGCCAGCACTCATCGCTGAGCAGTGAAACTGCAATTCACAAAGGCTTTTCTGGGTGCGACGTGCAGGTCGGGGCTCCCGCACGCTGATGCTTTTAGAGCCAAGCCAGCCAGGAGCTCGTACAGCCCAACAGGTCACTGATGGGGAATTAAAGAGGAAAACAAGCCCAAGCGCCTCGCTTGTTAGTTCAAGCTGTTCTTACCTGGAGGGTGGAGAGAAGGACTTGCAAGCCACTGGCTTCTTGTTCTGCCATGCTGCTCCCCACTCACACTCCCTCCTTGTAGCAGCAGACACAAAGCAGCTCGAAAGCCAAGCTGCCAACTTGCCTTGCTGCTGCCCCTGCGTCGTTCAAGAAACGAAGAACTAAACACAGATCCCCAGACACACGCACACTGCTACCACCAATAATCACGGCAATGCAACTCTAGACCTCAGCGGGAGAGATAAATGTACCCCCTCCCTCCCAGCTCTCCCACTGTGACGAGACGATTAATTCCTATATAAAGAATCCCGGGGATTAAGTAAAGTGCCCAGGAAAGGTCTGGGTGCTTGGTGTGTGGTAGGGGGAGTGTGGGGAGGGTGGCAATAGCAACAAGAAAGCAGAAGAGCTACAAACCTCAAAGAAAGGCAGGGAGAAGGGAGGGAGCAGCGCTGGCTGCCTGACAGGCATTCCCAGCTGACCTGCTGATCCGTTCCAGACCCTGCGAGGACTCGTCTCCGTTTGACTCCGCTCCAGTGAAACCGGAGACACGGAGAAGGCAAAGCGAGCGAGAGAGAGATGCCCTCGGTCTTAACGAGCGCTGACAACGAACGGAAGATACACCCGGCATGAGGGACAGGTGGAGCAAGGCTCGGCAGGGCTTTTTGGCTTCCAAGCCCGATGATTGTCCCAAGTGGCAGCTGCTGTGGCCACGGGCACTGCCCTGCGGGGCAGGGAGTGACCGCAGAGGGGCAGGGAGTGACCGCAGAGGGGCATCCCGTGGCTGCACGGGGAGCAAAGCCACCTCTCCAAGGTGTTTTTTTGGGGCAGAGTTTGCTCCAAGAGCCCCCACAGTGATCCACAGGTACCTATAGGTGTCTGTAGGCGCAGCAGCTCGGGGCTGGTTCGCTCCCTGGTGCACAAGACACGCTGTGGTACAGTTGTAGTTGTAGCTTGAATTCCTAGGAGGGCACCGAGTCCACTTTTAGCTTCAGCCGAGTGATATCAAAGGGCTTGGTAAACAAGAAGGAGCAGATAAAGAAGTTGAGTAGAGGGTTAGGTGAGGATTTTCCAGCAAAATGTTTTCAATGTGAAAAGGTCAGTTAGTCCCCACAACAGCTTTCTCAACACCAAAATGGCATTTTTGGTCCTGAGAAACATCACTCCAGGATGGTTAGAAGGCTGGCAGAATTACTGGATATGAAGAAGACAAAGGTTAACTCTTGTCTTTCCCATTTGGGAGCACTCATTTCGGTCTTTTACCTCTAAAATAACTTTATTCTGATGTGGTTCTTTTTAGTTCGTCCCTTTTGAAAGAATAACTGAGGATTTTTGGAGCAGTAACGTGAACTGGGTCTCTGGGCACAAGGCAGATGCTTACAGAACTCAGTGCCACACAAAGACATACCAGATGCTCAATGTGCACACACTTCCTCTGCTGATGTCAGTATAAAACCCTAATCTTCTGAGAAGCAGTCAAATGAATAAAATGCTCCAGTCTTGGCCAAGGACTATTTTCACATGATGAACCTTCATTGATAAGTGCTTTATGCAAATGGTAAGACTAATCCTCCCCAACTCATCCCAGCAATGTGTGAACAAATGGCACAAGCATGACATTCCTCAGTTTCTGTGTGTGCCAGCAGGGTCCCAGGATGTCACTACCAGGTTATAAAATAAAACAGATTAAAATGCCTTTGTCATAACTATGGAGACACATCAGTCCCTTCAGAGAGAGTGCTGTGTAGACCATTCATTGATGGACAAGATATTCTACAGACAGCTAGGCAGAATAAGACAAGAGATTTCCTTTCCTATGAAAATTCAGGTTTAAAGATTTTAATTTTCTTAAAAACGTGTTTTATTTCAATTTAAAAAATAAATTTCTCCTGCTTTATGAAATACCATAAATTAGATGTAGAGCTGGTGTTCGGGCATTAGAATATTGAATTTTTGGCCATTTTGGGGAAGCTTCTGGCAGCTTCCCACAGATACTCCTGTATCCTCCCACTACCAAAACTTTGCCACAGAAGCCCAGTACAGCTTTGGAGGTTCTTTCCCATCTACAGGATTCAATAAAACCTGATAAGAGGCCACAAATAAGTGAGGGGAGAGAACCAAGGCAATTCAGGCAGTGTCCCCAAATGTGCTGGGTGGGAGGAAGGTGGGTACTGGGTTTGTGAGCAGTGCCAACACATATCTCTTCTGCAAATTATTACAATGACAGAAAACTACTTCAGAGCTAATTAGAAGCTGTTTGAAGAAGCTCTTCCACATTGTCACTTCGTTCTCTTTCTTGTGACAATTGTACCTGTCAGCAGAGCCGTGTGGAACTATTAATTCCTGCTGTGTGGATTTTCAGAAGGCAGAGAGAGCTGATGGATGTAAGCAGGCAGTGGCTGTAGGCAGCCTGAACCCTAAAACTACCTGTAAAACACAACTTTGGCCTCTGTTACAGGATTCTATAACAGATTCTCTGACTCATCACTGGTGTGGTTCTTCCTCTTTGTGTGAGCTTTAGAAATAATTGCAAAAATTTCACTGCAAATATGTCAACTTAAGAGGAAAGGGACACCAACATTGAAGCTTGGGGTGGGGGAAAATGTTCCTTAAAATTTTGGGATATTTAGCTTGGTTGTACTGAGAGAGTAAAAGAAAATATTGTACACAGAAACCTCTGGAGCTTGCATTTGATTTGAAAAAAAGAGACAATTGGGATGAGTGATTAAAGAATAAAACGCTCTTGAAAGACCCCAGCAGTGACAGTGATGTTTACATTGATGTATGGTGTACAGAAAAACCCTTTTGAAACCAAATTTTAAGCTATAAAACATGAAGGGTTCTAATTATTCACCATTCCCTAGTCATTTCCTCCAGAATTTGCTGAATTTCCAATGTTCTTGCTTTCTAAGAATAGGAGGTCCCACACCTCAACACACGAAGGCTGAATGAATTAGGAAACCTACACAGAGCTAAATGCCAGAATTAAAGCATTCAGATTCTCCCATTCATGCTACAATGCAAACTCAGTTTGAAGATTAGCTCGTTAGTTTATATTGATGGCATTGTTGTTTCCCCTGTGCCCTCAGGATTATGTGATCCTTAAACAAATTGAAAATTAAACTCCTATCTCCAGCTTCCTGCTAGTGCCAATGTTCTTGTGGGGAGGACAGAGGGATTAGAAACACAAAGGCAGGACCTCTGAGCTCTCTGCAGGTGCTGCACATGCTCAGACCAGTAATTTCCTTTCCTTGTGCTCCAGGGCTCAGACACACAAACAAGCTAGAGATCTGATCTCCTGTAAATATGTGTACATACATTTAGCCCATAGCAAAGAGAGGGTAATTCAGGATCGTTTTACCTACATTAAAAGAGCACTCAGTCCAATTATTTCACATTTTATGAGCATATGCAGAAACCATTACCATGGATCAGCTGACATTAAGCAATACACTAAGCACAGAAACTTGTTCCTGTGACTAAACTGATGTTTTCCCTACCTGTGAAAGCTTGAAGTTTTCCTCATGGAGATGTTGTACAGCTATAAAATTGGTAAGCATTCATCCAGAAGCCTTGCTTTTTTCTTTTTTTTTTCTTTTTTTTTTCTTTTTTTTTTTTTTTTTTTTTTTTTTCCCAGAGAGAGCATTGCATTAGAGTGATATAAGGTCAGAAGTCTTCCTGGATGAGATTATATTTATGAAAACCATACAAAGAGATAGAACATATTTAAACAACATTTTACTCTGTTATTATCACTTTTCTACTTATTTTGTCACCTCCAAAACAGAATTCATGCTTATCCATCTGAACCCTGCAGAATCGCATTTGAAAGTAATTTACAGGCTAAATCAAAATTACCTTAAAGAAGTATTAAACATTACAAAAGCAGCACCAGAATCAATACCAGCAGAATAAAGTGACCAGCTACAGCCAAGCTTCACATTTCCTATCCAGAGTCTGTACCAAGGAACTGCAGAACTCATTCATTTTTTTGACATTAGCATTAAATGAAGTCCAAATACCAAAATCAACTTGGAAACCTGCGATTAACCTGAGGCTATTTTCCTCCTCATTCTCAAAATATTGACACCACTTTTGCACTCACATTGCACACCTGATTTCTAATAGGATTATTTCCATTTTTAAACCAATGAGATAGATAAGAGAATGGCCAGGCTCTATTAAAAATGAGAAGAAAAAAATCTAATTGGATAAATTATTCATTCTGAAGCCAGCTTGAATTTTATGAAATGCAATTGAAATATCACTATGTAAAATACCCAGTTAACTGTCCATATTTCATTTATATTAAATAGAGGATAGACTTCCCCTGTCAAAATTATGTGTAGCCAAGAAATATATATATTTTAATAAAGGGATATTGCTTTTTCTATTTGGATGCTTTTCTCTCTAACAAACCCTTCATTTTCATTCTCTTTCATTCAAGCACAATGCATATTGTAAGTGATTGCCATAACAAATTTAATATACTTGAATGTGGAGGCCTGATGATGTTCCATTTGTGAATGACTATGCAGACATTTAGCCCTCTGAGTAATGTCATGTTGCCCCCCCTCTCTAGAAATAATTTACTCTTCTACACAAGGGAAAGGGTTAAAATCGAAGGAAAAACACAAGTCATGACAGTGAAACTGATTTTTAGATTCTGCTGGAAGTGACTCAAGGCTCCTGTAGCCACTGGATGTAAAGATAACATCTTGTGGGTCAAACCAGAGCACTGGAAACTGCTGGTGTTACTGGTTTGAGAAAAGCCTGTCATATCTAAATACACATACCTTGAGAAAGGTGTATTTAATCACTTGGCTGCTGTGAGATGTTCCCACCTTTTCCCTACAGAACACCTTGCTGTGTCCTTCAGTGCCTCAGATACAGCAGGTGGGAAATACCTGCCCTTTTCCTGAGTGCTGCAAGTGTGTTCCAGTCACATCTACCCACGGAGCTGCTGATTGCACCCAGTGTCCTGGCACAGGAGACACCTGCTACACCTGTGAGTCTGTGAGAATGAGGCAGGCAGAGCCTTTGCTGAGCTGCTGCTCTTCTGGCTGGTGATAGAGCCCTCACAGCATGAGGCTCCTGTCCCACTCCTGGCCAAATAGCCCATAATGCCACCCCTGTGTTGAATGATAACAGTAAAGGTGTACTAAAGAAGTGAAAGAGGAGGAGGAAATTATAGAAAAATACTTAAATTAAGAGCTTTGATGCTTTAATCCTCTTTGGCAGATCCCTGGGCAGCAGTACAAGGCAAAGCCCTCTTTATCCTGATGCTCAGTAAATGTTTCTGATGGATAAAACATCTTTTCCCACAGACATAACTATATCAAGCTTTTCTATTGCTTATAAAAAGAAAATATTTTTTTCCTACCTTGAAAGCCTTTCTTTGCCACTTGTGTCATCTTTTTTTTTTCTGCTAAAGATGTCTCTGTTCTAATTTAAAAGTACTCAGCACTCCCATTGCAAAACTGAGCACAGACACATGCAGGAAGAGGAAGAATCTGGTATGTTGAATGTTTAAGGAAGTGGTCTTTGCAGCAGCCAGATGCAGTATTAGACAAAGCTTTCTAATTAGCAGAACAAATTGTGTTATATCTGTCTTTTCTGTTTGTCTCACATTTAGCATCTCTGACCCACACAGTATGCAAAGGTGCCAGAAAAAAACAGTGCCTCTGAAAGGGCAATAAACAAAGAAAAAAGGAGAGAATCCAACCCAAATAACCCCACGGTAGCAGTTTAATGAGCCCTGCAAGTGAAGTGGAACATGGAAAGTTGGGCTGGTTGAGGGTGATACCATACTGGGACTTAGAAAATTAACTCCAGAAGAGGTTCCCCAGCTCAGCTTTTGTAGTAGCACATCCTCCTTCTTGTTTTGCTTTGAGGTGTGATGAATATCAGTCATCTGTCTCATGAGGCAGCAATGACAAAAACAGTGATGATAGGAGAATCCCTATCCTGTTTCCCCCTGAGTCCATCAAAACTGGCTAAATCTGGAGCTGAACTCTCCAAATCTGGAGGAGTCTCAATACATACACTGAGATTTGGCAAAGACTGAATTTGAATAATGTTTTGTGACCTAATAAATTTATCAGTGCAATGGAGGCCTTGGAAGGAGCTGTCATCATGAGAAACACAGTTGGAACTGAGGATGGTCTGTTATTTGCAATACTTCATCATTAAAATCCTCTCCATCCTGAATGATGAACAGTTGTCTATAGGAATACAGAACACAGCAAAATTTAAAATGCAGGGAAATTTATACTGTGGGGAAGGAAGCCATCTCAGAGACAGAGAAGCTATAAAACTAAGGGGCAGCATTTGTCTACATTTTGCTTTGACTGATTGAAAGCAGGCAGGGTTCCCAAAGACTTGGCTCTGGAAGCACCCAAGAGGATCTCTTACAAGATTAGGTCCTTCTAACTTTCCTCAGAAATACATATTTACACTCCCAGCCCTTGGGATGTGCAGAGCAGTGGCTTTTTGCAAACACTCCAGGAAGGAAGCAGTTCAGAACAGCTGGCCCAGTTTCCCACATTCATGAAACCAGTGGATACACACACAGTATTATGTGTACAGGCCATATTATGCCCACAGTTCCTAACTCTGGTTCCAGTTTCTGCTTCCTCTCTCCATCCTTGGGACTTTTTCCCTACTCTGTCTTCCTGGAGGAACCCCTGCAGATCTGCTGAAGAAGATGGTTTGGTACAATTTCAGAACAGCCTGCAGACCCTGTGGAAATCATCTGGGCAAAAGCTATTTCTGGAAGCAATAGAGTTGCTGAAGCTAGGCTTATTGAATGCAGTTTCACAGCTGACCAGCTGTGGCTGAGAGCACAAGCTTTCCAACTGAAGTGCTTGGGGCAATCTTTTCCACACTTTCCTGGTCCACAGAGCCTCCAGAGTGCACTAGAAAAGCCTTTTCCTCACCAGTGGTACATCACGCATGTCTCACTTGTACCCAGACACCCATTTTTCCTAAAATCCTAGGAACTACATTATCTTTGGGATTTTTGCTTCTGTGTAAAACTCATTTTGAAAAAGGCCAATGGGCTTGTAAGTTTTTAGGGCAAGGGAACAAAATCAGAAAGGGAAGGATTTTCTCAATCATGTTTCCAAATGAAACTAGATTAAAGAACAGTAGTTAGAATAATAACCATTCTATGCCATTTTCACATAATCTCTGATCACATCAGTAATGTGACCCACCAGTGCTGTTGAGTTCCAAGCCCCTCCTGCTCAGACCTGTGGTGGTTGCTATGATCATGACACAATTGCTAACAAACCCCAGGCTGTTCCTCTTGTTCAAGTTGTGGCAGCTCATCCTTTTAGCTGTGGATGTGCCTGGCACATTCCCTGGTGTGCCTATCAGTAGCTCTTGACACGTGCAAAATGCAGCAAATATTAATCCATCAAGCCTCACAACCCCCTCTTGGGGAGTGAGACAATTTCTTTCCAGCTTACACTTTGCAAAGCCAAGGAAGAGTCTCTCAAGGACAAGTCCAGCATGGCAGAGGCAGGGGGACAGTACAGGACACATTGCCCCCAGTGCCACCACGGGAAAACTCAAAGCAGTAATATCTGGGATGGAAAGGAAAAAATGTCATCTCTTCAGCTGTTGCATTTTTCTCCCAAAAGTCGAAGAGGCTGTGGCCAGGTGCATATTTGTCAGTGTTTCAAGCAGGCAGAGCTTATTACTGATGCCTGAGCGTTCATTTGAACATCTGCACCCTTTTGTCCTTTGGGCAGCATTTGGCGAGCCCTTGGTTTGTCCCAGCAAGCTTCTGTGTGCATCTGCCTTGTTCTGGAGACAGGCTCAGTGAAATCATGAGGGCTTTGACTCATTTCTAATGAAAACTTGCCTCAGAGGCCAGCTTCAATTAAGAGTGGCCACAAAGGTTCATACCTCCACCTTTCCCAGCACAACCTGGAGCCAAGTGTTGATTATTCCAGGGCATGTTCCTGCAGGCTGCTGGTGGGACAGTGCTGGCACTGATACACACTTGGGCTCTCAGGGGGAAGTCAAAACCTTGTGAATTCAGGCTAATCCTGGTGGAAGAGGGGAAACAAACAGAGCCAGGGAGAGCCACAGGAACCAAACTGCCTCTCAACTTCATTAACATAAGTGTTTCTTGTTCAGCTCATTATCTGAATCCAGTTCTCCATGTATTTCCTCCAAAATTTGTAAGGGGAGGGGAGCCCCGTGGCTTGATATATCCACTTCACCTCCCTCCTCCAACCAAAAACTCGTCAATCACTGCTGACTCTTTTTCAGTAAAACCTTCATTTCATTAAAATTTAATTATTGGTTTAATTAAAATAGGCAAGCAGCAGTGTGAGATGTGTATGGTTTTTTATGGCTGAAGGAGATTGTAAAGTCCTCATTCATTTCCCAAATGAGCTTCCTCTAAAAATTGGGCTGCCTTTTTATAGGCCAATTCTCAATGCTGCTTTCAAATGGATCCCACAGCCATTCATATAGATTAATTCGGGCAGTGAATCAGATCCTGCTTATTGGCTGTCTTTCAGAACACACTGACAATGCTCCAGGAGCCCTGTGGTACAGCTCTGGGAGCCCATGGGTCTCTCCAAATGATTAATTAATCCTCATACAGGAATTTTTCAGTTCCATCTTAATTTATTCACATTGCAAAACAAATTTCGTCTTGGTGAAATGGACCAGATTGACAAGCCTTGTGTGACTGACAACTGCTCTGTCTGTTATTGCCACAGAAAGTGTGACATGGGGAAGGTTCTCCTATACTGGTGAAACTTGTCTTGTGACACAAGAGACAACAATTATCTTTTTTTTTTCTTTTTTTTTTTTTTTAATCAAAAATACAGTGGTCCTTGTCTCTTCTCTCAATGGTTTCTCCAGCATCCCTGTCCCCTCATCCAGCATCTTGGGAACACATCTGTACACAGTGAGAAATCAACACACAGAAAATTGGCCTGGGCCACTACACAAGGAGTTTCCCATGGAAAAAGTGGGGAAGGGACAGTGCCACACTGGAGAGTGTGGATGTGTCTCTGGGGCAGAGATAGCAGCACACAAGGATGAGCAGTGAGGCATCCTAGTGCAGTCATGGCTTCCCTGAGAACCAAGTCCATGAGTTGCTAGTGATTTTCAAGTAATAAAAGTGGTTTTCACCTCACAATAGAGATGTGAATCTTTAGACTCTCTTGAATCCCCAAGCCATCTGGTATTTGGATTTGTTTTAATCACTCTTCTCTTTGCACCAGTGAATTGGGTTTCAAAGAACTGTGTAGCTCTTTGTAATGCTGGTTGCAAAATAATCACAACAAAAAGAAGAATATTGAAACTTTCAAATCATTTCAGCTCATGCTCCTAGGCAATGCTGGGCTGCCTTCCCAGGGCTTTGCAATCTTCAGATCTCTTTGGCCATAGTCCGTGAGGAAATGAGAGAAGCAAGCTTTCATTTTGAAGCAACCCCCCCAGACACTTTTGCAAGTACCTGCAATGACCTTCAGCTACCCAACCCTCTCCAGCCACACTAGCTGAGAAAGCAAGTTAAGCACAGGGCTGGGAACGGAGTGTGCTGTTTCAAAAAGCTTTTACATCTCTTTTGTACTTGCTCTAGTCTCATCATTTTTCATTTTAAATATCTTCCTACATATGCCTGAAGGTTGTAGATCTCTTTTTATAACAAAAAGTATAGATCAATCTGCAGGTAGAGGTCTAATTTTCAGCATTGTCACTGAGCTCCTGGGGAGCCTGGAAGCACTTGAGAAAATCAGGTAGCAATGCTGGCACCCTATATCTTTCTCCTAAAGAAACATTGATCATTGTATGATGAGAAATGGAAGGACTTCTTTTCCTCTTCACGTGGCTTGACTGAGCAAAACCTCAGAAACTCCTTGTTGTTGATGCCAAAATGATACTTGCCTCCATGGATCCTCTTAGATCTCTGTGAAAACATTAATAGATTGTCATGGTTGCTGTTTGGAACAGATAAAACTGCAGACTGGTGATAGGTTTGAAGAAAAGAGTACCTGGGGGATCAGAAAGGGTTTCAAATTGTCGTGCCCACAGGAGAAACAAGGCTGGGCTAGACAGGCTTTCATGTGAGACAGTACATCCATAGGACATGGCTTTATGCTGTCATGTTCAACCTATTTGGGCTCTCTTGCCTTCTGCAATAGCATTAAATTCACATCACAAGGTCCTGTGAGGCTTTGCAGCTTTGAGCTCCTCAGCTGAAAGGAGCCATGTAAGTGTGGACATAATTGTATCTTACTGAGGAATGCTGCTGTAATAAACAGCCTCTATTACCAACTGTCCAGCTGTAATATTTGTGTTTATGTCAGCACTTAAAAATCATTGATCTGCAATAAGCTCAGTGTGGGGAAAAGAATCTGATCCAGAGGTCAGAGAACAGAAATTCAATTTTTCCTTATCAGGCTGGAGAGCTCATCCAGGGAATGTGGGATTGCACAAAGCTTTGCTGCTGCTCCCTTCCCTGCTGCTAGAGCAGCACTCAGGGAGGTGACCCAAGATCAAAGCTGCTTGCAGCAGCACTCTGGCTGCAAGGCTAATCATCATTACTCTGCTTGGGCTGCCAGCTTGCAGGTAACCACCCACTGTGGTGTTTGCTGCTGTGCCAGAGCTGCACAGCCACTTTGCAAAGCCAGAGCCTCCCCACAGCCCTGTGTGTGTGGGGCAGCAGCAGGGTGAGCTCTGTGGATATCTGCCAATCTGCCAACAGGTTTTGCTCCTCACAGAGCCTTTGAACTAGGAGCTGCCTCGCTTATTTTCTCTGGGAGCAGGAGGGTTGCTGAACAATGGGTGCTGTGGAGAGCAGTAGCCCAGGTGGAGCCTGCCCTGGGCACACACCAGTGAACACACAGCAGGGTAAAACTCTGCTCTGCAGCACCTGAGTGCAGGGCGTTGCACACTTTGAGCCTCCGAGTGTATGTCTCTCTGAAAACCTGAAAACCTCCTCCTCAGGCAGCTCCTGATGTGTTCCCTTGCCCGTGAGTAGCAGTGACCATCCTGCCCTGTCCAAACAATCTGGGATTCTCCTTTCTTCCATCTCCTGCAAGGCAGCTTCTCTGCTTGACTCCCCTGTCACCACGCATCTCAACAGTCCACTTAGGATCAGTGTCTGTGTCCTCCTATCCCAGAAAGGACCTGGGACCACCCATGCTATTCCCCACCTACCCTCTATGTCCTTTCCTTTTTTTTTTTTTTCCCCTCACTTTCCCCAGTCTTGCTCTTGAAGGCATTAAAGTTACCTGGAAGGGACACCATCTCCCAGTAACTGGGCACTTTGGAAATGGGATTACTGGAGTACAGTGTTCTTCCCATCTGATCTCCCTGGTCCATGCCTTGCCATCTCTCTCCTCCGTGGGCTGCAGGGACTTTGCACCAGGTCTCAGATGGAGAGGAACAGGGCAGGAGGCAGGAACTGCCTCACTGGCTCTGTGGCAGCTTCAGGGTTGCTGAAGGATGAGCAAATCTGCACTCAGAGGTCAAGGAACCTGCAATTCCTCTCTGAGTCTCCATTGGCAGGTTAAATGGATTGAGAAGTTGGTCCTAGCTCATTACAGAGAAACTGCAGGGAAAAAAAAGGCGAAATTAGACTGACCTTGCCCTTTTCAAGCACTGGGATGTGGGAGAAGAAGAGGTGATGTAAGGGCAGAGGGCTGGTGATGGGAAACAAGGCTAATGGAGGGCTGGCTTCTGCGCTAAACCACAGTAAAACTGCACAATATCATCACCTACCAGCTCCTTGCTTTAATCCTTCTGAGCCTGCAATCCATAACTGGGGACTTGTCTCTACCATCTAGGGCACCTGGCAGCCCACAGCTCACCTCCCTAGAAGAAAGATTTGTGATCAGATTAAAGCCCATTTCATGTTCCCCTGCTCAGCTCCTTGTCAGCTCCCTGCTCCCCCTGATGTTTACACAGGATACCTGACTCATTTCCACATGAAGAGCTGACATTTCCCTCTCAAACCCAGCACAGGGGTCATGGGTTGCTGTGTTAAAGGGAAGAACTACAATGAAGAGATATTTCTAATCACTGCATCAGATTACAAAAGAATGTAAATCACTGAGCAGTGTTTTTTTGTTAGGAGCAGAGCAAGGTTACTTCAGGTAGTTCTCAAGAGCATTTTGATATCTCACATGATACACCCACGTGCAGAAGCTCACACGAGTTCACACGGACTCGGCTGTCGCTGGAATCCTTAGGAGAAGTTAACCATGGCATGGGAAAGGAAGATGCTCTGATACTGAGGAGTGCCTCCACCCTGTGCTGCACCCCAGAGCTCCCACTTCATCTCCACAGGGTCATTTTTTGCTCCGTGCCCCTCTCAGACATCTGGTAAACTGGAGTAATGTCCCCTCTTGGCAAGGACAAACATTAAAAATACAGCAAGTAAGAGGAGGCATAGAAGGAGACAAGGCAGATATGGACATGTAACCATCAGCTGGGACCAGGTTTATCAGCATGTCCATAATGTGGTTATTCACAGAAATGTCACTGAGAAGCTGTGGCTGCCCCATCCCTGGAAGTGCTCAGGGCCAGGTGGGATGGAGCTCTGAGCAGCCTGGGCTAGTGCAAGGTGTCTCTGCCCTTGGCAGGAAGGCTGAAATTTTAACCTGCCTTCCAATCCAAACATTCTGTGATTCTATGACTTAACCTCAATTTTTTGCTCTCCCCCTAAAGAAACTGAGGTGATTCAAGGGAAGATGGGGAGGAAACAAACCGATAAAAGGATATAGCAAAATTTTTCTCTTTTGTGGCAAGTGTTGGAGATGGTGTAAAAGAGGGTAGAAGTTGTCCTGGCCTTAGAGGTGTCAGGCACTGCCTGCAGTGCTTTTGCAGTAAAGATTGTGAATATATTTTGTGTTTCTCACTCCTTCTTGTGATTTTTGGGGAACCTTCTGTGAGCCACCTGGTATGGTTCTGCTTCATAAAAAGTATTATAAAAATGGAGAGCAGTTAAATGTGACCTGAACCCCACTGAAATGCTCTGGAAGGGTCTCCATGCAGCCCTGCTCCAGCCCTTTTTTGTCTTGAATGAAGAGACAGTGAAGAGGAGGGGAGGGCAGATGGGAGCTGCCTCTCTGGCAGCCAGCAAACTGCCACCCAAATCAAACAGCAAAGTCAAGGAAAAAAAAATAAAAATAAAAAACATTTAGGAAAAAAAAAAAAAAAAAAAGGCAGGAGCCCATAATCATTTTATGATTCTAATTTAACTTTTATGAACATGTTTTGAGCTCCCCTAGTCAGGCTCTAGTATTGATCTTTTCAGTATTGTTAACTCATAACCAGACCATATTTGAAGACATAAACTTTAAGAGAGATAATAAAGAAGAGCCAGACTGCACCAGCTTTATTCTTCTTAGCACAGGGACTGGGAGCTGTAAATCCTACTGGAATCAGTGAAATTATGCAAGTGGAGATGAACTCCTGGCTGTGTCAATTTTTTAGATATTGGGCACCAATGACATCAGTCTTTATTTCTACTTCAAAGTGGAACTGTCTTGGGATATAAAGCAGTGGGAGAGGAAGAAGCCAAACAGTGGAAAAAAAGCACTGACTTCTCTGTGTGTGCTTTTGTGAGATGGGCCAAATTGCATCATTTTGGCCCATCTCTGGACCAGCTGCAGGTTCTCCCAAAATTATTCATTTCTTAGATTCAGGTCCTTCCTTCCAACTCCATTAAAGATTTGAGCTAAGCAGGAACATTTAGATCTTGCAAATGCTTATAGGGTGAGCTGCCCTGAGCACTAGCACAAGGTGATGAATCTCCTGGCTTTGCTGTACTGCATGTCTGCCTCGTGTTTTAGGTCAGGGACATTAGTGTAGCTTGCTCCCTGCTTCTGACTGATAACATGAAAAGCCTTAATAACAATGTTAATGGGCTTTTTTCTCTCCATGGTAACAGTACAAGAAGGACAGTTTTCCAGCCTCTATCTGCTTCCTGGAAAAAAAGGAACATGAAAATATGAGACAAATAAACATGTGACATATTTCTTTTCTTTATTAAATTCATCCCAGTCTAATGAAGTGAAGGCAGGGTGGGGAGGGGCACTGCTTTCCACCCTGCTTATGCAAGATGTGAAATGTGTTCTCAGTTTGAGTAGCAGGCTGAAAAACATGGAGGTGGGACTTACACAATCCCTCTGAGGCCCCAAATGGTCTTTGAATTTAGAGTTCAGGCTGGCAAACAGTCAAGATTAAGTGTGAACCTGTGAGTGCTTGCTGTCAGACTGAGTGGTCCTTGTTAGACCTTAGCCACAAGCCACAGGGAACTGCACACTGAACTTCACAGGCTCAAGGTGATGCTGAAATCTTGGGAACTCAGTGGTCCTTTTTGTTAAAAACAACCCATAGGTCTCAGTTTTCAGTTCTGAACAGTGCCCCAAAACAGGTGAGTTGTTATAACTTCAGGTCTTGTTGCAAACACTTGAAATAGTACAACTCTCTTCCTGCTCAGCATCTCCAATCCCCTCGACATCCTGCCTCTCCCCAAGCTTGTCAAGGTTGGAACACACCCCATAACTCTAATTCTGCATTTTCCACGACTCACACCACCCAGCATCTCCATGATGTCTCATGCTGGTTGGAATTAAAACACAAAGGGGATCTTCAAAAAAATAAAAGGCTGTGGGGTGTATCCTGCCAGCAACTTGGAGGGAGCTCAGCAAAGAGCAGCTGGAATGATCAGGGTACTCAAGGCAGTGACTTTGGAGGAAAGATTAACATTGCTAAAATTAGCCCACGTGGGTAACCAATGACTAGCAGGGTCTGTGATAAAAGTCCCTGTGTATCAAGGGGTATAAATAATCAAGGATGGAATTAAAGTATTTAGAGGGCACAGAGGGCAACTACCCAAGTGCACTGCTAGGAGTGATGGTATTAAATAAGGAAAGTAGGGGAAACAAAATAGGGACATCACCTTCTCTCTCCTTAAATGAACTCTGTTTAACCAGGTCTTGAACTAAAGCATACTGCAGTCCCTGGAAACTTTCCTCCAGCACAGCAGTACCCCCTGCAAGAAGGTGACAATTCTAATTTACAATTATCTCATCAGGGTCTTCTTTAGAGGCACATGGAACCCAGGACACCAGACTGGGCATATCTCTTTTTCACTCAGTGGCCTGTCTGCCCTGCAAATCTGACAGTGTCTGTATGGAGCCAGACCCTGGTCTCTTTATCCAGAGGCAGCAGCTCCCTGCAGCTGGCAGTCACAGCCAGAAGGGTTCACCAGGGAAGATTATTCTGACCCAATGCAAGACACACGGTCCTTCCATGCTGTTTCTGCTTCCTTGGGTGAGAGAGGTGCAAATCAGTGAACAGAGTACACACTGCCTTTGTTGCTACTCTTTTCTCTGTGTGTCCTTAGAGTTACCATGGTACCAGCACAAATCACTACTACGAGGTCTAGATTGGACTCACAGACAGGGAGAGACCTGCTCATCCCTTCTTCACTCATTTCTGCCCTTCTCTCTGGGGTGCATCCACACATTCATGCGCCAGGAAATTCTCTCTTGCACTGAGATCCATTCTGCAGTTTTCTTTCACCATGGGGTATTAGCAGTCAAGGACTCTGTATATGTGTTATATATGTTAAGAAAATCATAGGAAGTTATTCCATCCTTCCAGATTAAGAGACTCTGTGCATAAGCAAACACAGTAGCTAAGTTGTATTTTCACTTTCTAAGGTTTTAACTGCCATTGCTAATGACAAAGTAAAGAAACATAGTCATATTTTTTGTGAAGAGCTGTTTGAAAAGCCATATCCAGAATAATAAATGATTCATTGTCGGACTAGCAGGGTAAGTCTTGTGGAGGATTTACATGGTGCCTCTTAATTCTGGTGCTGCTCAATATTTTCATTAATAACCTGAGTGATAAAATATAAATGAAACTTATTAAATTTAGTCCAAAGATTCTATTCAGAGCAAGTAGATTTACTCCAGAGGACAGGCTTGAAATGCAGCAGAGATAAGCAGGGATGGTAAAAAATAAAGGCACAAAGTGGCAACAACTGGTTAAATAACTGTATGGAAGGGGATCTGGAGTGACCACTAAATGGAAGAAGAGGCAAAAATGTCACACTGCTGAGAAAAGGACAAACCATGCTGGGATACAAACAGCAGTAAAGCCTGTGGGATGCACAAAAACAGCTTTTTGTTGACTTTGGGCTCAGCTGAGAACTGCAGCCTGTGACAAGCACTGCCTGGGTCAGCTGAAGGAGAGCAGGAAACAGCAGAACCTACAGTGAAAGGAATGTTTGACTCACAGAGGACAAGATAAAAAGAGAAAGAAAAACCCACTGTCCTGCTCAGTACATAAACTGGGGCATGAGCATGAGTGGTACTGAGTGTCCAGCAGGGGTTAAACCACAACAGAACCCTGTGAGTAGTGACCTCCATCTGTGCTTGAGACCTGCATCCTGACTCCTCTTCACTTTATAGGGAGGTGACATTGGAGCTCAATCAGGAATTTTTGGGATGCTGTTTTATTTTATTTGCACTGAGGCAGTATTTATTTTATTTCATCTGACAGCTGTTTTAGACCATTTCACTCTGCTGGAAGCATGATCAGATCTGAAATGTGGGTTGTAAATAGCTGGGAAAACTGCACATTTAAGTCTAATTTTATGTGTAGCATCTTTTATTAATGTTACAACATTTACTGTGTATTTTAAGTCATCATTGATTTTTATTAAAAAAGATATTTTTATTATATGTGCATGCTGCCAGCAAAATAAAATATTATGTTTTTCCCCCCTCAGTATGAATTCTCATTAATCTTCTCTAAGAGCATAAGAAAGTAAGAAGACAACTCTCTCAGTTCAAGGCAGCATCACTGCCTGAGCTCTGTGACTGAGACATTGTGATGTATTCATTGCACCAGGATGCAGAAGAGCTGCTCAATTGCATCAACAAGCATGTGCAAGGTGGGGGCCGAGGCAACAAAACACTCCCTTGTCACTTATTACATCTGGGGCTGATTGGTGCTGTTAATATATCATTAAGATTCAGAGGAGAGGGGTAAAACAGCCAGTAAGGACACAGAGTTTTCTGAGGAGTGTACAGGCAGCTGAGTAAAGCCAGGCACAGGAAAATTACTGCAGTTTGCACTCAGTCCCCTGGTGCTTTCTTAAGTCAGGCTGTATTGGGTATTAGCAATGACAAAAGGTTTTCCAGCAGTAGAGCAGTGCATGCTGCAGAGAACATAGCCCACCCCAAGAAACCTCGTTCATTAGGAATTTTACTACCTAGAATAGGTAAAGGTGTAATGAGGACAATGATTTTTCCTTATTTTTTTACCTAGATCAGGTAATTTGGCTTTGCATTAATTGAAGGCTTGACTTTCACCTTGCATCAACTGAGGAGCAGACTATAAAGATCTGGTTGCTTACCGGAGTAGAATGCTGGTAAACCAAACCTCTGAGAGTTTTGGTTCTGGGCATTTTGATAAGACACCTGCAAGCATCATCCTTAATAACAATGAAGCCATGACAGTGGGTTAATGTAAACATGGCACAAATTTGAACCAGTAAATGCTGTTGCAACTGAAAAGGGGATATAAGAATGTACATGATTAGGGAAATTTATATGTAAACTGGATACAGGGTGTATGAAAGAACTTTTAAAACTCTTTTCCCTAAGATTCTAGCTTCAGCACTGGGGGACCACTGTGTCATGCCACACCAAGGAACCTGTGAGCACATGAAAGGCAGAACTGCCTGCTGGCAGGTTTTGTGTGTTGGAGCATGGCTTTGATTTTAATGATAAAAAAGGGCTCCTTTTCCTCCCATTTATCTTTTACCATGCAGGTGTGCAAAAAAATCAAAGTGCTAATTTCAGGTAGCTGTTCAGGCATGTGAGCCTGCACAGGGAGGCCACCTGGCCCAGATGCATCCAAACATTTGCAGTCCCAACCACCTCCCTCAGCATCACCTCACAGGGAGGGTGGCAGCTGAAGGTGCTGGCAGCACCAGGAGGGGGCTGCTTGTGTGGGCGTAGCTGGGAACACCAGAACTATGAGAAAACCATCTCCATTTCCCTCCCAGAAAAACATCTTCAAAAAAGTGGCTCATTTCTAAGCTTACTTTCACATATCAGCACTTAGGGAGTATCCATCAAGGAGAGACAGTTGCTAGTCCAGGATGCCATCAAAGGATCCACAGAAGCAAGACCCATCCTCCCTGAAAGTTTTAAGGCTTGGTGGCTTTTTAGCCTTTTTCTAGTCCTCACAATTAAGCCCCCCCCCCCTAATCAGCTGTTGGATACCACAATCAGCCCCAGCAATCAGCCTCCTGCCTCTGCTGCTGATGAAAGCCTGGAAGGGACCTCAGAGCCAAGAGACTAATTGGCCACTTTGTTAAAAAAAAACAACACAAGAACAGGAGAAGAGGGTGGAAGTGTGTTTGTTCCCCCAGATTTGGGGAGCCCAGGAAGGAGGCTGGTACTTTGCTGATGCCTTCACATTGGGTCTGAATTTGCCAGCAGTTCTGTATTTGTGGTGAGCAAAGGCTGCAGTGGCTCATGTCACCCAAGAGACTGATCTGATCTGGCTCTGCATGAGCCTGAAATCAGGAGCATGGTTGTTATCATAGGTTATCACATGTGTTACTGTGCTATATCAAAATTAGTATCAGAACTTTCTCTCGATTCAACATTTTTTAGAGGAGCCATCTCAAGCATTCAATCAATGGAAAGCACTTGCTTCCTCTCTGGCGGTTTAGGTAGAAATAAATCTGGATTACTGAACTCTGGTTAAATTATTTATTGTAGGTATTTTTATGGTCCTTAAAGTCCAATATGTGAACTGGGTCACTGCTTTGTATCCAAAAGAGAAAACAACATGCAGCAAAGACATTTTACTTATGAATCACACCAGCTTCCCCAATTTAGTCTTCATTTTACCCACTCTTAGCACACTCAGCTCAGTGCTGCTGATTTCAAGGCTCCATGAGGAGGTAGATGAGAAGTGGCTGAGAGGCAGAGGGGCCATGCTCCTGCTGTATTTCATCCAGACCATGGCTGGAAATTGGCAGTGTTCCTGCCTGAGAAATCATCTCCACCTCAGAACTCACCTTTAAAAAGGAAAGATTTGTTCTCGTGTTTCAGATGCATCACTCTGTTTGTTTATTGACCCATTAATTATGGTCTGTGTCTTTCAGTGGTCAGGGCAGAGCAGCAAACTGGGATTACAGCTCCAGTGTGACTCTTAAGAGACAGAATTAGTAAAGCTATTCAGCCCAGTCGCTGTAACAAGGTTATAATGTAAAGCACTAAACAATTAGCTGGGAGATTTACCTCCCTGTCTTAAAAGCATTTTTATTACTTAATCAATCACAAGCAATTTATAAACAAGGCTGAATTTTTTACATGGAGCCATAAGCCTGTCTTATTTGCTTCTACAACAAAGCAGGAAAAACAGACCTGAAGTTTCAAAAGACATTTGATCAATTTAAAAAAATAAAATAAAATAAAAGGCAAAACTACCTCAAAAGAAGATAAATGATTTTTTCAAAGAGAGGAAGGACTTCAGCAGAGGCTGGAGTAAAGAAAGTCTATCTGTCTATTTGCTAGTCTATAACATCATCCATAACAGTGGCTTGAAGTAGTAGTAGAGTTGTAAAGTGAAAATGTGAATTGTTTGGGGCAGTTTGTTTGTCTATGCATGCCCTCCTCAAGCTGGATTGCAGCCACCGAGTGCCAGCATTGTGCAATTGCAAAATAAATGTATTAGGAGTGTTGAATCAGCAATATCACGTGTGCTCCAGGTGCCCTTTTTGCTTTCAGAGCTCCTGACTCAGTGCCAGGACAGGGTTGCATTAAGAACCTGTTAGGTAGAGACAAGATACCTGACGCCTCCAAGGAGAGCTCCTCCAAGCCACAGGAGTGCTCAGACTCTCCCCATGTTCTCTTTTGATTTACCTCGTCCTCAGGATGGGCTCCTGGCAGTAACTCTCAGGATTTGTGCAGACAGAAGCAGCTGACCATGGGCTGCACCACACACCAAGGTGCACAAAGATGCCCCAGCCTGAATCCTTCCTCAGCCACTGTGGCTGCTTTGCATCCTTACCCCACAGCCCCCCAGCATAACTGGTTGGACCAGTTAGATTTCCAGGCTGGAAAGCTGGGATAGTTGCCTTGATAGAGATGGAATCAGCACTTGCTGGCTGAGTGTGTTTTAGTTGGTTTGGCAGCAGTCCCAACCCTGCCAGTCCCTGCACCTCTGACATTCAGTGCCTCAGCAATAGTGCTGACTCCTGCGAAACTGGGGCACCAACACAGACATGAAAGTCCCTCTTTGGAGAGAGCTGCTGAGGAGCTCTGTGCTGCACTACCTGCAACAGCTACACTGGAGGCTAAATTCACCTTGGCTTGTGGTGATCTAATTCTTCCAGCATCAGCTTTTTACTGGCTTCGACTGCTCTGATCTGACAGCTCCCAGTCCTGATTCTTCTGCCATTTCCCACCCTACCTGGCTCTTGATTTACACCTTTCCAGAGCAGAAACACACTGATTTGATTCAAAGGAGTGTTACTTCTGTATGTCCCTTACTTCTAGTAACTACCCAAGATGCAGATGGATGGAAAAGCAACCAGCTTCTGATGGGGTGATTTTAGGGAATAAATGGAGTGGACGCTCTTGTGATTTTTTGGAAGTCCAAGGCATGTTCACCTGGGAGAACATGGGGAGCTTCACCCAACCCCACTCCACCATATCTGCAGCTGAGGAGATACAGAACTCTGTGCTGCTCCCCATCCCAGGACAGCAACACGCTGCTGTGAGGAACAGCACTCTTCCTCTTCCCAAAGTGACAGGACCTTGAAATGCCCTGACGGACACTCACTTTTGCTCTTTACTCCTTCAGGAGAACCCTGGAACCACCCACCCACCTAAGACCTTGCTTGTGTGGCTGGTGACAACATGAAGTAGCTCAGGGAGACACTTTGGACTTTACAGTTTTTCTCAAACTGTCTGCCCCATGTCAGGTCCATGTGTACAGGAGGCAGCAGACACTCTGCAGCTCCACGGTGACAGGAGGGAAAAGCTGCCTAGATGAATAGCCCTGTTTCCAGGGTATTCCTGACTGAGATTTCCTCTCCCTGAGCCAGGTGGCAGTGTCCTGTGTTGGGCAGGCTCTTTGCAGCTGCAGCTCATCCCTGGGCAGGTGTGTGGCTGAGCCCCCAGAGCCCTGGGTGACAGCAGGGAGAGCTGCGTGGTGCCATCACAAGTGGGGCTCACATTTCAAGGCCGGTAGGAACAAATGTGTCATCGCATTGTTCAGTGATTTAACAGCTCTGAGTGTTTTTTGACAAATAGGGGCTTCCTCCTTTCGATTCGTGCACTTTTATGGCTGATAATGAAAGTCAGATGCTCGCTAATTTAGGACTTGCATAGCTGAATCCCAGCTTTTGCCAGAGACATGGGAAACTCACACTCAGAAACTGTCACCCCTGCACCTTTGGGGTACAGATTCCTGCCCCATCCTGAGATGCAAGAACATATTTAACAAAAGAAAAATTTGTCATAAAAATATTGCAAAATATTTTAAATTTAAGAGGAGGAAGTGTTGTCCCAACTCATTCTTCCCACCATGGCAGTCACAAAATATACCTGCACATAGTTCCTTTGCATGGAATTATCACTGGATGATTTAGTGTCCTGGCCCACCACACTTGCATGAAATAAATACTTCTAATTGGCAATGAAAATGCAGGTTAATTTTCATTGCATCCGGGCACTTATTATCCATAATATTTATTATTGATCAAGTACTGACAAATGCTTTCTATGTTCTACAGCCATAAGGAGATAAAGCCCCTGTCCCATTAAATATACACACAGTGTTTAACTGGAGGCCACTAGGAATCCCACTGAAGTCAATACCCATTTATCTTCTCTGGGGAGTTTCCACAGGCAGAATAAATTGGGCATGTGAAATTCTCCTCTTGAAGCCTAGATACAATGAGCTCTGAAGGAGACTGTCCCCAAAACTGTGCTCCATCACAGATTTTTTTCCTCTAGGAGGGTATGCTGGGAGAGGCAGGGGAAAGCAGGTGCTGTGTTGCAACATCCAAGTTCTGAGACTCTGAGAGACAACAGGACCTTGGTATCCAAGCAATCTAAATAACGTGTTTTATTGCTACAAAAAGCTCTGGCTGCCCATGCCAAAGAGAGAAACGTGGATATTGTTTCATTAGACTCACTGAAAAGCTTTGGCCTATTCCTGTTCCAGAGCACCCAGTAACTGATGGGTCCACAGCAGCTGTGGGAGAAGGTTTCCTTTCGAGTTTGTTCCAAATAAACATCACCTAACTAGAAATTTTATTCATAGCCAACACAGATTATTTAATTTCTTTGTAATGCAGAGCTGCTGGTGGTCTAAAAGCAAACTTTCTAGTGAGATTCACAAGGAATGTTCAAATAGGTGCTAAAAAATACTGTAAAATTGAGCTATTGTGGCATCTCAGAATTTGTGAGTCCAATTTTTCTGGAGACTGAAAGTGAACTTTACTTCACTGAGTATATCACAATACCCAGGAAGATTTTAGGTGGATTTCATTGAAAATTCATGAACCGCTTTGAATTAGCCAACCCATTTCCTACACCACTGCTGCAAAGTGTGGCTGGATCATCAGAGGTTTCAGGGGTGAATTTTACAATTGTGTGCTGCTTCCAGACTCAGAGATCTTCAACACCTCTTCAGCTTGCAGGGCTTGTGTTTCACTTCTGCAGGTGTTTAAAATTGCATGCAGGATCTAAAAAGAAATATTCCATTTATTTATGTGCACCTGCACTTTGACATTTCATGAACTACTGAATTGAATTCAGTGTGGAAGAGATTTAATGTATTTTCACTTTTTTTATAGGATAAATGATATTTCGTACTTCACCCTGTTTCTTAAGCCCAGACTGGCTTCAGTAGTGATGCACATCCATCCAGAGTCTTTCAAATGATGAAATTTAGATACATTTACTTCCAATGCCACTTCTGCCATTTTTCTGAGTTGCAGGCCATTGATTAATACAATAAGCCTCATCAACTGCAAATGCAGTACAGCAGTTATTGAGCTAATCTATCTTATTTCTAAGCAGTTTTTTATCATGTAATTATTGTAATTACTTTGGCAGACAAAAAACTTTAAGTACTGGGAGCTTTCTTCTCCACTCAAACCAGAAATTAGCAAAAAGAGCTTTTCTCTTGTTTATTTAAGCAGCAGCAGAAGTACAGGATTTTCAAAAGAAAAAGAGGATATCACAAGTTCTACAGCTTCTGAACAAGCATTAGCTTTAAACTGTGGAAGAAGATGATAGAAATGAGGGTTGGTCAGAAGAGCAGTTGCTCCATCTAGGATGGAAATCTCATCTTCAACTTGTAAGTAGCAAATATGAGCAGTGAATTTTGCTCTCAACTTCCATGAGCAAAATCAGAGAGTGTTTTGTGAGAGTGAATGAAATCCAGTCCTATGAAAACTATTACATAATCATGGAATCACTGAATCGTTTAGGGTGGAAAAGAACTTTATGATCATTGATTTCAACCTTTAACCCAGCAGTGCCAAACCCAACACTAAACGATGCCCCTCAGTGCCCCATCTCTGAAATATCTCCTTTGCAAACCGTATTTTTATTCTTCAGAATATAGTTTCATTTATTTGATTTCTTAAAAATAAAAATTCTATATGAAACATTCAGTTTTATTATTCTTGACTTTCTCTTTTCCCTCAGTTTTCTTTTTCTGATACATTTTTCTTCATGATTCCTTTTTTCCCCTGGTTTATCACAGAAAAGGAGGCTCAAAATAAAGATAAACAATACATATGGAAAGACTTAATTGCCCCAAATATTCACATATAGAAAAAAGAAACTGTAGTCAAGCTCAACAGATATTATCAAGAAAAAAATTCAGAGTTTCTCTGGGAAGGGATTAAGCATCGAATGTAAATAATGTACACCCTTGGCAAGTGTCTTCATACTTCTGGCCTTACCTCAAACACATCATAAACCAGCACAGCTGTGAAAAGCTCTCTGGGGACATTCAGTTTAATTGCCAAAGCTCTTCTCCTCAATACGAGGTTTGCAAATGCTGCAAAATACTTGCCTGAAACCTTTCTGTGCAGCATTAATTCCCAGTGCTCAGTGTCACCGGGTAGTGAGCAGCCTCTTGGCCGTTTCCAGCTCTGTGGTTTTGGGATCCACGATAAGAACTTGGGTTCCACTTTTGGGGGGCACTGAGGGTGCAGGCAGGTGTGATGTGACAGGGCATTGCTCCTCCACCCTCAGCCCATCTGAGCACACAAATGCTCACCCTTGAGCTTATCCACCAGCCAGGACTGAAGTTTGTCATTGCTAAAGGAAAATGTCCCTGCAAGTGGCAGGGGGGTTGGAGATAGAAGATTTTTAGATTCCCTTCCAACCCAAACCATTCAATGATTTTATGATGACGATTCTGTGATCACTTCCTTCCCTGCAGCTGCTTGGCAAACTTAAATCCCTTCCAAGCAGTTTGATCTTTAGTCAGCCTAATTTCTCTCTTTTTCACTGTTAGATTCTTCCCAGCTCTCTGGGCAAGGGCAGAGAGCAAAGCAGCAGATACTACAGGAGGAACAGCAGAAATATTCAGCAACTTGCTGCCCTCCCTACCACCTGCTCTCTTGGAGGTACATTTTACCCCATAAATCATCTCTAAATGGGACAGGCATAGTTGTGCCCACATATTTCTGCCTTTCAATGCCTGCTGCACCTGTAGAAATCGTGCCTTTTATGCCATGGGCTAGTTAGCCCAGCTAGCCAGTGTATCAGGGAGGTCCTGGGTAAGCACACCCCAGGCTCATAAATTAGGTGCCTGTAACTTTGGAAATTGGCCCTTGTCACCTCCAAGCACGTTCCCTTCCACACCATTTCTGCAGGGCTGTTGTGGGGTTCACCAGGATGAGAAGCATTTCTAGGCACTCTCTGAGGCAGCACAAAATGCACATTGCTGTAGCTTGCACAAAAATAGAACTTTCAGTGTGCAGGAACTTGCTGTGCCAACTTTGTCAGAGGTGGTTTCTTCTCCCTGCACCCTGCTAGACTTTCCCTTCAGAGCAGAAGATGTGATGTTTCTCAGGGAAGTTCCTGCCTCATCATCTCCAGTTCTTTTCAACATTCATTTTAAAATTAATTTCCTCTCTTCTCCTTGCATCTACCTCTTAATTTGGCTCATACACTGTTATGCGTTTTCTGACTGAAATTTATTCACCAGACAACGTCTTTATGACTGTTTTGCCTCATTTCATTCTAAAAAATACTTTCAATCCAGTTTCTCTAGAAGCCTCCTAACAAAATAACTTTTTGTTTTATGTTATGGGTAGAATCTGCAAAGCTCTTAGATTGCTGCATGCAGGACATCAATTCCAGCTTGTGAAACATATTTTTTTTCTAGAATCCTGCAGCACTATAAGTGGAATTGCTTTGATGAGTAAACTGCTAAATCAACACTTGTCTCACTCTCTTTAAAAAATAATTAAATCAACCCTCCTTCACCTGCCACTGAAACAAACAGAAAACAGACAGATCCCTTGTTGTGACTCAACATTTTCAGCAGTTACCAAGTGCTCTCATGATTACATTTTTCTCTTCTGTGGATAGTTTAAATTCACATTTTTTGGCAGAAGTAAGAGAGGTAATACTTCCATTTTCTTCCCACTTTCATGTGTTTCTGAGACTTGAAAAGATTTCAGAAAGCGCAGAAATGGATGGATTAGCATTGCCAATGGGACAGAGGTGACAGATAAAGCTGGGTCACTGCCTAGCCCCCTCCACACAGATGGAATAGCACTGCTATCTGGTGGCTGCTCCATGACTCATGGAAAATGCCTTGGTTGTCTCAGGCCTCTATTTGGAGGCCAGGTATACATAGCACAGAGGTTTGCCACACAGCTGATCCCAGAAAAAAAGCTAAGGATTAGCCAGGCAGCCAAGCTTACACTCACTTTGACTGACAGGCCAAAAAAAAAAAAAAAAACCAAACCAACCAACCAAAAAAAAGCAAAGCGCTGTTGAGAGGGGTGAAATGGGGAGAATATATTTGTCAAATTGCTGGGGGACAGGGAAAGGTTTGCAAAAAGTTGTTTCCAACATGACAGTTTCCTGATTGTCATCAGATTTTATTCTGCAAAAAAAATGAAACAGATAATATCAGCATGTCCCATTTCTAACAGTCATGGAATTGAAAGCTGTCATGTTGTTGCTCAAAACATGCTTTTGAAAAGAAAATGGATGCTTCTTTTGTTAAAAAAAATATTGTTTTAAAGAGCTGACATCTGAACTAAATGTTTCAATCACAATGAAATGCTACACTTTGACCCAAGATCAGTGGGATGTGAGATACGGAGAGGGTTCATTTAGTTCTATGATTCTGTACAGTATTTCTAGTCTTTTTAGTCCTGAGGCTGGAGACAAAATGAGGCTAAAAAAAAAATATTTTCAAGCAGAGCATCAGGATCCCAGCCAGATTTTGTCATCATGAAAGTAATTTGGAAGAAAACTGTTCAATTAGATACAGTGCAGACCATGACTGCTGTTTAGGTTTGGGATGCACAGAAATGAGTCAGCCGTGGGGTCTGGATCCAGAGGCACATCCACGAGTGGGGCTGCTCCCTATAAAACAGCCTGTGGCCATCCAACATCATCCATCCCAGCTGAGGATCTGCAACTCTGTATTGATGAGCAAAAGATGTGCCACAGAGAGGTCTGGACCCAAGAGCTGGAGTTGTTAATTACAACAGACCCTCGCCTCACCTTGAGCTTGACCGCCAGAATAAACACAGGGATTGGCAGAGGCGAAATGAAGTGGCAAAATCCATCCTGCACAGATTGCTCAGGGACTTTCAGGCCCATCTAAGGAAGCCTTGCTTTCTCCTTGACAGTTTAAAGACCAGCCGTGAACAACTGCGGCTGTGACTTGCTGCTCTAAATATAGAATAACACAAATTATCACATGCTGACAGGTTTCAGTTCCAGGGATGAGTCTGCCAGCAAGGCCTTGAAAGCATCTCCACTCGGCCGCCTGCAAGCCCTGCAGATAAACTCGCTGGGAATAACATGGCCAAACCACAAGTTTTACTCTTCCAGCTCATCTCATGCTCTCCCCCATCCCTCTGAAGTTAAACTCAGCCTACATGAGCACCCTTCTCCTCTCAGCCTGGATGTTTTGTCATTGGCATAACTTGATGGAGGAGAATCCAACCCCGCAATTAGACAGTGCTCAATTTTTCTTACAGCAACGGTAATAAATCTGTGCCTGGCACTTTATCATGTACATGAATCTGGCCCTGCAGACCCCCAGCCAATGTATTTTCCTACTTCTCACACAATTAAAGGTGCCAAAGCTTTTTTCCCTCTTAAGTCACACTTCTGACAATTTCACGAAAACAGTATGAAGGAGGCAAAGAGTCAGCATCAGAGCAGCAAGTTGTGAAATGCAACAATGTTTGGATGTTTGCATTCTGGTGTTTCCTGCAATTAACCTTCTTCATGCAAATTTATTACAGTTTTGAAACAAAAAACATTGTTGCGAATTAAAAAAAAAGAAAAAAATCACAGCAAGTGTTAGAAAAAAAGCATTCCGACTACTTCAATGGTATTCCTTAAAATATTAGTTGTGAGATTTGTAATACAATAATTTGTGGGATCTCTACAAATTTTACACGTTGTCTGAAATATGCACTTTGCACTCAGCAAAGGCGGTGTCTGCTCATCACCAAAAAGGACTGTCATGATTCATGAAGGACTAGGCACATTTAGCCCTCAAAAACGATAGAATTAATATTTTCCCCCACTTTTCCTGCAAACCTGGGTCTAACTGAGATTACCCCTGAAGGAGCAATAGCACAAAAGCTGTGAAAAGTGGGGTCTTCATATTGGAAAACTCGCCAAGCAGCAGAGATGGGTTTGTGTTGTCACAGCACTGAGGATGGCACCTGTGGGACCAGCTGGAATAAAAAAAGAAGCTGAACTGTAGGTGGATGTAGGGGCAAAAAAAAAAAAGATGGTGACATAAAGAAACCACATCTGCAAAGCAGGATCTCAGGACAAAGAAGGACTCTGACCAAACACACAGTGACCAGGAAAAAAGAGCAGGCAAATGCAGGCAGGGTTTATCCTTCTGGGATTAATTGGTTTATATTCTTCTCATAAAGTTACTAGGAGTGCCTGGAAAATCCTGGGCTGTTTGTTTTATTATCATGTGTCCCTGGAGATGTAACTGCAAACCCTGAGGGAGCAATTCATACCACCCAAGCCTTATCACCTGTCCAGATAATCATGGAAAAGAGAAAGGGCACTTCAGCTTTCCTCGGATACAAATTACACTCCCGAAGTGCTTATCTGTCACCGCTGGTTTTGTGGGGAGCCTGGGGCGATCAGAGCAGAGCAAACTGAATCTCCCTGATCCCTGGGGACCACAGGGTAGAGTCGTGGCAAACAGCAAGACCTTAAGCCATGGCAGAGCAACTGGACCATGGGTTCTGTTTCTGTGATGGCAAAGGAGCCTCTACCCAAACGTGTGCCACAGCAGGGCACTCCCAAACCTGCCTGAGGTGTAGGGTTCCTGTCTTTGACTCACCATGGACTGACCTCTTCCAGTGGGAAATTACTCAGCCAGCAAACTCCCAGCCAGCAGCCTTTCCCTCCACAGAACGTGGCAAACCACAGAGGTTTTTCTCTCCTCGAGGTGTTTCATCTCCTGAGAGAATCAGCATTGCAACAGGGAACAGTTTGTTCCCTTGATCCGCTCCCTGCTGATCCTCATCCCCTTTACCTCCATAGCCCCATTAATGCCTTGCTTTCATGAACACAGGTATTTTGTGAGTCTCCTTCACTCTGGGGACTGGGATAACTTCTTATTCAGGATGGAAAAGGACATAAACAGAATATTTAACAAAATGACTGTAAGCACCGGTTATACCTGAACAAAGAACTGCAAATGGCCCTGTAATGTACTTTATACCTGCTTCTTTTCAGAGACTGCACTACAGGCTATTTACAATTCATATTCCACATACCCCTGCATTTGAAATGTCTTTCTTTCTCACTTACTTGCTGATTAAGTGGCAGAGTCTAATCTCAGCACAGACTCCAAAGCCGCAGCAAACACAAATCTTCCTGGAGATAACTGAAATAGCAGATTTATTTATTTCTATTCTTTTGCAACTCAGTATTTGCATATTAGAGTGGTTATTGGGAGGGGGAAAGTCACAGATGCAAATCTGACATTCATATGTCAGCTTCTCCATACATAAGGTCAACTCTGATGAGGACACTTGCTAGTCTCCAATTATAGGTCTCCTAATGCGTAAATAAAGCTAATGAATGGCATCTGCCATGGAGCACGACTCATAAAGAAGATGTTAATCTAAGCCAACCCAGCTGAAATTTGCTCCTCTTGCTTTTTGATTCTCAGGAGATTAAGATGTTGACTTGAAAGTGGTTTGAATCACTCAGTGCACATAGCTGGGGTCTGCCCAGCCCTCCTGGATCAAAATGTGTCCCCTGTCACCTTCTCCCTTCCCCGGGCACCCTTCCCAGTCCAGAGCAGAGTGGCCTAATTTTACAAATTAGGGTGACTCCAGCTCAGGTTCCAGCCCAGGCATAACCACCTGCAATTCAATCCCTGTGGAAAGAAGATCTTGGTCCTTTCCAGAGAGGACACTGGCCACTGCTGCGAGGACAAGTCCTTTCAGCCCTTCTCCAGGAGCTGACAGGGTAGATGAAACTTCAGTTTAGTGCCTTGGAGAAAGGGCTCTGACACAGACATCGTGTGAACCTGGCAGAAGTGCCAGTGCTTGACCTCTCGCTGTATTTTCTCAGGCAAATAACTCCCGGCAGGGCTGAATGCTTCCGATGGCACAGCGCTTGTAGCCGGAGCTAATTGGTGACTCCTTTTTATCACCTCTCCAGTATCATCTGGATAAACTGGCTCTATCACTCTACAGCCCCAGAAACGTGAGTAGGGTAACAGGCTAAAGATGAGAACACAGGGCTGGCTGCCAAATGCTTCTGGGGCTTGTTCTTCAGGCATCTTGGTTCCTCCTCACTAATACTTTTATCCTCTCCCCATAAATCTCTGTTTTCAAGTTGGTATTTTTTGCTTTTTTTAGAGCAGTGCCATGGCAATTCCAACAGTTGGAAGCCCTGGTGCAGCTTTCAAACAGAAAGTGAAAGGCTCGCAGGACCAGCAGGTGACAGTGGCACTCATGGGAGTGCTGAAAACCTGGGTTCTTCACCTGGCTTTGCCTTGGCTTTCAGGGCAACTTAAATAAGCTCTTTATGCCTCAGTTTTTCAGGAGCTGCTTGCAGACATCTTAGTAAAGTACTTGAAAGCTTTGTGGATGGGAAATGCACGGCAGCAAGGACTTACTAAAATCAGGGTGAGATATTTTGTCTTTCTCAGATCAGGGCAATAAAGTACCGATGCAAAGAGAAAAGCTGCAATAGTTAATACTAGGAAAGAATTGACTTCCATCTGGTACAATAACTTCCTTTGGGCTTTTCTCCAGCTCTACCTCAATAATCTCCCTTTTATTACCCTTTATATGAGTTTCAAATTCCCTAGCTGCAGAGGCTGGCAGGGCGGGAGGTGGAGCTGCTCTTCTGAGACAGATCCCTTGGCTCTCTCCAGCCTGGTGACTGTAAGCTGGAGCTCAGAGCAAAAGCTGTGGTGAGAAATGTGGGCAATAAATAGAGCAAGTCCAAAAAGCCCACTGCTCTCCAACCTCCAGATCACTCCATATAACAGTGATCCATAACATGCACCCATAACCTGGATGAAGAGGGAGATTAGCAAGTGGAAGGGCAAGGGGCTGAGAATAGAGGGCAAGACAAAGGCAGCAGCTACCTGCAGATGAGACCTGTAAATGCTAAGCACTTTGCAAAGCTTTGTTTACACGCAGCATGAAAAAAAAAGCTGTGGATCAAAGTCAGTCTTTGGAGTGGTGATAAGAGAGGGGCACCGCTGTGAAAGCCAGTGGCTCTCAGCATTAACAGGAGCTTTTTAGCCTTTTCCCAGCCTCGTCAGTAAGGGGTTTATTTACAGTTTCCAAAGAAGAGAGAGCTGAGAGATGTCTGGAAGTGGTAATGGGAAAGGCAAAAATTTTCTCCCTTTTTAAGAGGCACTAGTGAGCTGTGAATCCTGGAGCATCCTGCATCTTTGCTTCCCTCAGCACTCCAGCAAAGTGACCCCTGGAGCTGTCCCTCCTGCCTGGGAAGCATCTCTCCCTCCATGCCATGACACACGTTCAGTGTGCAAGTGAGGACAAGACCAAACCTTGAGGAAGTCAGTGCAACACCACCAAAACTTACTCATGAAATTAATGCAAAAGCCTGGGAATTTGTTTTAAGACCTTTTTTTCAAGCTAGTAGATAACCATTCAGGCAGGTCAGTGATCTCCGTCTCTAAGAACTTTCTTCATTACTACATTCTACATTTAATGAAAAAAATTTAAAATCTTCACATCCCTCAGCCTAAAACCAATAAAGACGAACAGCTCACACTCAGGCAGCAAAGTCTGGCCCTGGGAGTTGCCTGTGACCTGAAACTCTCTTGCCTTATACCAGGGATTTTCTTATTCACAGGAATTCTCCAGCACAAAAGGAATTGTTAACAACTTTCAGATCACAAAGTTTCCCTTTTGTATTCAATGGAAATGGGGAAAAGCAGTCATACAATACAAAACTTGCTAATATACCATCATCTGCTCATATATTATAAGACTTGCTTATTGCTCTGGTGATTGATATATTTTTAGTATGCAAGAAGCTGAGCATCGTATGCCTTCCAACTGCTTGAGCACAATTATTGTATTGATTTGATGTGACAGTAGCTCTGTGTTTAAGGTGGTTTATGTTTTTTAATTTGCAATTAAATAAAAGGATGTCTACTCTGCAAGATGGCTGACTGTTGTTTATACCCTGCAGTAGTTGATGAAGCAAACTTTTATTTGGCTTCATAAAACATAGTTGTTCTGTCACTCTGAAGCATATTAGCTAGAGCTCTCAGAGTGGTTTCTTACCTAGCAAAAGATAAAACTAAACTCCAATCTATTTTAAAGTAGGCAAGGTAACAACATCAATGTTGCAATGGGACTATAATGAAGTAAGTGAGCTGGCAATATTGTACTATTGATAAAAGTAATGGTGATAATATATTTCTATAGCACCTTTCATCTTGAAGTGCCCCAGGTATTCACGTGTTCCTTTGCTCTTCCCCCTCCCTCCCTTCCTCTCCTTCACTGTATGTATATAAATGCAGTCATATATACATATATTTTATTTAAGCCCTCCTCTTCTTCCATGGATTATATCTTAGCTTTGCAGAAAGGAGGACTCTTGGCAGCAGCCTAAAACCAAGTGCTGCACAAGTTACTGAGCTGTGGATGAGATTGCTTCATTGTCCATGGCTAGAAGGGAATAACCCAGCAGTGGAAGATCCCCAGTGTCTCACCCAAAGCAGGTAACACTCATGCTGCCTGAGCTTCATAAATCGGAGGTGCTGCACAAAAAAAAATGGGAAGACAACATTTTCCATCTGTAAATGTGCACTGTAACTCTGTAGCTTACATTCAGAGGAGTAGCTATAAATGTGAGCTGGGCACATCGCTGGGTGCATCTGTCACCATGTGTGACAATGGCAGAAGATGACTGATCTTCCTCCCACACACACACCATAACCTCATCTCCATGTCCTCTCAAACGTGGAAAATTTCCTCCACCAGGGCTGCCCAAGAAAATGGAAAATCACCAAGTGCTCCCTTGAAAACTTGATGCATTATCTCTTGCAGTCCATCTTCAGTAGCTTTGAATTGATCCCAATTCAGTACAGAGGCACTGGATATTCGCCAGCACCTCGTAGTCCAGCTTGGTGCCTGCCAAGCTAAAGAGTTAAATCAGCTGGGGGGACATTTAAAACCAATGCATGTTTCAAGCATAGATAAGGCCTGGTCTTGCTGACCTCCATCCAGCTGGCCTGTGCCCAGAGCTAAACCCTCCAAGAGATGCGATCGCCATCTCTCCATTACCTTCGTCATTCCCGAGATTCTTCCCCACAGAAATGTGGCAGGCAGAAACACAAAACACCACCAGGGTCAAATGTTTCCAAATGTTGTGTAGCAAATCTCTCCAGCCTCGGGTGGGCCTCCAAAAATTCCACAGATTCTGGGCCATCCATTCATCAACCTCAACTGAGTTCTCGTGCTTGCCGTGCCACAGGAAATATGTGTTGATTATCATATGATGTACTATAGCATACATACAGCTGAATTCCTGTGTCACCTTGTGCTCCTTCAGACAAAATAATCTATAAATACCAGGTCTGACCCTGACAATGGATTTGTTTTGACTGCAGCAGTGCCACTTCTGCATGAATATTCCAGCAAGCAATTACAACAGGAATGTAGCAGAGACCAATATTATCAAATGCTCCCCTCAAGGAGATTATTAGACGAGTCATCACGTCATCCTTTGCCATTATTCAGCCCAGAGATCTGACATAAGGAGTTGGGTCCATCAAGTGTAGGAACCAGCTTGTGCCATGTGATCTCAATCTACCTCAAACATCCAAAGTAATAAGTTACAAAAATCACTGTTGATGGCCAACATTTTAAAGCAGCTAAAATGTGCATTCCATTGTCTGATCAATTATTAGGGCAGACAGGACAATTACATCATCCAGCTACCAAACAAGAGGCCATTATGTCTCAGTCTATCAGCTTTACATAACATGACACAGACTCTCATTTTAGTGCATTGCATTGGTGCACACACACCAAATAAGTTTTAGTAGTAGTTGAAGGCACATGCAATATGAGTTTATGACATACTATGGATTTCTGGCAAGTTCTGCCATGAATGAAAGTGAGCCCAGGTTAGCTCCACAACGGGATGGAGAGGGACAGAAAGGGACATTTACACAGCAAGATTAAAGGGGAATTCTGTAATGCATGAGTTATATAGCACACAACATATAGATAAGCAGTATTGCAGAGTAAAAGAATTAAAAACCAATTTTTCTTCTGCCATATATAAAGCCTTTATTCCAAAATCTCTTTAACTTGGCATATAATAACCTTTTATTTAACTACAGGTGATGCTTCTAAGTGACTGGTTTTGGAGATATTAATTTTCCAACAATTTCATGTTGCTCGCAGTTTAAAACACATTTAAAGAAACACTTTAGGGGTTTGTGTCATTTTAAAAGCATTCTCAAATAACCCAGCTTGTAAAAGGATAAAAATTTGTTATTTCTTTCTTAACAGAATACAGGTTATCAGAACATTGTAATTTACATATTTTTCAAACTCCTTAGAGTAAAAACCCTCCATTATTAATGGATGAATATAGGAGAACCAGAAGAAATAGCTAGAAAACGAGGAAGCCCCACTAGAACAGACCCACTGAAACCTGGAGTGTCACACAGACCTCAAACAACCACAGCTTTGTCCCAGGATTTTTGATCCGACAAAGAAACTTATAAAAATAGGAAAGGCTATGTAAAAAGAAAGATTTTTTTCATGCTATGCAGGTGTCTGAGAGAGATATGTGGTGTTTGGATTAATAATGACACAGCCCTTCTGGTGTGAAGAAGAGACTGGTCCCAATTCTCTCAGCTCATGAAAACCTTCTGGCAAACTTTGCCATGACAAGGAAAGATTGAATGATAGGGACTTTGTGGTTTAAGGAACAGCAAATTTCCACCTTGCTTACTTAAGTCTGGGCCTTTTCCTTCTGTAGAGATGCATGTGGCAGTCTCAGACCATACCTGACATACAGGTACAAGACCTCACTCCAAACCTTTCAGCAGACACCTGGCAAAGCAGCCCTGGGGACTGCTCCCCACATAGCTGCTGACAGGAACCACATCAGGGTAGATTCTGAGCACAGGTGTAGGTTAGATATTAGGAAGAAAGTGTTCCCTGGTGGTGAGGCACTGGAACAGGGTGCCCAGAGAAGCTGTGGGTGCCCCATCCCTGAAAGTGTCCAAGGCCAGGCTTGGACAAGGCTTTGAGTAACCTGGTCTAGTGGAAGGTGTCCCTGCACTAAGAATCTAAGATTCCTCAAAGTCCCATCCAACCTGGCCTGGAACCACAGCAGGGGGTTGGACTAGATGATCTTGAAAGTCCCTTCCAACCCAAATTCTACGATTCTATGTTTATAAACTGCTTTGTGACACAAACCAAATTCAGATGTCCCTTTCTAGGAACAGAGGATTCACAAAGCACATTGAACAACACAGTCTCCCCACAGGAATTTAGGACTACAGCAAGGGCTTATGTAAACACAGCTTTTCACATACCACACCTCCCAAAAGTGCCAACAAGATCCCATCATCCTCTTGCTTTTCACACATTACTCAGTTTCAGTGCTGAAAGCAGGGCCCAGGACTTGGAGCCTGCCCAGAACAAAGCCACCCTGATACTGTTATGTTTTGCTGCTCCAAAAACCAGGCTTCAACTCAGCACCAGTGCAATGTTGTAATCGCACTGTGAGATGCAAGACCACAAACAACAGGCACAGGAAAAGTCTTTCTAATCCTGCAGAAAAATTTCCAGAACTACAAAGCCATTCTTATTCCACACTAGAGAAAAAAGAAACAACCCCTTTTGAGGAGTTTTGATGCCACAAGAACAGTAATCCATGTCTGATTCAGTGACTGGAATCTCAGGGCTTGCCTGTGCTGTACATTGCTTCTGAAATGAGAGGCAGCATATCCATGTCAGTGTGATTCCCAAATTAATGACTGCTTTTTAAAGAGGACTATTCCTGGCCAAGGCAGGCATATGGTGCTGGGAACCCCAGTGCTGTGCTGGGTACATGCACAGGCATATGTGGGTGCTAGGATGCTTCAGGCAGCACGGTGCACTAGCCATGATACACTTCCCAAAAAACAGTTTACAATCCACACCAGAACATGATTCACTGTTTTAAGGAGACTGCCATTCTCTCTCCTGCTTTTTCTCTCTGTCCCTCTCAGAGATCTTGGACTCAAAAATGATGCTAACAAACCAGCTCTGAATGCTACAGTGAATATTCCTGTGAATATTTACATTTCTTTCAACAGATAATCTATAGTGTGAGCCTTCCATTTTTATTGTATCTTACAGCACCAAAAGTAGGCACCTAAGGCTGTGCAAAGAGAGAATCTCAATTGCAAGGAGCTGTATAACAAAATAGATCAGAAAAAGCAATTTCCTTCTTGTTCACAGGAAAGCTCATTAATTGCACACAACCTTTTGGATACAGGCAATGTATTTACTGGAATGATTTCCGGGATTTAGCCCCAGATAGGGACAGCTGAGCCCCTCCCAGACAGTCAGGGATGGCCAGTGAAGCCTTTGGCAGCACCACACACGGGGACCCTGCTGGGGCTGGTGACCATCCTGTGCCCACCCCTCAGTGACAGCTTTGAGCTCTGTATTGCCCTCCCTTACTCAAACACAGATTTCAGCAGCCAAGAGTCACCTCTCATCTCTCCCTAGGACATGCATAGGAGTCACCAGAGGTCGCCAAATAAATTCTGAGTATGAGTCCGGGGGGCAAGAAGAGCAACAGAGAAATGGGAGATGTTTTCTGGGTGCACTGAGTGCATCTCCAGACACACAGACCCTGCAGCATGTGGACAGATTGCAGATAGATTTTTGTGGCAGTTCCTTTGGGAGCAGAAGCTTCTATTTGTGCAGAGATCACAGAGGCTGGGAGTGATTTTAACCTAGAAAGGACACATATAAAAACACGAACCTGCTATCATTGCAGTAACTAGGTGCTTTATCTTTAATTTTAAAGAACTTAAAAGATTGTAAACTGAGAGCTTGGCAGTTAAGAAAGAAAATTAACTCTGTGGTGAATCCTGACCTAATGCTCTTCTTCTCCCCTTCTCCTAGGATGATGGATAATTTTTTGTTAAACTAAAAAGGCACATAACTTGGAAGTCACAAGAAGAAAGCTGTTTTATTTTTTTTTTTTAGCACACTGCAGACACCCTGTGGAATTAGCTATTGCAGCAGGTCAACAAGTCAAAGAGTTTGTAAGGATTCAAACAGGCTCAGATAGTCTTATGAAAACAGACAATCACTGGGAGGAGCACAACATCCAGCTAAAGGAGACAGGCAGAAAATCAAGCTGCCTTCTTCAGAACCAGCTTGTCGGCCAATCTTACCCACAGAGAAGGTGCAGGAATGGCCACTAATGCAACAGCACAGGAGGAACAGCCTCAGAGAAGGACGAGGCATCCATTACAAAGTGCTGCTAAATCTCACCCACTGTGCCTGTTCTGCTCTCCCTCCTCGGGATGCTGGAATAACTCCCCCCATCAGCTCCTGCTCTCAGCCTCATGCACTGACAGAGCTCTTTAGGAGAAAGAAATCTCATCCGTGGGAAATATTTTCAGACACCAAAAAACAAATCAAGTTACATTTGGAAGGACCAAATGAATTGTTTCCACACATCACATAAGGCTGCCTCTACATTAGCATTTTGCTTCAGAACAGGAGTGGGATTTTGAAGTAAATCTCCCAGTCATCAATTTACCATGCATTGGCTCCGTTCACAGAGTTGTTTTGATGCCCATGAACTAAATTCGTTTCAGAGAAAATTAAACCAGAATCTCCAACCAAAATGTGCAGCAAATGTGCTCCAAACACTGAGGCAGACACAAGACAAAATGACCAAGTAGATGTCTGGTCCTCCAGACAGCTTTGGATCCCAGGTATGATGGAGACATTTGATCCAGGGGACCAGATTAGGTCTAGGCAGAAATAAAACTCCCAGACTTCATGTAGGACAGCAGAAGTGCCCCAGCACAACCTGCTCCAAACCATTCTTGCACCTCTGTTCCCCTGGTTCTTGCTTGCTGATCCTATTTAACCTACAAATTAGGGGTAGGTCTACAAATACAGCTTTCCTCATCTAGCCAAAAGAAGAGAAATCCAAGCACACAGAAGGATTTCTGGCATCCCAGGATAAATAATGAAGGCCAATAGGGGCAATTTCTGCCTGGACAGGAAATGCCAGTCTATGTCCATCAAGAAGTGATGGGGTGACACCACAGGCATTTTCTGCAGGTCAGAGCCATGCATAGACTCTGGTCCTTTGTGTTCTCTTCTGAAGGAAATTTCACAGAGCTGAGTCATAAACCCCATAAACATGCTACCAGATAGCAAACACATTCATGAGATACAAATTTAAGGCACTTTATTTCAGCACTGCATGTAGAACTATGGCAACCCTGAGCTCTCTCTTTGCTATTTTGAATAAAGAAGCCCAAGTCCATGCAAAAAATAAATCTACTTATTAACTAAAATATTCCTTATATCAGCTTGGTATATATAAGCCTTCATTCTTGCATTCCTTTGGGTTATTTCAAAACTTTAAAGGGAAGACAAATGTTAGAAGTAAAAAGATATTTTTCATTTTTTAAGATCCAACAGCCAACTAAATGTTAATCTAACATATTTTTCTAGACTCAGGTCAAATCCATCATCTTTAATCCTTGGGGATCGTCATCCTCTGATTTTTTCACTCAGCTTCCAAATCTTTTTACTTAACAGAATTTAAACAGTCCTTCAAAGTAGTTAAAAAAACATTCTTTTTTTTTTCCCTTTTCTTTTTTTTTCTTCTTCTTCTATCAAGACTTCCCAGCAAGGAGGACTCCTGTTGCTTCTGCTTTACTTATTTGCTGGAAATAGTGGCAGTCTTATAGATGTTTGTAGGCAGGACAGAACTTTAATAGTTTTGATCAGTCAAATCAATTTAAAAGGTGCCAGGTGGTTTGTGGACTTGGTGTGACATACTTTCTTCAGATACACTGTGGATAAATATTGAAGAAATGGATATCTCCTGTTTGCTTACCTTTTCCTACCCAATATAACAATTCAAAAGTAAGCTGCATTTTGAAAGTGAGCCATATTTCCACCCTGTTCTAGTCAAGGAAAAGATCTGCTGTTATCACTCCTGCTGTGAGTTCGAGGTCAGTCCATGGCCTGTACAACAAATCCAGGGCAAAATGATGGAGGTGACTTTCCAGCATCAGTGCTAAATTAAACACTGCATTCCTCTGTCTCCAAAGCCTCACAAGCTGAGCTAGTCCAGTCTAGGTTTGGACCAGAACCCTGGGGAAAGGTTAATTTTCAGAATTCTGAGGTGCTCAGAACTGAGGTTCCAAACTCTGGCTGTTCTCTAATGAGAAACAGTTTGTGCATCTCTTCACACACACCAAGGGAATATTGCTCAGTTTGACCCCCCTCCAACTTTATGATTGGAAGGAGTATGATACACAGGAAGCAAAATCTCCAGACTGAAGCACTGCCAGAAAATTCCCCCACTGAGTGCAAAAATGAGAGACAAAATTGGATCTCAACCAATTTAAAGTTTTAGGAAAAGAATAGGCTATGGCCTAGCATATCAGTGCAACATTATCCCACAGATTCACTCTGGCAGCTTGACCAGGCTGCTCTCATTAGTTCCAGCACAGCCATATAGAAATCTGAATAATGTCTCCAAAGCAAAAAAAGAAGTCAACGGAGGGAAACAACTGTGTTTGCAAGAGGCCCTGCTGGTCTATACATACTGACTGGTCTATAAAGTCATCACTGAGTGATGGATGGGTGCCACAACCCTTTCCTACTCCTGAGGTGACCTTTCCTGAGACAGCAGTGATATACAATGTGTGTGGGGTGAGATTGTCCCACCCCTGCCCATCCTATGGGCAGTGCAGCTGCTGGCCATGGCTTCCCAATGCTATCACTCATGCCCTCTTTTCCACTCTGGGTTGGAAAGGAAAGTTTCTCTTTCCTTTTGGAATGCTTGAATCCTGCCAAATTGGTGTCCTTTAAGCAGTTCCACCCTGATCAGTGAAAGCAGAATCCTTTTCTCAGGACTTGTCTCCCTCTCAGTTTCCCTCAGGACTGCAGAATGCCTGGGCATATTGTACCCAGCACCCAAGTGCATTTCAAATAGGGCGTGGGTCCCTCCTGCAGAGCTCTGAGCCCCTCTCTGCACTGCCAGAGGAAGCCTGCTGCAGTGTACCCTGCCTGCATTGACTTGCCACTGTGGTTTTCTCTGAGAGATTAAGCAGAGATTTATTTCTCCACTTCAAGTGTTTGTTTTTTATGCTGCCACCAAGCTTGGATTTCAAACTTGAGCTTGATTGGGCTTTAATGGATTTTCTACACAGCATGGCCATTGAGCACCTCCTGTGTACTTCTGGAGTGACTTTGCTGCACAGGGATATAAAGTGCTTAAATGGTAGATGGTGCTGTTACCCACTTAGCTACCAAGGTCTGGTTCTAAACCACGTCACAAAATTCATCCAGCACTGCTCTCCCTGATAGCACAGCTTGCAGGAGCTGGCATCCATCTTTTCAGCTCAGGTTAATCAGCACCAGAAAATGTTGTACCTTAGACAGTGTTTATTCATTTGTTACAGGACTCATGCAGGGAGCAGCTCAGGCTGTCAGGCTACCTACCAAGAGTGCCTGCTTTGGACTGGAAGTAAGTAGAAGCACAAAGAAAATCAGCCCTGGGGGAATCTCCACCAAAAGGGAAGCTTTGCAGCCTTTTCTCCAGAGAAATGAGAAATGGAAAAGAGAACCCACAGGAAAACTCAGCTGAGACAGTGATGCAGTAGTGGGAAAAAGGCAGGAGTCTGCATAATGTCCTGGATATCTGGACTCAAACCTGGCTTCTAAAAGGTTGTTTTGCCTGATGAGAGATCCACAAGAGGATCAGCTCAGTCTGACTTTCAGCAACAATTCTGGCACAGCAGAACAGCAGGGCTGGTCAAGGGGAGTCTGGCACTGAGGAGTGCCAGCAGATGACAGGAGACACCCACCAGACGAGGGGACTGAGGTGGCATCAGCTGTGATGGGGCTCAGAGCTCTGGAGCATTACTGCTGTGGGTCACAGCTGGGTGCTGGCCTGACCCAGGGCTGGCACAGCCTCTGCTTTCCACATCACACTCTGAATCAACAAGTGAGTCCCCAGCCCACAACCTGCCCTTTGCAGATAACCTGTACATGACAGCAAAACACACGGGAACTAGCAGCTTACAGGGTTTTTTTCCTAAAAGAAGAATCTAAACAGTCCCTATGGATATTTTGATTATCTCAGGTCTTCCAGAGCTGTGAAGAAATTGAAATTTCCCCTTTAGTGTTTGCCCATTGCCTCTTCAATAGACACAAGCTTCACCAAGCACCCACACTAAATCTGCCAACACTTATTTTCCACCATCTGCATAGTAATTGCACTAGGAGCTGAGTTTAATATCCTTAAATTTCCATTTTGACATGCTGGAGAGCTCCTGGTGTACAAGGTGCATGGGGATATTTAGTCTCAGATTATTGACCTGGAATGAAGAAATCCAAGCTTTCCTCTCCTTTCTTCCCTCACCTCAGTGGCTTCATCAATTAAATGTTCCCTATCTCTTCAACAGACACAGCTCTCCTATCACCCTATTCTTATTTGCTTAGAGGGTCTCCTTCCAGCTGTATCCTACTCAGTTTGTTGCATGATGATCTGTAGCAGTTGCTTTCCCTCCTCCTTCACTTTGCCCCAAACTGTGTTTTTCTGACATATTCCTGTGTTTTCAGGCATTTTTCATGTTACATGGGGGAGAAGCTCCATCAGCACAAGGATGCTCCCACAGCCAACATCCTCCAGCACCAGCAGGGGAACCACAGACCTTTGGTGGGTTTGATCTGTGTGGCTGTCAGCAGATATCCCTCAGGGAGCCACACATTGGAAAAAAAAAAAAACCCAAAAAACCTTTCTAGGTAAAATCTGCAATGCAGGCTCAATCAGAGAGGAGAAATTTGGCCTTGGACAGGAGAATAGATGGAAAGCTGCCCTGCTCTTCAAAGTTGAGGTCAACACAAGACTTTTCAAAATGCATCTTTTCTCCTAAAGTGAGAACTTTTTTTCTTTTCTGAGCATGGTGAATTCATCTTTAGTGCAGACATCAAACCTCACAGCACTGAGAACAAAGGAGCCTGTACTATGTAGTACAGTTGCTTTTTATGACTTTATTTTTAGTAGCATGCAATGACACAAAAGCATTTAGTTAAAATAAAACAGTATTTAGTGTGAAAATAAGCCATGAAATACACTACAGGGATTATATTTTGTTTAAGATTTACTAAATGTATGGGAAAGACAAAAGCTTTGGAGGATTTTCCATTAATAAAAAATGTTATTTGCTCTTTGTCAAGGGAGAACTCTCACTTAGTGTTTTAAAACACATTGCCCATAAAAAGCATGAAAAATTCCTGGATTTTCTGAAAGTTTAATAGCTAGTGACATGTTATTAAAAATAGCAAGCCTCCTACTTTGCAAATTCTGCTGTAGCTTTTAATATGAGGAATCAGATAAACATAATACCCGTAGAAGAAAATTCAGCTCTAGTTAGGAGAACCAATTGCCAAAAGCAATGAGGAGCAGATACCACAACTGACATGAAACAGAAACTGAAACAGGTTTCTCAAGTGCCTGTGCTGACACCAGTGCATAAGTATAGAAATGTGGTGAAAAAAAAAAGAAAAAAAAAAAAAAGTAGTGGAAATTTATTTTGGTTCCCTTAACATTGAAATTTATCATTAATTTAAGCTACATATTTTTGTCTACCCATCATGTTGTGCAGTGGCTATGAATAGTAAATGTGTAGAAATGTTGAAATTTGGGGGGTAAGAGACCTTACTAAATTTATCTTACTGAAAATGTATAGCAATTTCTAACCTGCCTAAATCAGAACTAACTTTACAAAATCACACAAACCCTGGAATCCACTTGTATGATCTGATCCTCAGAAGTTCCCTTTTGCTTTTGCAGTCAATGAAAGGTTTTTTAGAGATGTAATGAAAGCACATCCAGAGGAACAGTTGAACATTCAGGCTCTCATCTTCCCTACACTTTTGCCCTCTCTATCAAGTTATGCAGGTACTTGGGTGCACATATAACCCTGTGGTAGAAATAAATGCTGCTCCTGCCTTTCCACAAATTGAAGTGCCCCTGACTAATGCCTCTGCTGCTGCTCTAGGAAGGCAGAGGAGTGGATTATTCAGAGGTTTCCTCTTTTCCTCTTCTGTATGCATATTGCATAATATGTAGTACTTTAACATCAGGACCAAAATTTTTATTATGCAAACTTATTGTGACTATCAAGTCCTCATTGAGCATTAACAAGCTCTGAAAGATACTATTAAATGTGTCACTTTAACTTCAAATTGAAGCCTATGTATTTTTAATTAATAAGTAGAAGTGTGTGAGTGTAGCAGATGCTGCCATTAACCATCTTACCAGGTTAGGGGAGGGCAAGAGTTCTTCTCCAGCACTGGCTGGGAGAGCATATTCTCTTTTTATAAACTTGGAACCATTGTACAACCATGTGCATCACAAAACCCAGGCTGCAGCTCCAGAGCAGAGGGCACACATAATTAGACCTTTTGTTTCATCTGTGTCTCTGATCTCCACCTCCTCACTGCCACGATTTTGCCCTTTTCCTCTCTTGTTCCCATCTGCAGCTGGAATCAAAGGGTGTGTGTAGGAGGGATGGTGTGGGCAGGATTTCAAGGGGATGGTAAGATGCTTCAGCTGGATGAATAAGCCACTAGAAGGCTCCCAAAGCCCACAGAGCATGGCCAGAACATGGACAGCACCTGGGAGAAGAAGCATTCTCCCACTGGTTGCTGCTTTCCACCCTCTGAGCCAGTCCCTCACCAACTATACATGGGAGCAGACCTGCCTGAGGTGAAGGAGAACACTCACAGGAGGCACAGATTCCATTTCTAATCTTCACATTCTCTAGAAATACACCTTCCTTCCCATGGTAATTTGTTTTAGCTAGAGTTGGCTCTGACACAGATGCTTCTCATCCCTTGATCCTGTAAAAAGGGATGGGATACTCACGACCCTTCTGAAATCCTGAATCCCTTAAAACCCTCCTGTCTTTGGTCAAAAATTGCCAGGGGTACAAATGCCTCAGGCACTATACCCAGCACCTGGACTTCCTCAGCTCTTTAAAGAGCAGGAGGGGGACTGAAGAGAAGCAGAGTGATGGTTATCTTTAATAACCAGCTGTTGCTGAAAGGTGGGATAAGCTGATTACAGTGCAGCCTGGGTGTAATTTTAAATAATTGACATGGCACTCAGAACTCATATCAGGATGCTTTTTCACTGTTCACGCATCAAAAGGAATTAAATACATTAAATAAATGTATTGGAGGGGTAAAGAATATCAAGCTGGTAAATGGATACAATCTGATATTATGCAAATTCAGATCAAGTAGCAGATGATTTTGCTTGCATTGCCTCTAGCTAAAAAGAACAGTGGAAGGACGTTGTACCTACTCCTTCCTGCCTTTGTTAGCTGTATTTCAGAGTCTGCTGCCCTTCAGACCTAGACCAGCACCCAAAATAAGGGGGGAATTTGCTCTTCGCTCTGATCTCAGTAACCCTTGCACCTGGTTGTTCAAGATTGTGTGCTCCTTTGAAATAGGTTCCTGGGTGCCATATACAAAAGCAGGAAAGAGGAAACTCCTGAAAACCTTAACTGAAAACAGAAAGTATCACTGTCTAAACTCCCGTAGATTGCAGACCACTGAATTCCACCCTGGTATTTCTGTTGAGTATAAGAATTTTTGCCTGTCAAAGCTGCCTAGGCATCCGGTCTAGGAACTGAAGATATTTTTAGGTGAAGAAACCACATCTTCCCTTGTTAGTTAATTGCAGTAGTTAATTTTCCTCATTACCAAATCATATGTAGGTAATATTTCTGCCAACTTTAGTGTGATATTGCCTTTAACAATTTGTATGAGAACACTTCATATACTCTTCTGCTACTCCATGTGTATTTGTGTGTCCATATTTTCTCTTCCCATTGTTAAGGCTATTTAAGCAAAAACACCTTAGGTAAGCCACTGGTTGAGAGATGAAGTTATCTCCCTAAGTTTAATGTAGAAATGGAAATCTAACCCAGAGAGGGACCTCAGAGCTTCAACTGTCTAAAATGCCTGTTCTGGAAAAGTTAGTAAATTTTAAGAGTATCTTTTCCCTGGCAGGAAGAGCAGAAATTTAAATCAGTCTCTTATGGTCCCATTGGTTTAAGCATCCATATCTTGTTAGCAAAGCCAAACAGTTCTGCTGAATTTTTATAATTTACCAGAACCATTCCAACATAGTCATAGTCCATTGCTCTAATCTAACACGTTACCAATTTCACCAGCTGGCAAACCCAGCAACAGTGGTTTTGTCTGCTTTATAGATAACGAGCATCTTAATAGACAACAATTAAATATTCATTTAGGAACTGATGGAAATCAAGTCTCTGGGGATTATGCCTTCTAAAAAGCTCTATTCTACCAATAATTGCTTTACCCATGTAAAAAGTTTGGTCTTCAAATTAAAACTCTAATCCTGATTGCCTCAACAGCTGGTAGAATTTCTACCTCTATATTTCTCTCTCCATACCTGTCCAGGGTTATTCACAGTAGGAGATGGAAAGGAGAACACCAGAAGTTCACTATGTCCAGCCATAAAGGAAAACACTTATTGACAGCCAAAGAAAAACACAAATCAAAAAATAACTGAGGCAAGAGGACACTTGGGGGGCATGAGGGGGCATTCTCTTACAACGAATTTCTTTTACTCCAGCTATAGTAATAAAATTCCCAATGCACTGTCACTTCATCTCCAGTTCATCAAATTCTTCTCTGATGGGCAGTTAGTTGCAAAGGATCTCTTTCATGGCACGAGGTGGGTGAGAAAGAGCTTCTTTGTCTTCAGAAAGAAACCATCTCAGCTTTTGAACTACTTCCTTCAACACTGATAAAAAAGGCCTTTCATCCTCCTTTCTGTGCATCCATTTTAAGCTGGAGTCAGTCAGCTTTTCAAAGTTAGCACAACTTGATCAAAACTGAGTTTGCCTTGGAAACTGCACATTAACTAGAATGTGATGTTCGATTAAGGAAGCAGAGGAAAAGTACAATGAGAAAAGTTCTCTAACTCTTTAAATATCTCCTGTAGGAAGCATTCAGGCACTACCTCATCTTTTCTGCAACTCAAACAGGAGGCAAAGACAATAAGAGTGTAGCTTTTATTTAATAATCTGGGAGGGATATGCCAACTCACATGCTCTTCTATAAGAAGTCTGATTTTTGAGTTCTTCATGGGAGTATAATTAGTGATGGAAGCTGCTGGAGGAAACTAAAGATGCAAGAATTCTGCTTATCCTGCACCTCTGTGATAAAAACACATGTTTTCCCCATGGCACTTTTACCCTCCAGCCTGACTAAAGGCATTGTGGCACAAAATACACCAGCTAAAGGACTAAGAAATTATTTTGGCTACTGTATCTGAGCAGGTGCTGGCTTGTGAATTCAGCTTATTAAGGTAAAGGTATATGGATGATCTGGGGAGAAGCAGCCCGACTCATGGAAAACAATCATTTTGGGAGAACAAATTATTAATATATAGATCATCAAGTAATAAATAATTTTTGGATGCTTCCATTTTGGCTATAAGTAGCCTGAATTCTCTGACAACATTTTAAAATAATTCAACCACTGAGACGTATGTGAAGTCACAATTATCATGAGAGAAAAATAAAGTTCATAACATATTTCTGCTATTGCATTCTGGAACTGATGTCTTGAAACATTTCACCCCATTACACTGAGCAACTAGCAAAATTTATCCTGGTCTCTATCTCTTCTCCAGAGTATTTTATTGTAGAAAAGTAAAAAATACTAGAGATTGAATAGAGACTCTGACTTGCAGTAAGAAAAGTGACTACAATCCCATGTTGCAGTATCAAATTATAAATATAATAGCATGGGTATTTCAATTAATAAATCAATTTCTTGATAATCCTCCAGAGAATCTGTAGCAAAGTTAAGTCCCATAGGTTCTCGTAGAGAGGCTGGTAGTATTGCTGCTGCAGAAGTTCATGTGTTTCAGACCTTAGTGACTCTTTTTAGCCCTGCTGCCTGTGATGTGCTTCTTAAGACAAATATTCCACAGAAGGAGCAAAGCCAATTTCCCGTACTTTAGAGGCAATTTACTAAACCTTTCTTTAAGAACGGTTAGAGCATATTTTTAGTGATAAGGAAATCTCTTCAGTGCCCAAGCTATAATTTTATTGAATATTCCACTGTAGGTTATACACATTTACGAGAATGAAAATAATCATGTAATTAAGCTTGCCACCTAAATTATCATGTGTTTTTCTTATTTATGTGACCAATTGCTCCACTGGAAAGTGATTCTCAAATCACGGTCTACAGAGAAATGCTGAAATCACAATTTCTGCACTACTACATCTAAAATGCTCTATCTCAGAAATACTTTAATGTTCTTCAACCCAACCAGAAGTTTCCAAAGGAGAGAGGAGCATTTCAGCTTAAGGTAACTGCAGTAGTTCAGGGCAGCCTTGCCAGGAGGAAGTGAGCAAATACCTACTTCAGTTCCCTTCATTTGGGACAATTGTCCTAGGAGCTAAAATATGCACTGTGAGAAGGGGAGAAAAATCCCCTTTTCCACAGAGAGGCCCTGATGTCATCTCTGTTCCAGGGGAAAATGCAGATATTAGAGGTATGTCTGTGCTGAAAACATGAGGCAGCTCCCCAGGAGACTCCCTATGAAAAACTGGTACTGCCTTTCCATCCTCCTGGCTCCTTTTGGTGCCACAGGATAAGGAGATGTTTCAGCTATCAGAGAGTGTCAAAGGAGGGCAATGACGGTGCTGGAGGGTCTGGAGGGCACTGG